>NC_091928.1:36879887-37239887 GCF_041260155.1 Ptychodera flava
AACGATGACTTGTCATTCATAGATTCAATAAGCTTGTGTGCTGGGTCCTGAACTGACATTACATTTGACAATTTTGTGTAATAATTGACCATATCTTCCGACAGCCAACCAACGTGACGGAGAAGGCTTTTGATATCAGTATCTGCCATTGCCAAGGTTACGGCACATGCGCTCCTACAACTGTGAGGAGTCTCGCCACTATCCATGCCTAATTCTTGGAGGTATAGTTTTAGGCACCTAAAAGACACTTGTGGTGTTAGAGGGCGTTGTTCAATGTCTCCACTCTAGGTTGTCGGTCGGAAAAGATGTCCTCTCCTCAGATCAATACCTAAACCCTTTGCTAAACAAATATATTGTTCTACGGTGTTCCATGGACATAAAAACTTGTCTTCACATCCCTTTATCACAAACAGATTAGATTAGCCTCCCCTCAGTGTCTTTCCAATGTGTGATTAAACAATAAAGCGGAGTTGTCTGGAAAACGTACTTTCTCTTGTGTTTTTACATTTCCCAAATCCCCAGCCCTATCACCCGAGAAGAACTGCACCTTAAAATGCTAGAGCTCTTGCTAGAATGTATATTTGTGTGGGAGACTTAGCGACACCAATTTCTGCATGATATCATGAATAAAATTTTCATCTTATGTATAAAGTGTGGCAGAGTTTGTTTGGGCGTTGCATGTGCTTTTGCTTGCTCCCCAGACAGTTTTTATGTATCTGACAACAATGTATGCTACTATTGGGTTTTGTCTTGAAATAGAGAGTTCCTTGTATACAATGCACGATAAAATATTTTTAATTTGGATACCATATTTCTTAGTGTAGCAGCTTCAAACGTTTTGGCAGGGAGACACACCGGAGTGACCCAGATACTGACCCAGATACTGACACGTATCAGTGTGAACTTGGGTTTTTGCGTCTTCATGTTTTTGAATTAAAAACCGTACAATGTCTTCAGAGTTAGCCATTGATAAATCTTTTGGGACAGGTAGTGTAGCTAGAAATTTCTCGAGCTGCTGAAAAAGCCGATCGTTTTGTCTCTCATATGCTGATTTTTCTCCCAAAAGTTCATGCATACGTTGATCGATATCTTCTATTTTCTCTGACTGGGTTCTGCGGGCTCGCATCTGGCTTCACGAGTTTTGTGTTACACATTCGACAGTAGGCGCTTTCACTGTCATTAGAACAACCACAGATCCAACACAGTGCCTAGGGGAAAGTGACAGGCGTTTTTACAATCGCTCCGCGAGATGGATTTTTTTAGGGTCATGTGTCTGTTATGAATACGTGTTTATCTTGTGTTTGTGTGTGCGTGTCATTAGGTTTAAACTTCAAACCTTATCGCACGTAGTTCATGTAGCAACAAGCCGTCAATGATGCGATGGGACAAGTATGATTCCCGATTGGCCCTTATTTACAATTTTTTTTACCGCTTTTGCATGATGTTCGATTTTATCATATACCCATGACCGTATCCGTGTCTCCTCTGACGCGTCGTGACGTGGAACGTAAAACATCAGTCTGATACGGCACGTTATACGTCATCAATTGTTGTTTATTTCCGATTTTGATGTTATGATGTTCATCTTGCATTTAACGATCAAATCCATCTTTTTCACTTCAATCAAAATTTACCAATATAAAACGAAACATATTACTAGTACATATGAATTTAACGTTCCTTTATTTCAGATCTAAAGAGAGTTACAGGACAGGTTGTTGTAGAAAATTAAAAGTTGATGTTTACAATCTGTTGTATTTCGCGCTACTTCGTCGTTCCTGTTCACGTCAGCCATGTTTCAGCAAGAGTTATTAAAGTGAATTCAAACTTACAATATTGTCCATGTAATAATTATCCACCAGAACACCGGGACTGTGACCAGAATAAGTAAATTGGCTCCATTCCTTTTCTGAACTGCGGTAAATTGCGCTGAAATAATCCTGTTTAGACTGTATACACTCGACACGATGCGATCGACGACTTGATCAGCTGTTGTAAACAAACATGTATCAATGCGCTCAGACACGCGGCAGAATATAAAAACATAGTCCCTTCGAAAGACTGACAAAAGCTAATAAATTTCTTTATTTTTAATTACCTTTTACATAAATATACGGTCATGGGCATATGATAAATCGGTTATCCCACGATATCAGCGCTTGGTTGGGACGTATTGCCACTCGTGAGGGTGCGCGCCGCATCACACTCGTCTTCGACTCGTGTGATGCGGCTCGCACCCTCACTCGTGGCAATACGTCACAACCAAGCGCTGATATCGTGGGATAACCTCATAATATTCAACATGGGTCCAAGAAGTTTCTTTTCGGAACGATAACAGTTGCAGAGAGTTTTTTGTCTACTAGGTGTTTTATCCCCGGATGGACAAGATTGAATAGGGGTACATATAAGGTCTCGTGTGGACCAAAGGGGTGACTAAAAAGTTTGTCCCTTCTGATTCGTGTTGTCGGAGTGGGGATACAAATCTTGCTACTTTAGCATTTGATGTACATGCCATTAAATCAATGGTATGCGGACCAAATTTTTGTTCAACATATTCCCATGTCTTTTGTGATGATGTCGCATTCTTGTGGTCTAACATCTCTAAAGGAAGCATCGGCAAGGCTATCTGCTAATTTACATGTTGCACTTTCAGTTTTGTGGTTTTCCATACACAGAGAAAATATTTTCTTTATTATCTTGTTCAATTGTAGGGACTTTGAAGCCGACCGTATTCGCATTCAATGCTTGTACTACTGGTAGACAATCAACCCTAGCATCTACTCTACCGTTCTTTGTCATGTTCTTTGAAGCGAGCAGGGTCTGATGTAGTGCCTCGGCTTCCGTGACTACGATGTGCTTCTGTTGCTAAGTATTTTCCCACATGTCACCTATTACTTCAACATCGCCGTGATATGTGCTAAGGGTACCCCGATCTGAAAGAGCTTGAGTCTGTATCGATACGTAACGCGATATGATACTCTGGTGGCAAACAAAACGTACTTGCTAAATCAATGATTTGATGCCTTTTCTTGTGACTCTTTGTTCAGCGAACCTCATATAGGTATAAAGTATGTCGCCTTCGAATTTGCTTGTATTGAAATACATTTTGTCATGTCTGATATAGATGCGAGCACAAGGTATTTCTAAGACAAAACTCGTAGATTTGCCCCATAAGGTTTTTTTTTATGGCCTTGAGCGAAACTGCCCGGGCTGAGAGGACATCATTTAACAGGGTTAAATTTTTATCTTGCTGGATTGAAAACCGTATCTACTGTAAAGCTGAGCATCACAATATATGTTACGGGGTCAGAATAATTTTCTCTAGAGCAATAAAATATCCAGCGTCAATACATAATTTGGCTAGTATGAAAGAAGCAGACTCTGCCAATTCTTAAAGACTAAACATCGGACTTTGCTCGCTTTTTAAATATCGCACTGGGCCACCATGTCCGTCATCGATATATTGTATTCATGTGACTCCAAGGGATCTAGCATAGCTGGTGATACAATACCAAATTATGTGATACACGTATGATGAAAGTTTGCGACCAAAAGGCAAAGTTTTACACACGTACCACACCCCAGCTCACTGAAACCCAAGAAAGCCCCTGTCATGTTCAGACATTTTCATGTGGTCGTAACCACTTTTATCATCACTTTTGAATTGTAAATTCCCCGGATCAAGCGACCGACCGACTCCCACGAGGTGATCTAACTTAAGTTTAAGTCCCTAAGCCAAAGATTCAAATAACGCATATCAGTGCACAATCTAGGCTTCTTTGGTTCAATGGTGATAGGCATCACTAATTTTGGAAGGGGATCAATACCAACCTTTCCCCATATCCAAATCGCCCCGGATTCAAATCTAATTTCCACTGTGGAGGATACAAATTCTCCAAACTGTTGACAAGAGGGGTGATTTTTGAAGACCCTAATTGGCGGGACTTATGGTCGTACACAATACCTTTAAACTCTCCCTAAGAAATGCCTTATATACGGAGAAATACTGACACCATTGGTAATCCATTCCATGATTGTTTATTTTCAAGTGGGTCTGTGAGAATTTTCCAAACACCAAAATGGTTGTGAATTTCCCCCACTATAAAGTTCTTAGAATTTCTAAAAGCTAGATGTGTAGGGGAGGCCACTATCGTCCCTTGAGCTATCGTGGATATAACCGGAGTAAGGGCAGGACCATGTCTGCGGTGCCCTCTAGGGATATCCAAGAGAAAGTCTTGCGGACCTTGATGTCTGTATTAACTTTGTGTTCCAACTCCAATGATGGATATTATTCTGAAAAGAAAGAGACTTCCTTAAAGCCCAAATAGCTGTGAATGTTTAATAAACCGATCTCAAAATATTCCCCATTTTCCCAGAGTTTTCTTTGAATAAGACCCATTAAAGCCTGAAAAAGTGTATAAAGTGACATGTAAATTCAAACGTTTAACATCATTTTAGATTTCCCTCGATTTTCATAAATGGCTTCATGCTTGTTTTCGGTATGATCACGATGTGTGTGTGCTGGAAATATTGTTTTTTGTACTTTTCTGTGAGGGCGCCATTTTATGGGTGCGGCACCCGTTTATTATTCAGCCTGTTAAAACGTGCTGGCATGGTCCAAATCAGCGAGCAGTGATACTTCTATACAAGGCCTTCAGGTAGAACATTTACACGAACCACACTCTGGTTTGAAAATAAAATCATGAAAATAATGCATAAAATTCGCAGCTATTGGGGTTTTAAGAGGGCACCCCGAGACAGGACCTGCAAAGCAGGCAGCCATAACGGCAAAGGGCTTTGATGATCGCCCTCCCCGTCAAGGAGTACAGTGTCGTAACATAACAGGAACACAATACATAATTATTGCAAATAATATATCTTGCATTCATTTTGATCATATTCGTATATACATAGGCTTTAACTATATTGCCATCTGGGCAATTTTGGGTGCGCCATATTGGTTGCTCTGTCCACCAATATTCTGAGCGCATTGAGTAGCTGTGGTCTGGAATTCCACGATGCGGTTTTGGCCATTTCATCACTTTTGCAGAGCCTCTTTGACGGATGCATTGCCAGCAGACTTCTCGAGCATGTCAAACTTCTTTGTAACCCCGCCAATTGTTTTTGCATCTGTACACGCATTACTACCTCTGGTATAGCCAATCCGTATTCTTTAATTAACAGTGTCGTTTACACAATCACCTGCTCAATCACGACTCCTCACCACAACGCACAAGCACTCATATACGATACCCGTACTCGCATATGACCACGGGCCGCGCAGGTGAAGAGTAGAAACAGAAGCGAACAAGTGACCGTGTTCCTCATAGACATCACATCGTCACACATTTCATTGTGTATACAAAACATTGCATACTGCCGCACAACACACGTAACAACTGAAATCGCATATACATAAATCTCATGCGCCCCCCGCGTGGGCAACTACGTAGAACCTCAACTCAACTCGCGTGTATATGATATTCGTATGCCCCATATGGGCAACATAACGTAACGCCTCGACGCCCTTATAAATACTACACATATGCCCCGCATAAGCAACACGTGCAACACAACATAACGCCTTGGCTGGCGTATACATACATAGTATATACCCCACATGGGCAATACAACGTAGTGCCTTGACTAGCGTATACATGCTACTCATAAGCACCGCATGGGCAATACAACGTAACGCCGTGACTCGCATATACGCAATTCTGATAAGCAACACACGTTACGCCTTGACTCGCGTATATGTAATTCTCATAAGCCCCACATGGGCACACAACGTAACGCCTTGACTCGCGTATACGTAATTCTCCTAAGCCCCACATGGGCACACAACATAACGCCTTGACTCGCGTATACGTATTCTCCTAAGCCCCACATGGGCACACAAAGTAACGCCTTGACTCGCGTATACGTGATTCCCATAAGCCCCACATGGGCAACACAACGTAACGCCTTGACTCGCGTATACATATACTCTATGCCCCGTGTGGGCAACACACCGTAATGCCTTGACTCGTGTATACGTGAATCTATACACAAATACTTGGTGTAGAATACCTGTATCTAAGAACTTATGGTCACTATTAACGCTGTACTATTTATACTCCTCTAAAATCCCCAGGAGGGCTACATGAAATACTGGACAGTAGCAATTCAATTCAATTTCAATAGAACTTTATTTATCCCAAACACGGGCAATTAAAAAGCGTGGCTCAAATACAACATCAAAAATATATAATACAAATTTACAAAATGGTAGGAGACGCAGGACTATACAAAAAACAGTTTAGGAATCATTTAAAAGCCGCACAGCGGTTGGAATGAATGACAACTTGCGCCGGTTTGACCTGCAAGCCGGGTATCTAAAACGCCGGCCAGAGGGAAGTGTGTCGAACTCTGCTGATAAAATATGATCACAAGACAAAAGAATTGAGCGGGATTTCCTGAGTACTTGCTGATTTAAAACGTAGAAAGACTTCTCTGGGTATACCAATTAGTTTTGAGCTAAGTGAAACAATTCTATCAAGTGAAAGTTGTTTTTAACAGAGAGATTTTGATACCAACAAATGAATGAAAATGAGATAACGCTTTCAATGTAAGATTTATAAAAAAGAGATAAAATTTGTCTATCAACCATGAATGAACGCAGTTTCCTTAAAAAGTACAATCTTTGCTGCCCCTTCTTCAGTATAGCATCGGTGTTATGATCCCATTTCAATTTGTTGTCAAATATTGAACCAAGGTATGTATACTTCGAAACAATCTCGACTTCTTGATCGTGAACAATGGACGTAGGAGGGTTGCGTTCTTGTCTCCTAAAATCAATTATCATTCCTTAGTTTCTTAACATTTAAGTTTAGGTACGAATTATCACACCACTCAACAAACTCACTAAGAGCGGGACCATGATGACATTCCGATCCCTGTAGAAGTGTAAGCAGAGCACTATCGTCAGCAAACTTAACAAGATGGATACCTTCATGTGTACTTCTACAATCGTCAGTATAAAGGATGTACAACAGAGGAGACAGAACGCAATCCTGAGGAGAACCTGTATTTGTTTGAATGATACTTGACAAAATACCATTGACAAACACCCTTTGTGATCTATTTGTAAGAAAGTCAATAATCCAAAGTACAAGTTGATTGCTAAAATTAAATTTTAAGAGTTTTTCTGCAAGGATGTGGGGTTGGATTGTGTTGAAAGCACTGGAGAAATCTGCGAAAAGGATTCTTGCATGAGCACCTGTTTTTTCTAAGTGTTTGTACAGTGTATTGAGAATGAAAAGCTTAGCATCTTCAACACCTTTTCCCGGTCGATATGCAAATTGTAGGGGTCTAGTTTGTTGCCAACCTTTGTCAGAATAATGGACTTAATTATTTTCTCAAATGTTTTCATTACCAGGGAAGTAAGAGCAACAGGTCGAAAATCATTGAGTTCTTTAGGGCTAGCTTTCTTTGGGACTGGTACTACTATAGAATTTTTCCATATGGCAGGAATACTAACTGTATCGAGAGAAACTTGGAAAAGGTGTTGTAAGACTACACTAAGCTGATCAGCACAGAACTTCAGGGTGAGACCACCAAGGAGGAAAGCAAAACATGAAACAAAGTGATAAATAACAAATTCGTTTTCCTCGAAAATGAATGCAAGCGACAGCAGCATATCCATGGTTTCTAACATTTCCCAAGAATAAGCTTCATTATCATATACATAAATTCACGTGCCTGTGTAAAGCTATGGGAGAAAGCGCCCTCAGATCCGTGCATTATTTTTACGTATCACGCCCCGGCCCGGTGCCAAAATATGGGCAATCGTGTGCATTTCTGAAGTACCTGGATTCTGGTTACTACGCGCGTTGCTCTCCACAAATGTTCCATTCGTGAACAAAGCCAGCGCGAGATTTGGAAAACGGCTACTCGCTCAGATTGTAGTTGGGCGTGGCGACAGTGGAGCCGCGCTGGTGACATCGGCTTTATTTCTAAATTCTAGTGAAATCCTGTGTTTATTACACGCCTCGATATGAGTGCAAATCAGTGCATTGGTTTGAATGCGAACATCCGGGAAGTTAGCGGGCCTGTTAACAATGTACGGACCGGTTTCCATAGTTACTCATGGAACCGGTCAGGTGAAGCCAACACAAAAACAAACAGCCGGAACTATTTTTTCGTCGAAGTGGGGAATTTTCGCTGGAAACACATTCAACATGTCATGATTTAAAACAAAAAAATTGAGACTGGGTTCGTATTAGGTTTAAAGTGTATGTCCCGCATAAATTCAAAGTTAATTTTGCTTAAAATGAGCCATGCTATATGATTTTGCCATCCCTACTTTATCAAATAAATGCATCACCCCAAGGAAACGAGGCGGTTAAATATTACCAAAATGCAATATGTTGTGCGACTTTGAAGATGGCTGCCATTCGGGTCGTTTCGGAATTCGCGGGCATTGCCACCAGAAATGATGTAACTAATAGAACGTACGAGTGAGTGTGTTCACCTCGGCCATAGCGAATGACTTTACCGCTGTGGCTTGAACTGATGAGAAGTTAAGCTTTGGTGGCTGAAGTAACAGCAGCCATTGTCAGTTTATTACATTTTAGGATGCCGTATTAGCCACATTTTCAAAAATTACAAGAAACGGTCGGAAAAGAGGCATTTAGACAAGCGTTTTCTGCGGTGCACATTTTCGAGTGCCGTGACTTTGCGTCGAATAAACACTGTTCGGAAGCCAGATGTACGGTAAGATAGACTTTAATTCCTGGAGTTAACTCATCGATTATGTAATCGCAATGCCGTACCAGTACGACTATTGTCACCAGAAAGCACTCGCGTGTATCATCATCAACTTTGGACAAGAGCGAGAACAGCTGCAGCAAGACTGCGACAGGTTGCCCAAAACATGTCAAGGGTACGCGGGAGCCCGCGGAGAAGTATGGCCGTGTTTACATCCACCAGGACTGAACGCCGATTCAGCTGCTTTACGAAAGTGTTCGCAAATAAATAAATAAATACAAGTTCTATATATGTGTATGTGTGACTTTACAATTAGTAATGTTAGGAGATATCTAATTTATTCCTTAAACGTTTACGTAGTGATTGACTGACTCTCTGCGAGACTGAACGATAGGTTGTGTATAATACAACACGGCGCTGCCTGTAACCGTGTAGCCAGAATCCTATTCGTCCGCTTGCCTCCGTACCTCCGACCCACTCCCGTCTAGTCTCGTGAGCAGTTTTTCGAGCTGCATCGTAAAAACTGCTCATTTGAATGTCAATAGTCGCCAGCTGAGACCGTGACGTCACTAGCGTCCCTTTCCAAGTCAATCACTGAAAATGACCTTCTCATGATTGGCCTATGACTTGGCTGGGCAGAGCTCATTAATATTCATGATGCCCAATTACGGCACAGTCTGTGGCTAGTTTTTCGTCGCGGCAATTTCGCACATGTCAACAGAACCACATCGACTGAATGATTTTTCTATCGCGCTCAACATTAAGAATTACAGTGTTGCGTGTTGCAGACAAACTCACCTATATATGTTTTGAATGTTTCGAGATAGAAAGGCAAAACTACGATAGAATAACGAGCTGGCTAGGACAGAATTTGGAAGTGACGTCGTTTACTGCTGATCTTATCAGCTAGATTCGTCATTGGACGACATCCGCAAGATGCCACTATGATGTTATTGGACAATCGGCTCTTTGATAAACTAATTAAAAACAGACGTTTAAAAACCATGAAAATGGAATTGAATAAAAAACACGAGTGGTTGCAGTGGCTGCAAGATGACATCGTGTCTGACGAAAACCCCGGTAAAAACGTCCAAATACGATTGGTTCCGATTGGTTTCGAAACTCTTGGCCGCGTCTGTACTTGTACTCCACGAGCATGGTGCG
This sequence comes from Ptychodera flava, assembly GCF_041260155.1. Taxonomy (NCBI): domain Eukaryota; kingdom Metazoa; phylum Hemichordata; class Enteropneusta; family Ptychoderidae; genus Ptychodera; species Ptychodera flava. The sequence goes on from NC_091928.1 coordinate 36,889,803, forward strand.
AAATCAAAACTTTCCAAATCCCGTCGGCAGTACACATAGTACGTCTCTCCCTCTCAGAAATTGAATAATAGCATCTCTTTGCTGTTCCTTGAGAGACGATATGCCCGGCACCGTCCGTAGTACGTCACCGTCCGTAGTACGTCATTTACAGTCTGATTTATCGCTTCTACGATGGTCGGAGCCTCCTTTGCAGCCATTTTTCTTTCGCGCGAAAATGACGTCAAATATGTTAATCATGTTGACACTGTCGCTCTGCCCAGCCAAGTCATAGGCCAATCATGAGAAGGTCATTTTCAGTGATTGACTTGGCAAGGGACGCTAGTGACGTCACGGTCTCAGCTGGCGACAATTGACATTAAAATGAGAAGTTTCTGCGACGCAGCTCGAAAAACTGCTCACGAGACTAGACGGGAGTGGGTCGGAGGTACGGAGGCAAGCGGACGAATAGGATTCTAGGCTAGTAACCGTGACACAACGTGTAACAAAGAAGTTTCATACTGTTGACGAAGCAGTCGCGTTGTCGTCATCTGTTCCCTTCTGCTCGACTAAGTCATGAAACAATAAACGCTGTGCTTTATATCACTGACACTTAATCAAGAAAAAAACCTGCGGAAGCGTAGCTGATCACTCCGTCACAGAAATGGCCAGCTGAGCCGCCCGGCCTCGGGTGCCAGTGTGCCCGATATTTACATCATGTCAATTTTAATTTATCTCTTCCCGAGAATTTAGCTAGACATGTCTTCACGGTCACATATTTTTAAAAGTGCCAATGTTCATGTGAGGTTTTATAACGCCAAACTGAAGATTTTGCGGCGAGAATACTACTTTGGTGTTTATGCTAACATGACCCTCAACCTGTCCCACTTCCAGCTGTTGATAGGAAAGATAAACGGTGGACAAGTTTCAACTTGATCTGTACTAAATTTATCTACAAGTGTCATGGTGTAATTCAATTTTTTATATACAGATTTTGAACGAGGCAATTTATGTTGAGAAGTATAATGAGGTGGCATGGCAACTCTAGACTTTTACTCATATTTTGGTAGCTTGCGGTTGTGTGTAGAGTAGTGCACTGGTGTGTTTACTGTGGTCACGATGGGCTTGTCATAGACGCGACGGTCAACAAGAGTTCCGCTCTTGTTCTCGTTTAGGTTAAGGTCCCGACTGTTAAAATTTGTAAATTCTGAACAGCTTTGTCGTATCTTCTGTGACGATGACATTCTTAGTTGCACTGCTTTCACTCATGAAATTTTCACAATCTCCATAGTCCATGCACAAAGTCACCATCACGCGTTCTATTAGTGACGTCACAGCTACTTACGCCGAAACGGGTGAGCTCGGCAATTTCCGGAAAATGCGGCCATGATTGAAGTCGAAACGTGCAACTTTTCCCGTGTTTTCGTAGAAATAACATAATAAAACCGTCTAAAAACCGCCCAAAATAAGCTTAAGTTTGTGTGGAAATGTCTCTTTTATTATCAATTTCATTGACAACCAGAACCAGAGTATACGCCTCAAGTCAGACGAAAAAAGCCTCAAAATGTGGTGGGACTCACACTTTAAGGAATGTCGATATTTATTTCACTAAAATGTTGACGGAATGATTGAAAGCACGGATTTTGAAAAGTGTACGCAACACAAGTTTGCCAGACTGAAGGGCGCCGGGAAAACAGAAACAAATGCACGAATCATGTCTTGTAGTTCAAATTTGAAATGTTTTCGGACCGACGGCACTTGCCACTCCACTAAGTCAAAAGTGTTCGGGAGATGCTCAAATTTTCGTGAAAACGTCAGGAGTAACAAAAGTCGCGAGATGCAATGCGTAGTAAATAAACTGGAAATTGTACGTTGATGACAGGTTCTCTTGCGTTGACGACGGTAAGTTGATATTCAGCGTGCAGTTATTCATTATGGCACCGGCGAACATTTGCTGAACTTTCGTGTTTTCGGTTTTGAGCGACGGCTTCGGTGATGACTCAAAACTTTCCCGTGCTGGTTCTGGCTGAACAAGTGTTCCGATTTTAAATGTCTTACCTCTATTGCTGCTGTCGCTAAGAATATGAGACATTTGTTTCTGCTCACTGAGATCGAGTCTGTGGTCATAATAATGGAGGCTAGCAGCATTCTGATGACCTGTCAGCTTCGCAATTTTGTGAAGAGCAACACCGGCAGACGATAAACGCTTGACACAAGTTTTACGCACTGAATGGTTTGTTTTTGGACCCGATATACTAGCTTCACGCGTTGCATTTGCCATCAAATTTCCGAGAGTGTTCTTACCTGATGGCCTTGCATGAAACCAGACGTCAGACGTGATCATGTGAGGTTGGAGAGGCGTGAGGTTAAAAGTCAAACTCGGATTCAAAACTTTCTTGCGGTCGATGTTTCACGTACTCACGATATAGCGCTACGGGATCTCGCTTAGGATTTCCTGGAGTGGCAAACATTTTTGGGCGAATTCTCATGCAGTTGTTGTAGTTCCATCTCTTGTTTTTGTACATCTCTCGTGGAACTCTAGATATTCAGTGCCTTTGGTATCGCGGCCGGTCACGATGTCGCCAAACTTTAGTTGCCGATGCTCGTTTCTACCTCAGTCTCATTCCAAAGTGTTTTCCGAATAAAAAGAACATGGTGAAATTCGCGCTCTTTGGATATTTATTCCCAGTACCCCGGCCTGCCACATAGTTTCTTCCTCTTCTGCTGAAATTTCTTCAGACTTCAGTTCCATTCTTCCTTTACCTTGACCTTTCAAATCAACCTGTTTCGCTCTTATCGCTTCGTTCAGTTCATGAAATACACGGTCGTTCAAACTTGCTGAGTAATTCTTACTACGAAGGTACCTGTCTAGGCTGCACTTCATGTTGATCAGGGTCGAAGTTCCATTTTCAGTGCCATCCATCTTTCTTATCGAAATGAAAAACTTGCTAAGTTATTAATTTAGCTTGGTCGGTTCAATGCACTCCAGCCGACGTGTTTCACTGCAATTTTGCGCCAACCATTCGGTACATCTACGGAGATCACGTTTCGTAGACTTAACCGTACTCTCCTTCTGATGGGCTCGAATAAAATCGTCAACTTCATCGGGCACACTATCTTCGGGCACTGATCCCAAAGTTCGTCGAGTTTATCAGCTCCAAGTCACATTAGCCTCTCTGTCATTTCACCGTCGTGATCGTCTGCTATAGTGTTGTCAGCCATGATGGAAATACTTTCAAAGTCACGATAGGCGCTTCACGCTAGTTGTAAAATTTAAATGCGCGCATGGGTATTTTGACTTTCGTTAAAATCTGTTTAATGCTGATTGATAATGTTAAAATTGTTTGAGAATACCTTGCATGGAACTAAATGTCATATAGCGTTAACTGTGAGGAGGCATGTAATAAAAATATTATTGCCTGAATAAATGGGTTTATGTGCCCTCGCAGCAGGAGACAATTTGCCCTCCTGGCGTCGGGCAAATTGTCACCTGCTCTCGGGCACATAAACCCATGTATTCAGGAAATAATATATAATACTAAGTGCGTTTCTGTTCAGTATAAATTAAAAGAAACTGACATCACGCTTTTATCCTTCTTACACCTCGATTTCAGCCTTGATCCCTGTTGGTCACTAACATTACTATATTGCTTTGCGCGTTCTGGAATTCTGCAGGTAAACAAATGACGTCATTATGTACGTCAATCCGCGACGGGAAGCTGCTATCGTATTTATGGAAAAATGACACAGATTGCGATGAATTTTTGATATCGCAAGCATTTTAATAATCTCCTAAACAATGTTGAATATTATGTAAACTACAAATTTATCATTCCATAAGGTATATGATAAAACCTTTACGGCCCTGATACGGTTTTTGTGGCCCTTGGTCGTACGGCGTACGGGCCGTCGCACGCTCGGGCCCTTCGGCCGTACCACCTCGGGCCGCAAAAGCCGTACCGGGCCGTAAAGATTAGTATCGCACACTTTTTACTATTATGCGAAGTAAATAGCCATATATCACAAACTTGCAAGGTATCATACGAGAAATCGAAAAGGGGTAAATATCTATTTGGTAGACTGAACGTCCATAAACAGTACAAAATATCCCACTACCACTACTGCCAGCAAAGATGGATAAATTACATTCAAGTGGCTTCAATGCGTACTTGTCCAGTGAAAACGGGAATATGTCACGTACACAAGGGGAAAGGAACAAACGAATCTGCTCAACATGCTTCATTTTGCCCCATTGTTTTTGGTGTAGACTGGGCGTTGGTCGTACCACTGCTTGTTCCCGCCACTCCTTCAGTCGGCTATTGAGCAATGCTGGCAGGTACTGGACGAGTATCAACAGACTGCGATTGGCTGGCCATTCCTTGGCGATGAGCTTCCACGAAAGTCGTTGCAGCCCGACGTGTAGCATTAGTCGCAGAAACCGTCTGAGTAACAGCGTTGGGATGAGCCACTGAAGTTTTTTCGGTGGAGATTGTAGTGGCGGTTTGTGTAGAGGTGGAAGCCATTGTGAATCTGCCAAGACTGCTCTCAGAGAGCTACAAAATCACATATGAAGTGCATGCTCTTGCATATAGAATAAGCTGGTGCGAGCGGAATATTACTGTGAGATGTGGGAAGTTGATGATACCAAAGTTGAAATCATCTTCTTTGTCATATAGCGTAGTAGAAAGGTAACGTTAAGAGTCAAATTAAAGGAAAATATAAAGATACAAAGCAGAAGAGGCCATTTTTGTAGTTCGTTTAATCTCTAATTCTGAAGGATAAATCACAGCGAGATAATCACTGAATTTGGAGTTATTCATTGAAATTATAACATCGTCTATGTAACTAAATGTCAGGCTGAAAGTCATAGAGACCTTTTTCTGTTTGATTAAGTTGTGAATAAATTCTGCCTCTTATGAGAACAGAAATACATCGGCAAGCAAGGGAGCACACTTAGTGCACATAGGAATTCCTATACACTGTTCGAAAATGTGTCCTCAAAATTAACAAATATGTTTTCAATGAGGAAATCTAGCATGCTGATAATGTCTTTCTCGGCATAAGAACTTAAGCATTAGTAAACGTTTGCTTTTGTTCTACTCTTGTTATAAAATAAGTTTCGGGAAAGTATCTGTGCATTTTCGATACCAGTGCAGCACATGCATGCAAGACCAAGATTAGTTCGCGGCAGCATAACACACCCACACACACATACACACACCTACACACACTAACTCTCTCTCTCTCTCTCTCTCTCTCTCTCTCTCTTCTCTCTTCCTCTCTCTCTCTCTCTCTCTCTCTCTCTCTCTCTCTCTCAAAACCTAATATTTCGGTTGCTTTTTAAACACTTTGGATAAAGACTTGTCTCGGTTCTTTTCTGTAACTCTTCAATTCACTGCTTATTTTTTATAGCAACTTGTATTATCCTTACTAGTATCCGACAATATATCAATGTTATCTGCCATTGTATCTTCTGTACAATTATCTACATATGAAATAGTTTCTCCACTTCGCTCTGAAGTGTCTACTTCACTTTTTATTTAACGTCTGGCTTTAATTCATTCAATATGCATATTTTTGAAAATAAATTGATACAATGTTCACTGTTGTCACTAGCTACCGGTTGAAAGCGCTGTCAGTTATAAGATTTATGCTTAGCGGAATACAAAACATTCGGCATACTTTCATCTCGCAGTGGTAGTGGGGGATCATCTCCTTAGGCCGAGGGGGATGATGGTTTTGCTTGTCAGGTTGTCGAAGAAGACCTTGATAAAAGTGTAAATATTTGCTTAATGGCATAGTAAAGTATTGTTCACTCCAAAAAGACTGTTCATCCGGCCAGACAAAATCTACACGCTGTGCATGTTTGACTTGACTTTTGATCTGCTAGATAACATATTGAATATCTACAATTGCAGCCATGTAAGTCAAAGTTCAATCATCATTTAATCATTTACGGGTATATAAAAATTGCTTACTTAACCTTATTAATCAAGATTACGACTTCTTGAAAACATCATTTGAAAAGATACTATAGTTGAACAATGACCAACAATATTTGTGAGAAAGTTACAACATCAAAGAGCTCAAACTGTAGAAAGATTAATTATGGATTACCTGAGTCTCATAACTAAAGGAATCAAAGCTCATAGTTACGAGAATAAAAAAAAACTTGTAATTAAGAGAATCAAAAACTTCTTATAAAGGGAAAATAATTCATAATAACAACATCAAAATATCGTTATAACGAGAATAAAAATCTCGTAATCACGAGATTTTTTTCCAAAAAAAATGGGACGAATACGCTTTCGTACTTATAGTAAGTGTCTGCTCAATCTGACTTGAATCCGTTAAGACATTCTGAGTTTCGTGTGAACAGACAGATAGGTAGACAGACAGGCAGACAGACAGACTGACATCGGTACGACATCAGCTCACCTGTGTGAACGCGTGGGCTAAAAATGTTAAATAGGGTCGAATATAAACAGATAAATTAGATAGATGGCGCTCTTAAATGGTAAAATGTCGGATTAAAATTTTATAGTAATACGCTGTACATGCACGCTTTCGTCCTGTTATTCACTTAATGTGGTGATGTCTCTTACAGATATATACAAAGAAGATGTCCGATACCGACGATACAGTATTAATAGAAACCACCCAAACAGAAGAAGAAGAAGATGAAGAAGAAGAAGAAGTAGAAGAAGAAGAAGAAGAAGAAGTAGAAGTAGAAGAAGCAACAGAAGAAGTACAACTAGATATGAAACAACTAGGCACAGTTGTGGGTGGTATAGGAGGAGCTATGGTGTTCCAGGCAGCATTACCAGGGATTGGAATCTTCGTTGGAGCAGCTGTCGGAAGCCGCGACAGGAAGAATGCTCCTTCCCAAGTTACCAAATCGCTTTCACAATTACTTGAGAAGCAAACTAGTCAAACGTCGTAAAATGGAATAGAACGTATCTTAGTGGGTACAGTCTGGTGGTTTGGTGTAATGATCAATGATGCAATTTCAAGGAGACATGAGTTTAAATTATATATTATTGTTGTTATTGTTGTTGATGTTGATTTTCGTTTTAAACTCTGGCATCGAGTACAAAAAAGTTGTTTCAAAGACGACGCCCTGATTTTGTCTCGCATAAAATTACAGAGCAATAAACGTCTACATCGAGCTGAATGCAAGGAATGGAACTTCATTGTAAACCAACAATTTAAATTGTCTTACCGTATTATACCACGACTTTGCCAGGTTTCAGAGCCTTGTTTACCTGCCAATAGTTTGAATTTGCCTTTTTAGTGTAGTGTAAGTTGAAGCTTTGACAGGAAAACCTAAAAAATTGTTTTGTAACCGTGTTGAACAAAGTGTTAAAACATTCCATGATTGGATAAAACAAAGTTGACATGTGTTGCTATTGTAGTGCGATGATGTAATTGCGCACCTGGTTTGAATTGTTTGAATTGTGTTTGATTTGTTTAATGAAGTGAACGGGTGTTTGCAGATCGTTGATGTGTCACGCGTGGCTCATTGGGTTGAATACTTTGAGCAGCACATGCACACACAATTGCAAAGTCGCTCTATGTATTTTGATATTGCCGAACCACTTGCTGACATGATTGGCCGGAAAACAAAGTTCATCCTACAAACGCACCAATCAAAACAAGTGAAAGCTGTATCCGATGCACTTCAACTACGAAAGCCAAAGATGGAAAAGAAAAATCATTCTGTCACGCCAGTGCCAACCGTCACAGTCGGAAAACCAAGCTGCTTCGGCCCGTCAGTGTAAGGCACTCCTGCAACTGAAACTGCAATTACAAACAAAACAATATGTGTAGACAACAATTAGTATGGTACTGTGTGTTTGCCTGTAAAATTAACTTTTACCGAAAAGGACAGAAACTCCACATTTAGTTTTGACAAATGTCTTTGAACTCGTAATATTCAGCGTCGAATGATTACGCTACACTAATAACCTATCCGTATCACTTATATTTGCAGTTGATACCATTGTTTCACTGTGACCTGTAATTGATTTTGAGATGTACTTGAGAAATTTATTCAGTCTGATGCTTCTTCTTTGAATTTTTTTGTTCTGTACTTGATGATGAAATAAATTTCTTCTGGTCAATATGTAGCTTTTGGGGTAACCGTTATTGACTCGTCACCACAAGACTTCCTTTGTTTAAGAGTGCCCAACTTACTAGTAAATAATTCACTTTTAAACAAAAACTTGTAAATCGGACACTTTAAACAAAGGAAAGTCAGGTGGTCATTACAAAATATACGTTTATGAACGTCTAGAACACGTAATGCTAAATACAAGCTGCAAAATTGTATGCAAATGAGGACAAGTGTGTAGCGAAGCTAAATTAACACTACAATTGAATGCTAAACGTTTTAGAAGTGTTGGTTTATATTGAATAAAGCATTTTTTTCAAAAAACGTTTGCAACTCGGATCTTGCAGTGTATAAATTAGAAAGCGTGGTTAGAACAATGGGCACGAAATGGAAAGTGGTTTAACTGCACTTATTATAGGATTAAAACCACGCCTTTACCAAACAGTTACAAGCACAATATATTAACGAGCACACAATGCTGTACTGTCGCTGTCATTTTAATGTTCGTAAATTACTAATAAGGGAAAATAATGGGTGTACGATTGGACATTTTCGAAGGTTTGTGTTTATTTTTCATCATGTTTTTCGATTAGGTTATAAATTCGGGAAAATCTGTCATTGCCATAGGTCTTCTTTACAAAAACTATCCTGGCCCTGTCATCGGCCGATGATTGAGGGTAAACGTGTACGACATGCAACTAATTGCAAGGTTATAGCCTTTGACTATGACCATATCTACAATGAGCCTGCATAAACAAATTTCAAGATCCATGGATCGTACATTCTGACACTGCCACACTGTCGTTGTTACCGGGTTGAGTCGCTAACCTGAGGATTTCAAAGGTCGCCAAAGTCACAAAAAGGTTCACTGCAAACTATTAAAATAGTATAATAGTCTTATGATAGATGAAACAGCTGTAATGGGTTAATGGTAGAAGAGCGTTCTGCAAGTTCAGGTGAAGCGTCCGAAAGTCACAGTTCTCTGTAGGTTTCATGGAGGGCGAAAATCCCATTCACACTGCACTCTGCTGGTCTTATTGAGTAGGTCCGAGTTGTACCCATTGCTGAAAAATAACAATAAAACAAAAAAAACAAACAAACAAAAAACAAGAAAAAAGGGAATTCTTCAAAACTATCTTCGTCCAGTAAATCTTGCTTTGCATGGGGCTTAAAATCTAACAAGTGGTAAACTGCCTCTTTGGTACAATACTTCGTACTGGTGTATATACCCCATGGGGCGTAACTGTAGTATGCCCCACTCATAAGTACAACTCACTTCTTGGTACTGACACGCATATATTTCTACTAACGTGTATCCATGAGCTTTAACTGAGTATGTCCCCTGAAAAGTGCCATCTCCTGTTGGTACTCATGCTGATGGTAGAGGTTGGTCAGTGCCATCTGCAGCAAATGCTGGACACAGTCTGTGCCACATGACCAATACATGCAGACTTTAGACCAATTCACTGAAAGGGCATTATGTCGGACGAGTCGGTTCCCAGTAAATCCTGTCCATTGAGCTCTCTCAAGCGTCAGCCTGTGCACTGCCTTTGTAAAGAAATTGAAATAACTTCAACGGACCTCATGACTTATCAATAGATGTGCAAGGTGCAAGTGAAGTTATGCACCAGCAGGAATGAAACATACTTCCTATATCATCATACGTGTCAATCCATAGGTTTCACATGCAAATAGGTCTTCCTTGGTCCCTCCCGCAGTAGTTACGACAGGCTTGTTGAGTAGGGCTAATTGAAGAAACTAACAAAACTCATACCCTTGCTCTCCTTGCGGGCACCATCATGGTTAAATCTCTCCTAGGGCAGCAACCTGATTGGATATGCTACAAAGCACCCAATATCTTCAAGTGATGGTCGTCCAATTGATGTGCTTATTTTGATTCTGACCAGAGACCATCATCCAAACCAGCTTTTAACTCATGTCTCATGGATACGGGTCAGAATATCACATTAGACTTGTACTTCTACTCTAACATGAACTTCAGTTCTCACTCTTTAGTTGGCTTAAACAAATGCACACCAGTTTGGTATGTCGAAGTCTCGCTCTAGTTCCACAGTGGAACTGAGTGTTTAACTTTTCTGTGTTGTCCAGCACTTTTCTGTTTCTCCTTTTCTTGTCTGTATTGTATATTTGTTAAAGTGCTGTCATATACCATTTTGATAGGTATTAACTTTGGTCACTCTTACTCCCTAAATTAAAGGAAGAATCTCCAGACATGTGCTTTTTTTAACTTTCACGCCATGCTGCTCAAGAACCAGAACGAGGTTATACATCCCTTAAGGTAAAGGGCGACGAATTCGGACGCGCCACACGCTTTAGAACGTTTCTGCGCAGATTTAACTCCAGCCTGCCGCAGAGGGGTTACTTTGTAGAGCATGTATTTAACATTCCCTGTCATTGTTGAAATTGCGCTTTTACCTAATGTTTTGACCCAGTCTCTTAGAAATGCATGTGTCCTATAACCTTGTCATATTTTGACCCCTAGGAAGCTGGTTTTTATTCAATATGAGCGAAAAATTAACATTTCTCTCCCATTTACATGGTGCACATTACCCATTCACCTGGAGATATTGTAAAAAGTAGCGTGGTGACACCCTTTTATTAAAAGTGTAAACTAAATGGTAGTATGTCAGGATTTTATTCGCCAAGTTTGATCAAAATGACACCATTCAAAGCGACAGGAAGAAAGTTCGAAAATTATGTAGTGATATAATTTAGATATCGTCATTTTGTAATCGATACTTATATTAAAATATCTTTACAAAGATCATGAAAGCTATAAATACGATAGATATGAATCTTAAGTCTTGGTATTTATTAAAAATTAACTCATTTGCTGAGCGTTTTATAATTGCTTTCTTTAGTTTAAGTGAATTATATCATTTTTATTTATTTCTAACGACGCCATTTTAACGTCCGTTTCCATGGAAACGAGCGTGGTGACCCTCATTTTTTATTTCACTTTTGCACCTTGCACAACTTCCAAGAATATTTGTGCAAAATTTCAAGAAAATGACACCACAACCTAATTTTGACGTTATTCGTAGTACTTCACCTTAATGCAATGCATGGTAACTTATAGCAACGTACTGCAGATATCGTATATCTGGTACACTACATTCCTCCTTTCCCTGGTGATAGACATTTTAATGGCAATAACAAATGAAACGTTAACTCAAAGTTAGAAGTAAACAGTTCAATGTCCATTTTTCATCAGCAGTTGTTAAAACTGATAGTGGTTTAAACGATCGTCTAATAAGTAATAAATGCAATGATTTGTGTCATCAAAAAATCATTTTCTCATTCGAAATCAAACATAAATTTCAATGATGTTGACAAATGTTTTAGAACATTTTAGAGATACCAGCCCACTACAAAATCAGGGTATTTTGCTAAGAACTTTGTGGATCTGGTGGGGTTTATTTTCTTTATTTTCTTTATTGCCAACTGTAGGAGTTTTTATGTCAGTTGGTTTTTGTTCACACTTTCTCGTACCAACTGGTTATCACATGGTAAGTCCTTGCTTGTAGAATGATTGTCCAGGTGTGTTGGCAAGCTCTGTGTTGGTGCCAGTGACATATTTCTGATATGTGTAGTATTCATTGAATATTACCACTACCTATCTGACCACTACCTATCTGACTTATAGATTGATATATGGCGTGTGCCACATGTGGGGCAGGATGCGCTTACTATTTTCGAAACACCTGACATCACTTCTGGTCTTCTGGCCAGAGGTCCATATATCTTTCTTTCATATTATGACTTTGTTTGTGTACCGTCTCTTTACTGTCTGTTCTGTGCTGTTTTGTGTCTATGTTTACAACTATTGTCTTGCGAATTCTGACCTACTGTCATTGGATTATGGATTGGTATCATTGCGACTATTGATCACCATCGAGAGACTCAACTACAACACTATTTCCAGCCTTGTTTACCATGGTGAAAGGATTTTGGTTAAATGGGTTGAGAACTTGTTGGTTTTCTTTCTTTTACCGGAACTTTGTCTCCAACTTGTACTTCAGAATATTGTGCATTCCTTCTGTCATCCACGTATATCTTGGCTCTGCCTTTCTGCTAAGCATCTCTGTCTCGTACATCCATGTCAGGGTGATGTTTCATGTTCATCTCTGGTAATATCTCTGATTTTACATCTTAACAACAGCTCAGTTGGACTCTTTCCTGTTGTTCCGTGGTCGATACCTCTGTACTTTGTCACAAATTTCCTTAAATCCTTTCCCCAGTTTAATCCTTCAGCCTGGGCTATGCAGATTCTCTTCATGAGCGATCTGTTTTGGCGTTCTACTTTGCCATTTGCTTGTGCCCATCTTGCTGTAACCTTGAGATGTGTGACTCCGTTGTTGTGACGGTATTCTTGGAATTCCTGTGACTGGAACTGATGACCACTGTCTGACTTGATTGTCACTGAAAGTCCATGTCGACTGAATATATCTTCTAAGCAGTTTATTATCTTCTCCATTGTTGTAGAAGTCAGAATAGAATATACATAGTAGCAACTACAATAGTCTACGACGACCAGTATGGAGTGTCCAGATGGAAATGGTCCAGGTAAATCTGTGGCAGCATCCTGCCATGGACCATCAGGCAGTGTTGTTGGCCTCAATGGTTCAGGTGGATCAGGTCTTGCCACAAGCTGACAACAATGACATGATCTACAATGTTTCTCTGCTGCTTTGTCTATACCTGGCCACCAGACTTTTACTTCTCAGGTTCTATTTTGTTCCCACCACTCTAAGGTGTCCTTTGTGTGCCAATGCTAAGGCTTGTGGTCTCACCATACAGGGTATTACCTCTCAGTACTAATTGTCCTATTGTACAGAGTTCTCCTGCAACTGGAACATATTGCTTGCACTTGACAAATCTGCCTCTCTTCATAGCCATTTTCAGCTTGGCAATTTCTACATCTACTGCAGATGCTTCTTCCACCTCACATGTTGTTAACGCTCATGGGGTGGCATTCAATGCAACAAAGCGTACATATTCTTCAGCTTCGTGCAGATGTTCAGTCTCTTGTATTTTCCATCACTGAGAAGACGAGAGAGTGCGTCGGCTATGTTATGAGGACCTGGTACGTATACAACTCTGAAAGTATACGGTTGAAGTTGCAAATCCGCCTCTCTATGCGAGCACATGGTCGAGATCTCGGACTGTTGATGGCTTGCAGAGGATGATGATCAGTCATCAAGTCAAATTTCATGCCTTACATGTATTCGTGAAATCTCTCACAAGCCCACACTATTTCTAGTGCTTCCCGATCTATTTGAGAGTATCTGCAATAGCAGTCTGTCAATCTTCGGATTGCGTAGCATACCGGACGAAAGCATCTTTCTGTTTCTGCACCAGCACTGCTCCTAAGCCTACCTGGCTAGCGTCGGCGATTACTTTTGTTGGTGCGTCTTTATAAAAGTATGCTATGGTTGTTGCCTTTGCCAGACTCGCGGTTTTGCAAATGCTGCTTTCTGTTTATGACCAAATGGAAATGTATGACCTTTCTAGTGATTCTCCTCAGGGTTCTTAGATGGTTGCAAATCATGGTATCAATCTGCTACTGTAACTAACCATGTCCATGAAACTTCTCATTGCAGATGTATCTTTGGGTTCTTTTGCTTCCATTACTGCTTTAACTCTGTCCTGTGTTAGCTCCATGCCCTTCTGTGACAGCAGTATTCCCATGAAAAGTATCTAATTCACATTGAATTGGCATTTCATGGGATTAAGTGTTAATCCACACTCGCTTAGCCGCTTTTATGACTGTATGTAAACAGTGATCATGAGTTTCTTGGTCAGGCCAATGAACTATGATGTCATCTGATATATTCTCGATGTCATCGATGCCTGCCAGAGCTATGGCAATTTCATGCTGATACTGCTCACCAGCTGAGCTCACATAAAAGAGTAACCTCTTATATCGATACAGTCCTGTGTGTTGCAAATATAGAAATCCCACGTGATTCTGGGGTAAGCTCCAGCTGGTGAAAACCCCCATTTTAGGTCTAACTTTCAGAATACTTTGAACCGTTCATATTTTATAGAAGTTCATCCGCTGTAGGGATAGGTTGTCTGCCGTGTATGATTGCATCATTGGCTCTTCGCATGTCTATGCAGAGTTCGATATCATTTCCTGATTTGCGTACCACCACGACTGGGTTTACCCAAGGTGTAGGCCCATCGACTGCTTCAATTATGTCCAAGTCAAGCGACTCGTTGGTCTTTGCCTCTACCTTGTCTCTCAGGCTGAATGGTGTTCGTCTTCAAAGCTGTACTACAGGCTAATCAGTTGGGTAAATGTGGAGACTCGCTTGTTTGGTTTTGAGTCTTCCCACACCTGTGAACACATCTGGTATTATTGCTGTAGGCTGTTGGTCATATTTGTTATAGCTGCAACGTTTGCACCAATGCAAATGTTCAATACGCCTAGCTTCATTGTAGTGTCCTTGCCAAGTAAAGTTACACCTTTGCCTTTGATTACCACAAAGGCGGCCGTTGCTGATTTTCACCGCTCTAACACAATTTGTGAAAGTGCCCTTGAGGGAGTGGATGTAAATTAGCAGGGGGGAAGGGGGATTTGGGGGAGGGTCACAAATTTTGAACCTCTGGTTTGGGGAGGGTCACATTTTTTTGAGCTCCTCTGAGGGGGAAGACCACAAATTTTTGGGCATGTTGTTGGTGCACTAAAAGTAGAAAACATTGTTTGTAAAGACAATATGCTCACATGGCATCACTCGCACACTGCCTCTTAGTTTCTATTAAATGCTCATCTCAGTGTATCTCTCCCAACCAACTTCTTGTTGCTATTATTATCGCCACTAAGTTTATAGCCAATCCAATCTATTGTTCCTCAGCTAACCCGTGGCATTCTGGCTGCACATTGTACAAGTAGTTTATTTTGTTAATAAACACTTGACAGTGATTTTAGTAAGGTTGGGCAACATTTTTATGAATCCTGGTAAAATTTCTGTTGTCCGCTAGTATGACTGCACTTATATACCAAGGGTAACCCTTGTAAAATGACTGGGGAGCCCAGTAACATTTACCTATGTACCGCACTTAACAAAAACACTGCTGGATATTACGGCAATATGTTACATTGTTCTACTAATGTAGTCAATCTTGAACCTAACTATTTGACAATGTTATTTCTCATTCCCCTTCTTGTTGATCAACAAAAGTTCCCTCTCTTGCATAAGCCACTTTCTTTTAAAGTTTAAGGCCAAGCTCCACCCTGCATCAGTCATTTTTAGGTTCATGAGTTTAAGTTTTTATAGATACATGTACTATTGTTTTAAATTAAGAGCAAGCTTGATGTGATAATTGATAATTTTGATTCCAGAAAGGTGATTTTAGTATACTTGAATATTTCGGTACAGTCATCAGATTGATATGGCTACGTGTGGCATTTTTCAAGTTTATATTGGCTTTACCACATGGGTACTATCTTTGGAATGGACGGTGTTCATTTGTGTTGTGATGGCAGGATATATGACATTTGTTGAAATTTAATGTGGGTAATTTATACAGTGAATAAACAAAAGTATTGAAAAAATGTTTGTAACATTGTAACATTGAAAACTCTTGAATTAGCCATGTCGATCACATATTCAGATTAAACTTGATTAAATATTGTGAAATCCCTTTCCTTAGAATCTTGAGGCAACATTATGTACTAAAAAGCAATATACCCTACCCAATATCATTTCAGAATATGAAGACTTGATTGAAATAGTGTTTGCCACTTCTGTGTCAAATCAGGATCAGTCTATCCCCAATTATCTAGGCTGCTTTCTGTGATATGTTCAAAATGCAAAGAAACAAGGCACCAGAAATTTCCCCTCTGCAAATTTACAAAGTACTGTCAATGTTAAAACACCATAATTTCACACTATAGCATTCAATCTATGACCGTACTTTGAATTGTTTGCTTAAATTATTGCTTGAATAGGCAACCTTTCCCCACAAACAGGGCAACATGACCAAAACTTCTCATTGTCTAAGGAACAGATAGTAAACTTTGTAAAACTGGATTTGCTTTGAGTGCAATGAACACATGTAAGGTATTTCAGTTCTCTGACTACACAGGTCTATCGGGAACATCATAAATTGAGTGAATAATGGAATCATGAACACACATGTAGTTCTATATCTCTACCAGGAACACATTTTAAACGTACTTCCCCATATTTCCTACCCATGTAGAGATTGAACTGCTCAATACATTGTACATGACCATATAACATTGCTGTGGAGATCAGTGTCATATTGTAACTCCAGTATTCCCTCAATTGTCAATGTGATACATTCTAAAATTATGAATTTCACTGATATTTTTATAAATGTTAAATAACAATTCCTAAGAAAAAATGGCAGGCACATGTGCATTAATATAAAAGAAAACATTTGAAGAGCATTGTTTATTACAGTCACTCTTAATGGAGTATAAGTGTGCTCCAGTCGATCATGAGCCAATTCGGGCATTTATTATTGAAATTATTGGACAGCCTGTTGAATCATAAAATTCCACATGTGCAGTTCAAAGCCAAAGTGAAAGGGCAAATATTTACTGCGTACCTCACATGATATATGCCATTGACTTGGTGTAGCAGTCTAAGCCCTACGAGAATTGTAAAAGTATTCAGCTATTGGCTGCTCTGATTGCCTCCAACAATGGCATATTCGTCACACACAGGTGCAACCACGGTCGCTACGCAAAGGCCTATGCACCCGGTAGAGAGAGCTCTTCCGATAAGTAGCCTTCACATAGCGACAGTGGTACACATATCCTCCTAGCGTAGGGCAATATTGCCGTTGTACCTCAATTTTTGGACTGGTGTTTAGGTAGGACGTCAACTTGATCAAACCTTAACACTTAAAGCTAAAAACTAGAAGCTAAAACTCGAAAAAGGCAAAACCTTCAGCTTCAGAACTGCAGCTACATAAACCAAGGAGTGATACCATGGAACTACCAAAAGAGTGTGGTAGCTCCATGGTGATACTGATACGCTCCTGCTTGGGAAAACAACACCGAGACTTGTGAATTGCAATATCAACATCCTTCTGATCCTTAATATATTTCTATAAACCAATAAGTCAATCATTTAAACATACAGACCTTCATTTCCTGAAAATGATAGGCTAAAATGCACAGTGTACGTCCAGAGAACTTCGTGGTGAAAGTTGGAAAGTTGAATGCGTGGAAGTTATTTGAATATTTTTAGAATTATGTTCACAGTCACATTTGGAAGTAGTGGCAATTTCGTTCAGTTGTAAGGTGAAACATATTTATGAACATCATCATTAGATTAAGCACTTTCATTACTTAGACCTCAATCAATTTTGACAGTCAGGAAAAACAGAAAGAAATCATATTGAGTGAAATGTGACTAATATGACGAATCACTGACTTAAAATGACGTTAAAGTTACTGTAATTTTCCAGTCGAAGAAAATGTATGTACCAAGCTTGCAGGTCAAGTCCAAGGGGTCAAGTAAGATATGAAATAGGCCAAGAAGAAACTTTTTAAATAGCTTAGAAACAAGCGGACTGCCGATCTTGTTTAGCGGTCATCTAGTACCAAAACATTAACTTTTTCACACGATGCTATGCTTGGGGTCTACCTCCGTAGTGTACAACATACATGATTCGGCACTTAGCAGAGGACTACACTTCCATACTGGAAATATTTATGAGTTCACATGGTGATGTAATCTTACATACTGTTCAGAAATGGCTAATATTATGATACTTTGGCAAAGCTATTTTTGCAACATTTTACAGTACTATCTTGTCAATGTACCAATTATAAAAATATTTATTGCCACTATTTTAATAATTCAACAGTGCAATGGTCATGCTGTTTGACACTTGAATTAAAAGAATCTGTCCTAGATATGTACCAAGTTAAAGGGACAAAGTTACTCATTTTTGACATTATTTTTCCATTTAAATTTCTTTTGATAGATCATTCTCGCTGAAATATGCTCGCTATCTGGTTATTGCAATTGCAGGAATCCAATTGTCACCCTTTTATAAGACACATTAACATGTGAAATTTAGTATGTTACAATTTTTGATACCTACCTTAAATAAATTGTTAAGTGATCACATGTTATATCCATGCATGCACATGAGTTGAGCTGTGATAAACAAGAGATTGCAATTGAGCTCATTTCTGTGAGCAGCAAAATTTTGTCAAAAATGAGTGACTTTGTCTCTTTAATGGCCAATGAAAATGGCTAAATTCCGTGGTTGCTGTTTTGTTATTTTTGCCTGTCAGTCGCTGTAATTTGAAGCAATGGTATATAGACAAGGTGTTGTTGGTTTTGTTGTTGTTTACTTTGCAGTTCAAATTTATATAAATTCATAAGATTTCAGAATTTTACCAGCAAAATTAGTTTCATTTTTACTATCGAAAATTAATTTAGATGTATGATTGAACAAGGATATCAGCCCCAACTCTTTACAGTACTCTAAATGTGGATTCAGACTTGCTGTCACAACTCTGGCCTGTCAATTGTCTGAGTTTGCTGAAACAAACGTGCCGTGTACTCATAGACCCTAAACAAAAACGGGACAGGCAACTGCGATAGAGAACAAAGGGTCTATGGAATTAGCAGCGTGCGATCTATCTTGGAATAATTAAGTGTTAATGGGTCGGGGACGGAATGAAGCTGGACCCGATCGACTGCACCACGTCTGGTTCATAGACACGTGCATGCGGGTATACGGTAATAACGTTTTCGGATTACAAGTTATTTCGGATTACCCACAAGTCTATTTTTAGAAAGAAAAGTGTTAAAACTATTTTGAAAAGAATTCGTCAAAATGGTTTTTAAGTACTTTTTACATATTGGTAGCGAGATTCGATGGAACTAGAAGTCTGTACGGAGTCAATATGTTGCTGTAAAGTGGCAAAGTTTCGCATAGAAATCCGAAATACATACCACTGCAGTTCCAGACTTGACAGCAGTTGACATCACGGAGTTGTTTACATTCCGAAATTGTCCGTGTATCTCCGAATTTTCCCTCGTTTTTTCAGTTGCAAACAATGAATTAATTTAATCATAGAGTTTATCCTATGGTGTCCTCCAGAACAATCCACCAATACCACACTGGAAACAAGAATACCAGTACTCCTTTATCTGGTGATTGGTTTAATAAGTTTAAAAAGTGTAAGACTTAAACAGTATATTAAACCATTATCATAACAATGGAATGCATATTGTGTAGGCAGAGAAATCAGGGGTTTCCCTTTTATTAAAAGTACTGAAATATCTGTAGCATAACATTTTTAAGATTTTTTGTGTACAAGATTAGTTTTTACCCATGCTGGTCAAATGTGACTGACACAGAGTCATTGAGAGTATTCTTGGGTAAGGCTGACATCCATATCTGGACTTGTTCTTGTCACAAGCAGAAGCAAATAAAACATTTGCAGGCATCCTTTGCTGGTGTCCATCTATATTGCCCTATATTGTAAATCCCCACCTCGATTTTTGAACGTCGAAGATTCAATCAATTTGTAATATTCTATTTTTTTTGAAACTGGGGATTGGTCACAAATTTTTCAGTCTTGCTTTTGGGGAGGGTCATAAATTTTTGGACTCTCTTGCGAAATCTCCCGGCCCTCCCCCATGCTAATTTACGTCCAGTCCCTGACTGATAATGGCTTCTCAGATCCATATAGGTAAAATTTTATTATTGTTTACTGATGCAGCTTGTGTCATAAACTTTATCCGGTCGGACTTCAATCGCTCCTATGTCAGCTCATCAGTAATGTTGCTGGCTGCACTGGAGTCTACTAACATTTTGAGTTTCACACCACCAATATTTTTGTCAAGCATGCTTGAGTTACCTTTTCCACGGACTGTGAAAACATAGTCATGTTGAGAAGTGTCATGTGGTTCCTCAACTACGTCGATTCAAGATATAGTCTTCGTCTCGTTTGATCTGCACGCTTTTGCAAAATGATCTTTGCCACCACATTCCCTGCATGTCTGTCGTTTTCGAAGGGCGTTAAGGATCGCGCCCGAAGTGCCCAGTGATCCACTGCGGTAAAATTTCCTTTTCTTTCCATGCTCTTGTTTCTTTATCTTTGCCCCGTTTCTTGGGTCTAGGAGGGCGTCCTTTTTTTCTCAGTCAGACTGTTTCTCTGTCTCCTCTCTTTACTGAAAGTACAGCTATTTGTACTTCCACCTATTTGAAATATGCGTGTAAGTGTCAATCCCGTACCTTCTTCCGGTAATTTCCGACGTACGTAATCTGATGAGCATTTATTTAACACTGCATCTCTGATTTGATTGTCGCTGTCCACGCCAAAATTGCAGTCTTTGGTGGCCTTCCTCAGACGACTAACAAAGTGAAGTACTGTCTCACCTTGTTTTTATACGATCTGGTGAAATGTCTGTCTGGCAAATGCTGGGTTTACTTCAGGCACAAAGTAGGTTTTAACGCCGTCAAAGCTTCACTCTACTCAGTGGCGGTTCCCGTGTTTGATAGAGTTGAGAAAATGTCCTGAAAATGTGGACCGGCTAAATGCAATAACAGTGCTCTTCGCCTTTGTTTTTGGCAGCTGAGGCATTCTCGTCGACTATTAGCCCTTCTCCATCCGCATACAGATCAAAGGATGTCAGCCATTGTGTCCAGTGAGGCCCAAGTGTCGACGGTCTGAATAGCAGTCAAATTTTGGGATCTGATTATTCTCTATTTTCCCTTCTATCTCCAGTGAGACTGGTGTCGATGTGGTATTCTCCTCGCCAATGTCATATATCACTTTGGCCTGTATTAATGTTGGTCACTCTTACTCCATAAATTAGAGGCCGCTCAGAATTGAATCTCCAGATATGTGCTTTATTACTTTCAGGCCATGCTGCTCAAGAACCAGAACGAGGTTATATATACCTTAATGCAATGCATGGTAACTTATAGCAACGTATTGCAGATATCATATATCTGATACACTAAAAGTGCTAAATAAATCAAATCAAATCAAAGTTTCTCAGTACTTTTCTAATGATCTGTCTATGTTGAAGTTGGCATCTCTTGCTCCTAGAAGTTAATGTTCACTGGCAGCGCCAGTTTCCAGGAGATTTTCACTTGTTGTTGTGGGCACCCCACTCTCGGTAGCAACCACAGTACATTGTCCCTCAGCAAGTTATCTCTGGTGTATAGCCTTATGGAGCCTGAATCTTCAGGTGACCTTCAAGCCAATACGGTAGCACAGACCTTCCATGCTCTCTCTGCATTCGTAGGCCTCCTGTACCACTTTGCGGTCAGCCAAACTGTGGGTTCTGGTCATTTCTTAGTACATCCGGCACAGTCATTTTGGCTTTTGAAGATACAGTATCCCAAAGCGGGGCCTAATTTCCTGTCCTTTCCCCAGCAATCCCATCGTCTTTGTAGATTCAGTCGCAATTCTTTTCCATTTGCGATCGGAGAGACACATCTCTTGTATACGTTCTCTGTGGAATAAAATTTATCCTCAATTTACTGTACATTGGAGGGAAATTTGTAAGAAAGACGATCTGAGATGAGATGAGAGACACCTAAGTAGCTGTATTGACAAAAGCTTTTATTTCGTGTGAGTTATTTTATGTCCGAGGTCCGAGACCAGTGAATTTTCATCAATAACCAATATAAATTACCCCTCAAAAGTCAGCCGGCTAAATGGACAGATGAAACTACTGAAGAAAAGCTTGAGAAATCTGCCAAGTCAATGTATATATGTATAACTTAACTTGTCTGTATTACAAAAATTGACAATTCTGCATCCAAGCAAATCTGATAGAAACAATGTAAAATGTAAGTACAACATGAGGAAGCAAAATGAATCGTTCGTGTATTGTTATGCAAATGTTTAAGGACCAGTGGATTTTACTTTTGGACCAGTGGAAAATTAAAGGTCACTGGTCTGGGACCAGTGAGAAAAAGAAATTATCAGCGCCTGAAAGTGAGCACATCTGGAACTTTTTATTAAGTCTGTACTGTTCAGTCTATTGTGCATTCTTACTCAACATTTGAAATTAACTGGTAAATGGTGATATCAGATAATTACAATTTTTCAGAAAGATTGAAATTGATTATGTGACATCTTATAAGATGTCAAGGTTGTATTATTGTCATTGTACATTGCATGGACGCACATCATCCTGAGATTACTGAGAAATTGCTGGTGACACACAAACATATGAACTGGCTTAAATGGTGAAAAGTTGCTTAATTTAAGGTAGCTACATACTTTTCAGACACTTTCACATTTCTGTTTTTTCTCTGTTATAGAAATCGCATACCCCCAAAAGGTAGGCACTTTCTGAAAGCCCTAATTTCGAGAGATGCAACCATGCACAGTAAATAGTCATTATTTGCATAATATTCACATGACAAGCGTTTTGCTGAACCTTCCAAAAATGTTCGTCCCTTAATTAGCGAACACGCTGCACGATTTCTAGTTGAATTTTGTGCATGAACATGCTTTTGTAATACCCTTCAAAGCCATGTGTAGGTTTTTCTTTATATGCCGTTGTTTTATTTTTGTTATACGTGGACTTTACAATATTTCGTACCTTCAGTCATCTCTTTCGTATTTGTTAGTATTTTACTGTCCGAGTAAATCAGTTTTTGTGAAACCTTGCAGCATGAATATAAATGAATTTTAACCAGCATGACAATACATTTGTGCAAGGGTTTTAAATGTTTGTGGAAGTGTATCCATGGAAAAGAGCGAAATTTGTCTTTGAAAACATGTTTATTTCATATCTGGGAGAACATCTTGTAATTACATCCTTTATTTTGGTATTTTGAAATCTTAAGAACACATTGGAATCGTTTCATGTTTTATTGATTTCACCAATAATCTTATTATTGCACCTCACCTAAAGCACATTTCTAGTGATTGGCTGGAACTCTGCCATATGACATTCCATAAAAGAGATATGACATTGTTCGATTTGCCATTGCCCTCGAATGCAAGCTCGAGAGCGCACACGTATCGTAGTACACATGCGCCGGGAATTCCTGCATGGGATATTACAATGCGTGTTGGATAATTTGCGCATCATTTCACCTGTCTTTGATGTGCAAGTATAAATTTTATGATCATTTCAAATTTTCGTTGCAATAAAATGGATAACACAGGAAGATCGGGATATATCACGATTTGTGGCCTGCCTTCAGGCTGATAATCCTTACCGAAATACTGATGATACTCTAACCTCCGCTTTGGGCATCATCAATATTTCGGTCAGGCTTACTATCCCTAGGGCAGGTCACAAATGTTGATATTGCCCTCACTGTCGTGTGTTACTTTTGAAATAATGAATGAATGATTCCTAGTGAAGTTATTATGGGTATATGGGTATAGGATAGCTGACATCTCATAATCTGGGTTAGCAATCAAAAGGTTATAGGAATATTACATTTTCTAATATTATGTTGAATGTTCTTATGTTCTTATGTTTGATTTACGTTTATCTGTGAATAACCCTTTGATATTTCTTGTTTCAGATATTTTATTTTAGAATAAATCATTGCATAGAAGAGAGAGAGAGAGAGAGAGAGAGAGAGAGAGAGAGAGAGAGAGAGAGAGAGAGAGGGGGGGGGGGCTCGTCGTCATGTCGTATATACTAGGCTCCCTACAATGTGGCATATAAATGATCAACATATGACTCGAAATAACATATTTGATGACCTCAGTGTTGTTAGACTTGAGTTTTGGAGATGTTTACACAACATTAGGCCAATAAAAATTACATATTCAATTGTTAACATCAATGGACAATTTGCAACATATTGGAAAGTTCATCGATAGGAACTGACAGGTCCAGTTTAAAGCTACTGTATTAGATGCCAAAGTTTAAGGAAAACAGTTTCAGGGTAAATTTTAGCCCTAAAAATATACATATGCAACTTTCATGGTTATATAGTGAAATTTCTCTTGAATCATCCAAAGACATCCACAATTCAAATTTTGTGGCGGAAAGTAATGGAACAGTGTTTTATTAGAAGTTAATCATATCAAAAAGTTGACAGACGTCGCTGGTCAGTCATCGACTTCGCAAGCTATGTATTGTTGACCTCATGAATAGAGAGTCTAAGATGCTATTATTATCTGTTTACTGTGAATAGAGCATATAGCAGCGCATACTGAAATGTAACTTTAACTTAAAAAATAAGTTGCATAGTTTCCACGGGGAAACTCTGTAACTGAGATTTATGAATGCACAGTAACTCTGACTGACTATATATGTCAAGTAGCTTGGCGTAGCTTGAAAAATTAGTGACCCAGTAAAAGCCTTTTCAGCAAGGTGGAAATAATGCAAAATAACATTAGAATGTGGTGACATCATGGTTCCCTTCATATACAGTTAAGGTCGAATGCGCCATGGGGACAGATATTTGGACTATCAAACTTCTGTCATTCTTTTCTGATTTCTTAGGGTGCTTATTTTGAAGCTATTGGTGTTAGATGACTTTTTTATTGTCTTAGTTTTGTAAAAATCGAACATTTTACTCCATAAAGTTAACACAGGGATAGCGCCCATTTGAATTTCAAGTATAGGTAAATCTTGAGTAATTTGTTTCTCTAGAACAAAAAAATTGCAAAGTGATTCCTGACTTTTATTCTTAAATTTGAAATAGTATGGATGAAAGATTACTTGAGGAAATTTTGAGCAAAAGTTTAAGTCTTTCACTCCGAGACAAATACTATGATCTTAAGGGATAACACTACATATCTTCCATCAAACGTATCCAGGACGATGAAGCACTTCTCAAGCTACACTACGGCATCAGCCACCTGTTTGGATGGAAAGTGTAGCTGTATCAGGCTGCATATGCTGTGCAAATCGCGGTATCTTGACGTAATGTCAAAATCAAGTGCATGTTGGAGTTTCCGAGACAGATCGGACACAAGAAGAGTGGCTGTGACATTGCTTCTTCTACGGCACTGCTCTTATTCATTGCACATTCAAGAAGACACAGTGTGCCCATCAAAATATATGGCATGTTTCATGGATCAGGAATTATAAATAATAAGAAAAAGGGAAATTATAAGAATGATAGTTTTGTCAGATGGATGTGCATAAAAATACTGCTCTGATTGTATTTATGTATAGAAACAAGTGTTGCCTCTAACTTTTAATATGTCTGAAATTACATAAAATTTTTTGAGTTTCCTGAAAAAATTAATGTAACATTTTAAATTTCCTCAAGGTGAAAAGAAAACGCTTGGTGCTCAGAAGCCTGTCACATTTGCTTCGACTCATCCAAAGCATATCAATAATTGGTGAGTGCAGCATTGATATTGCTAAATGTACCCTTATTTTTGTACAGTTTATGAATTATGGGAGTATGCATCTCGAAAGTGAGGGACTTAAACTTTTGTTCAAGCTTGTCTCAAGTACTCTTTCAACAATTTTCGTTCAAATCAAGAATAAAAATCGGGGTCCCTGTGCAATTTTGTTACTAAAAAGTTACCCAAGAATTATCAATACTTTAAATTCAAAACGGCTGCCATCTTGCCTATCTCGGAAAATAATAAAGTGCCTCTGGTGTGGTATATCAGAAAAGAATTGATAAATTCTGATAGTCCGAATATCTGTCCCCGAGAAGCATTTTACCTTAATCGTCAATTTGTATAAATGCCATCAAGAGTACTGTGTGTGATGTATTTTTTATTTTTTTTTGTAATGCTGTAGTTTAAGCTTGTCTTCAACAGTCTCCGTAGTATCTGTCCATCAATTGCAGTTATGTCTGGATCACCGTCAATTACTTTTGCCTTGGTAAGTCCTGGGCTCAAAACTGCTAAAACTCAAAACTGCGCTCAGATCCTTGTTTCATGCTTCTCCCAGAACAAAGATCAAATCCTCACAAGGGTTTGGAGAAGTGTAGAACGTAATTCAAAAATTTATTCATTACAGACACTAGGATCCTGGGATAGGAACTCTCAGCCAACCATAGACATTTAGTTTATCCAATCAGACTTTGGTACATTTCCCGCTCAAATTACTTAGCTACTTTTTCTGATGTTTTCTCCAGCGTTCATGGTCGACGTCACGAGGTAGAATAGGAACTTGCCACGCTTCTAGTTTTAGCACATGATTTGGAGAGTTTTATAGACAGCATGGCTGGACAAGCCTTGCTACTCTGGTGTTACTAGTTATTGTTGTTGGATTCGAATTGTAATAAACCAACCTTGGTTTTTACATTGAGCCGAATCACTCGCTTCTGTTTCGACGTCAGTTTATCTCGAACCCCACCCCGGGGGATTCTCATCGTCACTTTACTCCCCACAAAGGGTACAAGTTTGTCCACGATATGCCCACCATAAAGTCGTTGTTAGAGTATTTGTCATATGTCCCGTTATTTTTTGTGGAGGATATCGTACACCAGGATTTGTTTCTTTCTTTGTGATACCGAGTTGCAAAGGGTATATTGTCAGCCTTCAGTTCATCAAATATATCAACTCATATTCAGCGGAAGAGAACACCAGCGAAGGCTTTAAGAACTTTAAAAAAGAGTTTTTTCACCAAGGCGGAAATTACGTATGAAATCCGATGGCTTTTGTTTGTTCAAGGCTAAGTGGTTAACAGTGGTACAATCTCGATTGCACCTCTCCACTGAGGGAACGTCTGGCGATCAATAAGTGAAATTAGGTTTTTCACGTGAGAAAAAAAAAACTTTCTGTTTCTGATTCTTTACCTTCGTCGCTATCCTGGTCCGTGCCACTGGAACCGAGAAATTCCTCCACCAAGAAGAGAAAAAAATCTTCATATTGAATTTGGCTGAATCTAGAGAGCCAACGAGTACTCAAACTCGCTGAATTCTCTTTTCAAGAGCAGTTTTCCTTCTGCACAAAATTAGTCTGCTATCTATAATAATGAACAGCAATACGCAATAACCTAAGAAAATAACATAACCTCACCCGACTAAGTACACAAACGCAACGTACAACGTCAAAACAAACAGTCGGTGAAGCAAGCTGAATGGAGTCCACATACAACGTCGAAATATGTAGATAACTGAGACATGTAGGTTCTGGCAGCGTATGACAGGCCTCAGTTCTCTGTTAGTTCGTTTCCGATGACAGACACGTAGACTAATTGCCACGTAAAAGTCGGTACGTAAACAACCTGCCACTCTTTCCGGCTTACTGGAAATAGTATGTTCCCATAGTAAGGAGATGCATGTTTCGAAGTAAAACCGCTGGTAGGGCTTCCGCTCCACAGTCCCTCGCAACTGTAAACCTATATTTCAAACCTACACAAGTAACGTCTGTAGTTAATTTCTTTAATATTCAGGGTTTTCGATTTTCGATCAATTTTGGTACACACGTTTGAGACAAATTATGATAAGTGGAGTGATTTCCATGACTTTTGTGTAATATTGTTTGCAATTTGCCAGAAGTATTTGTTGCGAAAAATGCCATTTTTCAGGAATGTTAACTATACTTGCAACACATTATTTTGTTGTTTCGTTAAAGTGACTCTACATTTTTTCCTGAACAAACTTCATCGGATCACTTTTTCCAGGAGTTTCCATAAGTAAATTTTACTTTTCCAGGACTTTCCAGAAGTAATAAAATTGTTATAATGATCTGTAAAAATGAATTGTTAGCTAATTTTCCAGGATTTCTGACCCACCCCCTAACCAGAAGGAGACCCCCTTTCCCGCACCCCTCACGACTACCACTTCGCCGTCGTGGTAGCTGCTATGCAGTTGCATCGCACCAACTTTTTATTTTGGCCACTACTTCAAAAATTAGTAAAACCCCTGTCGAGGAAAAGTCTACCCTGTGCCAGCCTGTTCTCGTCAGCGACATGGCGAGCTATTCTGTACGCGCAACCGAGCACAATGTGTTTTCAAGATCAATTCCATACGGGAATTGAACAAAATCAGTTGCGTGAACACTTGCAATTTAGTTGTATGCTTTACTTGGGGTTTGTGGTGAAATGAAAAAAAATACAATTTTATTCCTACCTACCTTCCCTTTTTTAAAAATGCATGTTATCGGTACCACACAATGTTTATTTTAGGGCCAAAGAACTCATTGGTATAATATACAGATACCAAATGCGAGCTGAAAATCACTGTCAAAGCTATTGTCTGAAAGTTCGTAAATTTCGGGTTCGTCTTCAGGCTCGTCACGATAAGGGGAGGTCTTGTTGACTTACGCGCTCGTCCATGATCGTTTGTGTTTGTAAAGAAATATAGTGCCACGCACAGGACTGTGGGAAATCTCGTCATACTTTTCTCATAATCTCATGTCATTACCAGGTACAAACGAAGTCTCTAAGAAGTCTGACACCTGTGAAGCTCATTTTAAAACGACAAGGCCATAGTTTATCGAGGCGACCATGACATCAAACGGCGTGCCGCGTTTCCAGTCTATTTTTCTCCTTGTCGTGTTTCGTGTAGTAACGTGTTTTATAAATAGATTATGAACTCTCAAAATATTTATAAAATCGTGCTTCAATGCCATTGGATAGTCATTTGCCTATGTAAAGTGAAGTCTACTGCCACATTGTGATTCTAGCCCAATATTACCTCATTGTCTAATTCTATGCCGAAATCTCGAATCATGTCGCTAATGTGCAAAGGTAGGCCACAATAGATCAACAAAATCGGCTCATCAAACATGGCAACTAAACCTCCTTAAGGTAGTGTGCGCCTCGAAAGAGAAATACTTAAACGTTTGCTCAAACTTTCCTTGAGGAATCTTTCAACCATTTTCTTTCAAAATAAAGAATAAAAATCGGGGTCACAGTGCAAATGTTAGTACTAGAGAAACAAATTACCCAACACTGACCAATATTTAAATTGAAAATGGCCGCTATCCCTGTGTTAACTATAAAGGGAAAAATAAAATTATCGAATTTCGAACAACTAAGCCGGTAAAGTTTTTGCACCAAGACCTTTAAAATAAACCCCCATAAGTGATATATCAGAAAAGAATTGTTTAAAATTTGAAAGTCCGAATAACTGTCCCCGAGGCGCATTCTACGTTAATCAAAAACTTCACATTTCCGAGAATAATGGTTATGCCTTTGTCAATGTGAAGAGCCATGTGAACAAATGAAGTGGCCAGGAAGTAGATAAGGCCAAATTAAATCGTCCATTCGACACCATGAATCTCTTGCAAAATGATAACATTAGGATTTCCTTACCAAGCCACTGAAAAACCATTTTTCTCTTCTTCCTTTTTCCATACCACGAATGATTAAGGAAATGGCATTGAATTTCTCAGTCAAGATAATTGATGGACTAACATTCAAATCTCTATGGATCTCTCGCTCAAAATTTCCGTGGCTCCGGAATTTTATAAATAATAGGGGGAACACTAACTTCTACAACGGAATCTTGAGAAACGATGAACAGAAAAAGGAACAGCAACAGCAGAAAAACAGAAGGCAAAATTTGAGGCACAAACAAGACTTAAAGGCACGTTACAAAGAGGTGTACCGAATCCATAGCCTGATAGTATACCAAAGAAAAATATAGCCAATAGTGGATTCCAGTGGCAGTTTTCAATTTCTAAATGCTGGTTACTATCTGTGACACAATTGAACTTACGGGTCAAATTCTGTAACAGAACTTTTACATGATTTTAAGTTTGTGTGATCATGGAGGAGGAGATAAGTCTATTTCCAAATTCAGTGTAGTCAAGGGTCATATCATATACAGAACACATTCAAAGGTTAATCTCTAGCTGGCTGTCTTGTGCTGGAGATGTTTACAACTTATTGTTAATAAAGAGTTGACAATTTACGAACCTGACTGTTTTTTTTGGCTTTATCGAGCTCAACAGATTTTCAATTATAATTGTTGATACACTTTCTGAAAGCGTTCCAGCCATATATTCTAAGTCATGAAGGCATTTTGTCATTACGAATTTCAGCAAGGCAAGAGACAGACCGCTTTTATTCGCTTATGAAACGGTCTGTTGTATCATCTTGAAAGTAGGTGGTGCCCCTTTGGGGAGCGAGTCGAGCGCCCTCAAAGGGAGTAATTAAGTTTTTCAGAGATGTGACCTTTGACATCAAACTTTCAGTCGAGTTAGCCTGTGTTTGCAGCTCGTCTGAGTTTTGGCAATCTTTGAACCTACCCGTTTTGTCTTTTTTCGGACATTACCACCGAGACACAGTTTGGTGGCCATTCCTCTAGCTACCGATCAAGATCAATACTCATCTTAGTTCTTACAACCACAACATCGACATTTTCCTCAACATGCTGAGTCACGTAGCCGCAGCTAAGAAGCCAACATCACGTGGCAAGCCGAGAGGTAGAAAGCTTCGAATCCACCTCCTGACGGACTGGATCAGCTTGTTTCATCGGACATTGCTTCCGAATTTTGTCAGAGTTC
Source organism: Ptychodera flava (assembly GCF_041260155.1). Lineage (NCBI taxonomy): Eukaryota > Metazoa > Hemichordata > Enteropneusta > Ptychoderidae > Ptychodera > Ptychodera flava. Next base: position 36,920,282 of record NC_091928.1, read on the forward strand.
CGAGCATTAAGAGAAGAAGTGAATAGCATCAAGACCGACATTCATTCAAGTCGGAATTTATCCACAGACGCTGGGACTGAAACTCAAACTACCACGCCAAATCAAGACGGGACAGTCATGTTGCAAGTGCTACAAACTTGCAACATTCTGGCGCCAATGAGCCCGCCGCGCCAAACATCGATCAGCTGAGAAGCATGATGGCAGACACCAACTTCAGCGTGAATTGCGAGAGGCACAGCACAGCTATGTTCCCGATTTTCTCAACACAACGCAGGACATTGTTCTAATTTTAAGTTGGGTAAGTCTCAACGTTTTCTCACGAGAAAAGACAAGGCTACTGTGTCGGTTTCCTGGCCCCATATGACGGCACAACCACGACCATTCGGGGCCGGCAAGGAAATTAGTTACGATTCTATGACTATGAACGAATTCGTGGAGGGCTATACATCGATTTTGCTTTCGGACACGATCTCAGACACTGAGAAGCGGGTACGCTTACGACATTTGAACATGCTCATGCGGTTTGCATCAGTCTATCCATGGGACGCAGTCTTGAAGTTCCACGGCGCCTTTTACAAGATATCGAGTGTGGCCATCGGAGTTGGGATAGCGATGGCAAAGACCTAAATGAACTGTACCTGTACCCCAGGGCATCTGAGGTCAAACATAAGTCCCACCCATTAACGAAATCAGGCGACCTAATCCAGTTTTGTTGGGCATTCAATCAGGAAGGTCGATGCAACGACGGTAATGCATGCAAGTACAAACATATCTGCAGTGCTTGCCACAAGTTCAGAAAGTTGCAGGAGACTCACCCTAAGCTAAAATGCGCGTACAATGACCCTAAGTTCAGAGAAGAGCGGTCAAAGCAGCAGCCCGAAAAAAAACCCAGGTTTGAAACAGAAGTATTTTTAGCCAGAGACACGACTGCTTGTCACAAGTTAACTCAACAGGTCGTTTTTTGGATCGCAGTGTCCAAACAGATTTTCCTCTTTATGACAATATTAACCAACAGAACTTTCCTTGTAACTATGTACAACAAAATCAGTTCGATTCTCAGCAGTGCAACCCTAGCCATAGTCCTGTCCTGGGAGATGATGCTGGGTATGTCTCGGAGGATCCAGCTTGTGATACTGGCACATACTGTTCAACATTCCCATTGTACAAATAGCCGCAAATACTATTAGTCAGGATGCTCTGTGCTTTCATCACAATACCCCCTTTGCAAGTGACAATCAGGTCAACAAAAATGAATTTAATGTGCCATTACAACCTGGATGCTCCACGACAGTAATGTTTCCAGGACGACGGTCACAGAACATAATTCCGAGGATCCGAATTGTGATGTTGGTGCACACATTTCAGACAACCAAGCTTCACCTTTAGCAACCGACACCATTGGTCCGGGGTAATTTCTTACCCATCAAGAGTCTCCACAGCCACTGTTATGTTGTGATCAGCCTGTTAGTAATTTGTTCGATGTGCCCAGCATCCACAGTTCGGGTCCTCCTACAATAGCAACTGTGACTTTGTTCACACAGATAATGTTGACTTTAGCTGTATTCACCAAAGTTTGGAAAGTGATAACTTTTCACCTTTGCATACCGATGTTTGTGATTTTGAATCAAGTCAGAGAGCCCTCAACTATATTCTCGTCTGGCCCCCTCCATTGTCCCCCACATCCGGGTGACTATCCAAGATCATATCACAGTTTACAATTCCAATTTACCAAATTACAAGGGCTGTCGGATTCCAGTTCAGTCCAATTTATGCATTCCGATTTGGCAAGCCAAACTACAAGGTTATGATGACTACGCAGTTTGCGATTTTTTAGAATTCGGATGGCCCTTAAATTACACATCACCACATCACCCACTCCCAGTTTCCAGTAATCACAAATCCGCAGTGTTATACCCAGACCATGTAGACAGATACATCTCCAAGGAAATAGCATTAGGAGGTACAGTCGGGCCTTTTCAATCAAATCCCCTTGACAAACCTATCATGCTTTCCCCACTTCAAACAGTTGACAAGAAGGACTCACCTGATCGCTGGGTGATTATTGATCTCAGTTTTCCTATTGGCCACTCTGTCAATGATGGGATTCCCTCTGATTTCTATCTGGATGGGCCATTTCCTTGAGCTACCCGGGTGTGGATGATCTCATAAAACTTATCAGGATAAAGGGCCCCAATTGTTTACTTTATAAACGTGACTTAAAACGGGCTTACCGTCAAATTCCTGTTGATCCTCATGACTACTTCCTTTTGGGGTACAAGTGGAGAGAAATGATTTTCTTTGACACTAAATTGCCCTTTGGGTTAAGGATGGCATCTATTGCTTGTCAGCGTACTACCAATGCTGTCCGTTAATTTGCAAGGAGGGGAGTGATTGCGTGAACTATTTAGATGATTTTGCAGGTGCAGAATCAGTTGACAAAGCCGATTTTGCATTCACACAGTTGGGGGACTTGCTTACTGAGCTCGGTCTTGAGGAATCACCTGGGAAAGCATGTCCACCATCGCCAGTAATGACTTTCCTGGGTCGCCAATTTAATACTATTGACATGACTATGAGTGTACCCCCACAAAAACTTGAGGAAACTAAACAGTACATTCCCGCGTGGCTGACCAGGAAACGATCCAATAAAAGGGAATTACAGTCCCTTATAGGTAAATTAGCATTTCTTGCAGGTTGTGTTCGGCCAGGGAGGGTCTTTATCTCAAGGTTATTGGATAAGCTACGCACATTGCAACGTCAGCACCACCGTTTCCATGTCAACACGGAGTTCAAAAAAGATATTCGGTGGTGGATGGCCTACCTAGATCAATTCAACGGCACATCACTGATACCCACAGAGGATTGGGGCTTCCCTGACCAATCACTCACCACAGATGCATGCTTGCTAGGGGCTGGTGGTACCTTTTTAAACGAGTATTTCCATTGTCAATTTCCCCAAACTATTCGTGACAAAGACTACCACATAAGCATCCTAGAATTTATGGCTGTTATGGTTGCATGTAAACTGTGGGCCACTCAACTTGTAGGCAGACATGCAATTTGTCATACAGTGTGATAATGAGGCCACAGTACATGTCCTTAATTGTGGCCGCACAAGAGATCCCATCATGTTAAAATGTGCAAGGGAAATATGGTTCATTGCTGCACAGTACCAGTTTACCTCAAAGCTGTACAAGTCAGTGGTACTTCTAACCGTATTGCAGACATACTAAGTCGTTGGGACAGTGACAATTCTAGCCATGCCAAATTCATGGAACTAACAGGGAATAACCCAATGAAAGAAAAGCATGCAGACAGTTCATTATTCAATTTCACTCACGATTGGTAATTTCTCAATTTTTCACAGGAGCAGAAACCTTCAACCAAGGATTAGGAGTTGTTCACCAGAAGTGGACTTCCACCATTTCTGCTGCTATGCCCATGGGACTATCTCCAATTTCAACTCACAATGGAAGACTTACTTCCTGTTTTGTATTTTCTATGGTTTGAAGCCAGTTCCCGCTTCCCCCACAAGTTTGGCTTTTTTGTTCAGTGTTTATCAGAAACAATTAAAAATGTTGGTACCTTAAAAAACTACCTCAATGCAGTTCGCCTCTTACACGAGTTGAACGGTTTCGACGGGCAAGTAATTCACCATTTCTTTTTACGCTTAACCCTGCAGGGAATAGCACACAGCTATCCTCAAGTTCCCAAGTGCAAATTGGCCATTACACCTTCCATTTTGCTCACTCTTTACAAGCTTTTGGATTTTTCAAAGCCTTCAGATATCACACTCTGGGCGGCCTGCCTCACTGCCTTCCATTTATTTTTGCGCAAATCTAACTTGGTGCCCCCTAGCCCACATAAATTCGACCCATCTAAGCACCTAGCCCGCCGCAACTTTAAATTCACTTCGGTTGGAGTTGTTATTGCTACTACATGGTCTAAAACTAATCAGTGTAGGGCCACAATTCATTCTGTACCAATTTTACTAATACCGGGTTCACCCCTGTGTTTAGTTTCTGCTTTGCGCCACATGTTTCACACCATCCCAGCTTCCCCGTCAAGTCCAGCCTTTGTTTACCCGGGCAGCTCAGGGTTGACGACATTTACGCATCGTAGTTTCACAGCCAAACTCCGTTCTCTGCTAGATTCAGGCGGTTTCCCATCTCAGTCTTTTTCTGGCCACAGTTTCCGCAGAGGGGGTGCCACCACTGCCTTTACCGCCCATGCTTCCGGGGAGCTAGTTCAAAGCCATGGCGACTGGAAATCTGGGGCCTACCTTTTGTACCTTGAGATACCATTTTCAAAAGAGTTGAGGTTCAGAACGCATAAATGGTTTTTTGCGCTCTTTCAAGTGTTGACTGTTTGTTCACTTTACTATTTTGCAGTTGCCTTATGCATGATATTACTATGACATGAAATGAATCAGTTTACTTCACAAAGTGATGTGTTATGAGCTTGGCCGTCTTTCATCCTTGGCCATTTTGCGGGTCACCAACAATAAATGAGAGTGTTCCCGCCTCAGACTGCCAAGCTCTCTGTTGTTCTCATTTGTTCTACAAGTAATTAATTGTGCCCCTTTGGGGGAGCGAGTCGAGCGCCCTCAAAGGGAGTAATTAGTTTTTCAGAGTTGTGACCTTTGACATCAAACTTTCAGTCGAGTTAGCCTGTGTTTGCAGCTCGTCTGTTAATGTATTGGCAGTCAGCGACGATCTTTTGGGATTTATTATGAAGTCAGCTTGCCATACTGATCAATTAGACCCCGAAAAAGAGGCTGATGGCGACATAAAAAGCAGTTCGTACCGATAAATGTCTCAATTGAGGTTTAGCTACATGTTTCCAACACAGTTTTTTTCAAACGAATATTTCTAATATAAGATGACAACAAAACCCCCTCATGCTATATATTTTCAAAAAGCAGAGAATCTAAAGTTTCGGATGGTAGCAATAGTTTACTCTAATTATGAAAAAGGCGTATATTTGGGGTTAAAACACCCTCAATTTGGATTTAAATGATAAAAATTAATTTAAGTCAAACACCTGATACTGTTTTCTGAAATTTAATAATCACTTTAAACAAGAGTATATGTAGAAAAAACGATTTGAAGTTGTCTTGTATGTGCATGCAGTTTTTATTTGCAATAAACACAAAATAAAACCAAATTTACCCTCACACGTCCATGGCTAAATCTGCATCTCAATACAAAATCAATGACAGCAATCTGCAAAACCTTTATACCCAGGCGCACAACGTACAACAACCTCACGGTAAACACATTCTGTGTCCCCAGCGCTAATATCAGAATACTTTTGCAATTGCTTACTACTTTCGAAAAACCATTATGTTTTCAAAAAAGGCAATCCCTGCCAAAATGAATCTGATGTCGCTGTTCACTTATTTTATTGTTTTATGCTGCGTTCACAAAAGCAATAAAGGGGCTGGAGGAATTCAGGGGGAATTCGAAATGTTTGGGGTAATAAAAGGATGGGGAATTGACATCTTTGCTTTGCGTAAAGGGAGGAACCTTGGTTCCCCTTTTTACGATCCCAATGTTTGGTAGGTAATTCAAAGACATTTATTTACATTTTAATGTCATCAAATTGTATAAGGAAATGTACATGGGTGTTTACACACAGGTTTGAAGTGAGACTATGAATCGTTAGCAATCATGGTCAGCCATGTAACCATGATTAAAGGCATACACAGTAAGGAGGATAGATACATCTTTGCTTTGCGTAAAGGGAGGAAGCTTGGTTCCCCTTTTTACGATCCCAATGTTTGGTAGGTAATTCAAAGAACATTTATTTACATTTTAATGTCATCAAATTGTTCGAATGTTAGTAATAATGAAACAAGATCTTGAACCATTTTGTCTCATTTCATTACTTTTGTCTCGAACACCGTGAGATTTATTTTCGAAAAATGAGAATTAGAGAAAATTAAGTATTTTCCAATTTAAATTTCATAAATCAGTACAATTGATCAGATTTTCAAATATTTAATAAACAAATAATTCAATTGCAAATACACTCACTTGGTTTTCCAATATTTCCCTATAGAAATGGCATTTTTCAAAAAGTTGCAGTAAATGACTGCTGTGTGATTTTAAATTTTCCAAGGATGAAATCTACTGAATGTTTGGCTTGTCACTGAAAACTAACTTTTAGTTGACAGAAAAAACTGGAATAATTAAAATCCTTGAAAATTTGTCTTCAAACAAAGAAATTGAAATATTTTGTCTAAAAAACCCACAAAGTGTACGCATACACTGAAATTGATATTTTCTTTTTATTATTTTATACATATCAATGTGAGACCTTTTTTAAACTTCTAATCCAGTAAGAAACAAATACTTTGGCAAATTTTGTTGGGAGGGGAGAATGAGGGCAAAGAATTTGTTGCCTGCATTCTTTTGAAAGAGAAATGGGGGCAAAGAATTCATTGCCGTCATTTGTTGAAGGGGGAAAATGAGGGCAAAGAATTTGTTGCCTGCATTCTTTCGAAAGATGGTGGCAATAAAGTCTTTCCCCTTGTTTCTCCCAATTCAGTATGCTGGTATTTCAAACTTTGGGCAAAGAAAAGCTGAATGTACAGTACCGTACAGGAATATGCTAAATTCAAGAATGGAAATTGTAGCATTTTGATTTCTATGACTAGTTGGTGGAGACAACAGATATTTTTTGGAATAAAATTGGCACATTAAAATATCCCACTGATTTTTGCTCTTTCGTATGGACATAATTCAAAAATCAGTAAATCTCATTTTACAAAAATACATCTCACGGTGTTCTCGATAAAATCAAAAAATGTATTCATATTCGTAAAAAAGTAGGCCTAGTACCGGGACAGAAGCCGCATCTGTTGATAGTTTTTCAATATTTGTATGCAGTATATAATATACAGTTTCTTGCTATCTCCCTAGAGCATGCTGAAACACACGATATTCAATTTTTGGACAATGAGCTGCATATATCAATATTGGGTGATATTGAATTAGACTCCAGACTGCAAGTCATTTGTTAATGATATAAATGCGGGGTACATATTCACAGGCTGTGTTGGCAAGCGGAAAGCTAGACAATCAACACGCTGTAGGAAGTAGAACAAGAATGCAATCTATAACTGAACAAAATTATTGTCAAAATTATCATAGTTAATAGAGCTACTATCCTGTTACTGCCTCCGGGCAGCGTCACTGTCACTACATAGCAGCAGTGAGAGACATAGTTCTGACTATGAAGTAACTGAAGAAGGGTTCGGGTCATGTGACACTCGTGACAGTGAAACGCACTTGTACGCTGTCACTGTCACTGTCAATATATAGCGGCAGTGAGAGAGATAGCTCAGACTATAAGGTAACTGAAGAAGGGTTCGGGTCATGTGAGAGTGAAACGCACTTGTACACAACATCAGGCAGAAAGCAACTCACGGAAAACCAAGAGACTTGAGAGTTATCAGAGATTTTTGAATAATTCTGGCATATGAGAATAAGCAAAAGAAAAATGATGGGGGTCACCATGCTTGATTTTCTACATTTTCACATTCTCATCGTAAAATAACACAAATGTAAAACTTTGTACAGTAAGGCTCTAATTCAAATGAAATAATGTGTAAGTATAAAATTGAACTTTTAACACGATTGGAACTAATTTGGGATAATTGGATAGGCGGAATTTCTCAAGAATTTTAGAAATTTGTCTAATATTACCCCATATTTGCTTATCATCTTTAAAATTTTATTCAAAATTTATGATGCTGTTGAAATGTTATGGGTAAGAATCAGCGCATGATAGTATCTAATGCAATATTGTTCAAAACATATGAACAATATTTATATTTGAATGGAAATGTGTGAGTTTGTCTATAGTTTCTTCATTACTGAAACACTAGTACTAATCTCAGTTTGTCACTTTGCCTCGACCAAAATGAAGTATTTTGATTGATTTACAGTGAAGTCAGTCAGGGTCATTTTAAATGTGCCCTGGCTCAATTTAATGTTTATGAAGCCTTAAATTCACGAAAAAGTCAGGGGCATTTCAAAAGTGCCCTGACTAAAAAGTCGTCAATTCGAGAAATTTTAAGCATTTTGTCTCGTTTCTTCGGTACATTTACACAAAAATCAACATGTTTTCATAAAAATGAATCCGATGAAAGAGGTATGCAATCATCGTTGTGTTTTCGTTGTTTTTTTAGATGAGAACAATATTTCAAATTTTACACTCTTCTATCATTTTGTAAAATTTCGGCTGTAAAAATTTCGATTTCGTTACATTTTCCTAATAATTACTCTCATCCAATTTTCCCAAAATAGTTCCAATCGTGTTTTTTTAATTTTACCTAATATTTACCATTATTACACCATATTTTCAGAGATTAAAACGTTTATTTGATGGAATATTTTAAATTCAGTATTGCGATTTCGTAAAACTTATAAGCAGCATCTAATGCAGCCAGGAATTCACAATGTTCATACTCTCTCATGATCGTCATTTTGTGTGCTCTTCAGCAGGTGCTATTTGCCTAGCAAGATAGAGTTGGATTAACTATAGTCGGCTTTGACTGAAAAATAAAAAAATTCCATTCATGTCTTTAATCTTGGAATAATATAACTATAGGTAAGCGGACGAGTAGAAGGCGGTTTACGGAATTTAACGGTACAGTTTGCCAGTAAAACGCCGAGGCCAGCAGGGCCGAGGAGTTTTATGGCAAACTGTACCGTTAAATTCCGTAAACCGCCGACTACGAGTTCGCTGACAAGTGTTATACCACGAATTTGCCGAGTTTTAGAGCCTCGTTTGCACGCCGAAAGTTTTTATTTGTAATTTTAGTGCAGTGCAAATTGAAACTTTGGCAGGAAAACATTGACGCGTTTTGACACCTTGTTGAACGAAAGTATAAAAAAATAACCCATCATTGGATACAACAAAGTTGACATGTGTTGCTATTGTAGTGCGATTACGTGGTTGAGCACCTGGTTTGATTTGAATTGTATGAATTATGTTTGATTGATTGGTTGGCTAGTGAAAAGGTGTTTGCAGATCGACGTTAGAGTCACGCTTTGCTCATTTAGGTCGAAAACTTTGAGCAGCATACACGCAATTGCCGAGTCGCTCTACGTATATCGATATGGCGGATGAAGTACAAATGAAAGCTGTATCCGGTGACTTCAACTACCAAAGCCAAAGATGGAAGAGAAAAGTCTCCCTGTCACGCCAGTGCTAACGGCCACAATCGGAAGACCAAGCTACACAGCACCGTCAGAGAAAGGCGCAACATAAACTGCAAGTACAAAAAATCGTGTAGATCCACAATGACTGTGGTACTGCGTGTATGTTTGCCTGTCGCTAGATTTAACTTTGCCAAAGGCGACTGAAACCTCTACATTCAGTGTTGATAACTGACTTTGAAATCTTAAATTTCAGCTTCGAATGATCGTGATAACAATAACCTTAACACAGAAGTGATATTTGCAATCAATACCGTTATTTCACGGTGACCTGTAATTGATTTTGAGATGTATAGTCGTGCAAAATTAATTAAGTCCGGTGATTCTTTTTAAGTGTCTTTACTCTGAACTTAATGGTGAAATAAATTTCTTCTGGTATAATGTCTCGCATTTGTTTTTTTTACTCGTCGCAAAGTGACTTTCTTTTGTTTAAAAAGTGTCCATTTTACAAGTTCTTTTGTTTAAAAGTGTCCGATTTACTAGTAAACGGACAGTTTTTAACAAAAGAACTTGTAAATCGGAATCTTTTTAAACAAAAGAAAGCCAAGTGGTATATAATAAAATATTCGGTTATGGAAATTAGAGTGCATGGTTAGAACAATTGGCACGAGGCGGAGAGTGGTATAACAAATTACAAAGATCGTTAGATATGCAAATGAACCCACAATTAACTCGAAACTCAATGTTTCATAGCACAATTCGATAGTTTATCAAATTAATATCTGTAGCAAGTTTCACCAAATTAAGTGCCATAATCATGATACGTTTAGTGTTATATACCTTATTACAAAGTACATTAATATGTAAATGAACCTTAATTAAGTTCACACAACTAAATGATTTAAAACACAGTCAGATATCTGTCGGATCAGTATCTCCGGCAGATTTCATCAAATTTGTGAATTTATTTCAGAGTTATGTGACAAATCAGAAAACTTCATAAATATGGAAATGAGCTATTTATTAACTTGACTCTGCCCAATGCTTTTCAATACAATTAGATATGTATCAGATCAATATCTGTAGCAGGTTTCCCCGAATTGGACGCCGTAATTTCAGAGTTATATATCTAATTACAAGGTTCACTAAATATGCAAATACACCCTTCATTACCTCTACACTCTAAATGCTTTACACCACAGTTAGATATCTGTCGGATCAGTATCTGCAGCAGATTTCATTAAATTTGGTGCAGTTATATTTTGGAGTTATATGACTAATTACCAAACTTTTTAAATATGCAAATGAGCTATTTTTTACTTGACACTGCCCAATGCTCCTGAGCACAATTAGATATATATAAGATCAATATTTGTTGCATGTATCATCAAGTTTGGTGCAGAAATTTCTGATTTATGTCACTAATTACAAAATCACTAATTACAAAAGTTCATTGAATATGCAAATTGGCAGATAATTGACATGACTGTACAGTATCATCATGATGTTCTGACATTGTCATCTGTGAAAAGTTTCATGAAATTTTGTGCAGTATTTCTTGATATATGTCGACACTGTCATTACTGTCTCCATAGGGAAACCATTATATGAAAAAAAGATATGTCATAACGTCATTAAAATGCGAGCTACACTAACCAAACTCTGATGAGTTCTTGCAAGTAGCATATGGTACCTGTTTACCAAATCTGACTTGAATCTGTTCCGGCGTTTTGGAGACACACGCACAGACAGACACACAGATAGACAGACACACACACGGACAGGGCATGATATTTCTCATGTGATAGCTTAAGTAAAATTAAAATTAACACAAAATGATGATTATTCAAACTGTTGGACATTGAAGGTATAACTCGATTTAACTTCATTGATGAGTTGTTTATTCAGGAAGATAAGAAATATTGCTACAATTATAACGCATATTGCTATAAAGAAGCTGTTGAAAAAAAAACAATTGCCTGACTGTCAATGTATTGGATCTATCACGATGAATGGAATCAATCATAAAATTCTTATGCTTTAATTACCCTTCAGAACCTCGGATGTATATCGGACATTTGCTTTTTCTCAAAGGCTGGGAAAGATTTTGAAATACGTCTTTTACATGCACAATGCAAATCAAATTATAAATCCAACCTGAAAAGCCAAAAAGTTACGTAGTCACTTATACCTTATGCACATGACCTCATTATATCTCAAACAGTCATATGTGATACATTTACGTCATGAAAAAGATCTGTCAAAAGTTAAAACACGCACACGTATGTATGTATGTATGTATGTATGTATGTATGTATGTATGTATGTATGTATGTATGTATGTATGTATGTATGTATGTATGTTAGTATGTATGTATGTATGTATGTATGTATGTATGTATGTATGTATGTATGTATGTATGTATGTATGTATGTATGTATGTATCAGAAAAACATTACAATTGTGTCACTGATATAAAGAATGAAATGTTTTGGGAAGTACATGTAAAGCTAGTAAAATCTGTCTATTATATATATATATATATATATATATATATATATATATATATATATATATATATATATATATATATATGTATGTATATGACAGACAAAATACAAACTGCGTCATCGACAATAGGTATAAAGCAGCTTAGTAAAATACATGGAATACTTCAAGTGCTTATTTGTAATTACATGTCAGACAGTAATAGGTTTTGATGGAAAATCATCCTTGCTCATTCACCGAATACACAAAATACAGAAATAACATCATCCGTACAAGACTGAGACTTTCATTTGACCACCTGACAGTTCACAACAATGTAACGTTCAGACAATACAACGGATTTGCTGAGAAGAGCATCTTAATCTGACAATACATCAATTTAATTCACCTAATGCAAATTTACATCTCATGATTTTTACATTTTAGTGTTTTACTTAAAACCATTGTAAGGGAACTGAATTTCAATATGTCTTTTAAAATTCTACACAGAAATACATGGAATAGTCACAAATATGTATTCCAGCTATCATGCTTAAGAAAAGCTACATAAACGGTTTATGCACTGATCTGAATATAGTTAGTGTCTGTACGTCTGACATGCAAACATCTCTGTCAACCTCTCATTAAAATTCTTATGCATGAAAAGGGTAGTTTAAAGGATTGTCTTTGCGATAGCATGGGTATTTTTAATCATACTTTTTCAACTTGATATATTTCTATTTAATGTGTCCACTTTGTATTCCTCGCTCTCGACATAGTGCATTTCATCAACGGATAGAATCGAAGAGTTAGAACTTCAAATTTGAATCAAATTAGATTAACAAATACATACCACTTAACGTATGGTACAGGTACTGTAGTCTAGAGTATGCGGGGGTCATTTTTTACATTATGTCTGCAAATACAAGTCAATCAGTCAGTCAAAAAATGTTTGATTTCACAAGTGGGAGTTGGGTTTACGAAGTAACGTTACCTGTGTCCATATGTTTTCTTGGTATACAGTTGTTAAAGATAAAAAGGTAACATGAATAACAACTGCGAAAATGAGGTGCTTCTTATCTTTTGTAAGCAAAATAGTTATGTCAGCAAAGACGTTTGAGTTTGACTTTGAGTTTGTTTTAGTTGGCAGAAATCATCTAAAATAAAAATACACGTGTTGTGTTTTTGATAACTGCCTCGCAAAATGCATCCTAATACGTTTTCTTAACTGAATGCTGGTCATTAGTGTTTCACAAGTGTTTCAAAATCTGAATTGCTTTGGTTTGTTAAATGTGCTGGGAATTTTTATCACGCGGGGTTTTCCTGTGACTTAAAAAATTAAGACTCTATTGTTTTGAAGTCCTGTCAAGTCATAAGCGACAAAATATGTTTTCATGCTTGCCAATTTAACAGTAACACTTATGCCTGCATTTTGAAATTTGCCCAGGTGCAGATATTTTAATTGGAAGTCTATGGACAACACGAATGAGTTGTTTAATTGTCAAATCTTTTACAGTTACGTCGCCTTCGTAGAAAATCCATGTATATATCTGATCCTGTGGGATTGTACACTAATTGGCCGATTGAACCACTTGCTGTTGTAAAAAGAGCCCTGCCTGCAACACCACCGACGACAGCACCAATCAGAAATCCAAAACCTGGCACAGGTATAACTGCTTGCGCTATTGCTGCCGAGATAACACTACCGACCACTGCGCCGCCGACAGTCCCCGCTATTCCACCGATAAATGCACCCCCCATTTGCCATTTTCTAGTGTAGAAGATGCGTTTTTCTTCACTAGTGTAACGGACCTGATTCTCCTTTTGCTTTACGTCCAAGCGTCTACTGTTAAAAACACGCTTTCTGTGACCACAGCTGCTCCCGCAGCAATACCAGTCGATGCTGAAACCGTCCTCACACCTATAGCCGCAAAGGAACGTCCCTTCATTAATGATCTCACTGCAATTTGTTCTGCCGCTATATCTGCCCCTACAGCGGCAAGATCTTTCGCTCTATAATCGTAATACACGTGACGTGGCATACTTAAAAATTGTTCTCTTAACTCACAATCCACTTTTGAAGTCCAAAATTGAGTTGTTGACTTTGCTTCGAGCCAAGTTTACACGCAGTGACAAAATGCTCACAGTTGTTGTACTCTAGTGAGTAACCCCTCCGTCCAATTTTTGGCCGTGCCCTGTTTAGAACTGTTTCAGGATCGTCACAATTGGGGTGATTGATTAGATAATATTGTTCTTTTTTTGGATCTATCGTCAGTGTCGCTTCCTGTACTTTACGGCAGGAATCATCACCAGACTTCGTAAAGTGAATTACCTTTACCTTGTTATCCCACGAACCATCTCCACTCACCAAATAGTGGTGATAGTACAAACCACCTTTACGCATAACCATTAATGGTCAGCCTTTCGAATAGCTTGAACGTTTGTAACAAGCTTTGTCAGTTTTGGGTTTGGTTTAAGTAGGTGCGACATTCTAATAAAAACTCCATATAAGGGGATTGGCCACTGCTGAAGCTGTATTCGGCAGTGTTTTTGTCGCCCGTCGAGTTCTCTGCGAAGCAACGTTCCACCCTTAATATTATTTCTTTGGAATGGTTAACTCAATAACGGTTGCAGTACTAGTCTCGTTGACATCTAATAAGCCTAAGGCTTCGATCTTATTCCGACTGCCCTTCTTGGTGGCCATATAAAGTTCATACGATTTATCATGTTTAGCTTGAATGTAAAACCAATCATCTTTTTGTATGTCATCAACTATGGTAACTTTTTCAACTATTTCTGTGTTCACCATACACCATTTACAAAATGGTCATTTGTATTAGCTCCAGCACAGTAGAATTCCTTACCAATTTCTTGCAGAGCTTTTTGAGAGGATCTATACTTATTCAAATGTTGACTAGTAGTCTCAAACGCGTCTTTGTAGACTCGAAATATTTCTTGCTTTGTAAAATCTATGGCAGTAATGCTTTCAGCGGTGACCTTATTTCGGCAATAATATATTATTTTGGGGCTGTCATTGACACCAATCTTAATGTACAATGAATTGTGTTCCCTTTCCCCTTTATATTTTAGTATTACTAGATGGTCACCATTCTCAAGTTGTGTGGGATTGCTTATACGTTCCCTATGCTCACATCTTGTTTTACACCAATAAACAAAATGAGTATTTTATTGGCCCCGCTACAATATTCCCTTTCGCCGATTTGCCGTTCAGCCTGCAATATGATCTCATCGACGTCGTGTTGGATGAGGTCACTATCGTCATCGACAAAACGGTATAACTTTCCTGTGCTTGGATTCAGCTCTTCATCAGTTTTGACAACTCTTTGATTCTATATTTGATAACTTCTATTTTGTTTGATCCCCTGAGGCCATCTTTAGTAGCTAGATAGTGATAGTCAATTGACAAAGTGGTGGCATAAATGAGATGGTCCCCTCTTTTCACATTGACATGTCTGTCACACGTTCTCTGTGCCCCGTTTCTGTCTTACACCAGTTGACAAAATGCTCGTCATTATTTCTCTCAGAAGAATACTTTTTAAATCCGAGCTGGCTTTCTGCCTTTCTTAATGATATTTTGCGATCGTCTATAGTTCCGTCACATAATGCGTTTTGTGGGTACACCATTCGCAAGACTTGTCGATTACCGCGAGGTAATGTAACAGCTGATTTTGATACCTGTCCTGAAGTGTGTTGAATAACTATTACTGGTTTGTTTGGCGCGCCGTCTTCAACAGCAAGCATATGCCAATCCAACTGTCCACTGTCAATGATATGGTCACCTGTCTTTATGACAGACATATTTGATATTACCTCCCTATAAATCGTGTCTGCAAAGCACCAATGAATGAAATTTTCGCAGTTGTTTTCACATTGCTTAGTATAGTCAGAAAACCAATCTGTTTCTCGGCTTTTTTTATAGCTCTCTCGATGTCGTCAATTGATAAAGCGACATCACGATTTACCCTTGACAGTGACCCTTTTTTAACATTATAGAAATATTAGATTTTAAAATGACTGTGAACTTCCAGACGTGTTTATATTCAATTACCTTAACAGTACGCTTGTTTGGACTGTTATGTTTTCCGTTGCCAGTACGTGATGAGGGTGTCCTGTCCACTTCTTAATAATCAGGTGATCACCACGTTTTATGCCATCGGTCGAATTCAGTGTCTCTATCTTGGATTGTCCAAAATCTTTAACGGTTGTTTCTATTTGGGAAAGATTCATAGTGAATAAACGGTCAGTTTTAAATGATATGATGTTGACCTTTCGCTTAACATTGCATCAAATCGATTTACAGGCGCAAGAAGTGGTTTTCACTTCATGAAGAGAGATACGATTCATTTCACCTGCCAGTTGCTTCAGCGTTTTGACACAATAATCGTAGTTTATGTTGAACAATATACTGTCACACATAGTTTAAACACCTTAAATGCTACAAACATTCAACAATATATTCACCATCACACAGCGTTAACTATATAATACAAGTATGTCTATAAAATGTTGCGTTGTATTTGGCTGTGCTTCTTGAACATTTGTAACTTACTAGAGCAAATGATAAATGCAAAACCTATTTTCTTACTGTATCTTGCATTATACCTGACCATTATTTTCTGCAATTTAACGCCAGGCCCAGTACTGAATCAGATGTCTGTCACCGTCATGTATTAATAAATGTTACTATATGTCAAAACAAAAACTAAAAACATCCTCGTGATTAACAATACAGGGCACTCTAGGAGGTTATATCTCGTTTATCGATACGTTTTGGGTAGGTAATCATTGATTGTCGAAAGACTGGTTAATAATGGCTAACCATGTTATTGTCATGTAAAATTAAACGTGCGAATATTAATGTTGGCCCTGTAAGGGCACAGCGTAGCCACAGAGGCACCGCATAGCTCACAATATGGGTTAAAAATGACGTTGGTTCCCTCAGACTCCCTTTGTGCATATGGGCTGCTTCATTTAGACTACCAAAAGGCTCAGCTACACAATGTCCATGTGTTGTCAACAAGAAGGTCTTTGCTTTGTATATCTTCATATTATCGTTGGTTTCTGAATACGTATGTTTCCAAAGGAATAAGTGTAAGTAAATCTGTGTTGATCTTTACCAATATCGGTAGGGTAGCACATTTTTGATAAACTGTTTTACTGTAGCATGAGCATGAACATATAAAGACAAAAGTCCCTTCACCAGATGCTCTTGCACAGTAGACAAAGAAGCACAGAGCTAAATGAATTGCTCGTAATTGGCAATACCAAAGAAAGTGTCAAAGTGAAACAAAGAGTTTGAAGAAAGGTGAAAAACACTGTTTAGTCAGGACAATGGTTGCAAAAACTGGGGAAACCAAAGCCTATATACTAGTAGTAATTTTTAATGTATAAAAAATACGTGATCTCGGTCAAGTCCTTCTTTGACACAGTCGAGATATTGTATGATTTTAATTCTTCAGTCTCTCTTCAGATATTGCTTTTACTCTGGATCTTTCTCTGATCAGTGGTTGTTGAAACATTTCAGTAGTGCCTTCTCGTTTGGCCAATGTACACAGCAGCTAGACATTTGATACAGGTGATAGCATAGATGATGTTGGTGGAGTCACAGTCCAATGAACCTTTGACGTTGAAAGTCTTCTGATTTGGTCCCACTAAGTTGTAGCAGTATTGATGAGAGGGCACAGTTTGCATCAGGCTTTGTTTCAGGGTGTTATTCCATTGGATTGGATGGTTGTAGGAAGTTTACTGGTGACAATGCATTGCTTTAGGTTCGGGGCTGTCTGTGAGCTTTAATGGGCCTTCCTTGGAAGACTTCTTCGAGTATTGTGTCTTCTCATACGATTGGATAGAGTTGTTTCTTTAGAAATATGATTAAGTTACAACCAACAGGATTCGGTTTAAGCCTTTCTTTGCCTGTATTGGAGGAGGTCATTGCAATCGATATTGTAGCAGAATTATAGTTTAGGGCGAAAATGTTGGGCAAAGTTTACCACATTTTTCATCACGGTTGCCATAAATATATTTGCGTATTGTTTGGCCATAAGTTTGCCCATCGCTGTGCCATTCGTCTGCGGATAGAAGGAATCATTGGATTCGAAGTAGTTGTGAGTGAATACAAATGCAGCTAGTTTATAGGTATAGGTGGCCTTTACCATCGGACAAAGTACAAACTGCAAAATTTTACAGGCTACTTATCTCAACTGGGGCGGCACAAAGCTCCAAAGTTGTGTAGACACTGAGAAAAAGTGATGAGTCCTTTGGCATGCTTGAAGGCTTGAGGTTGCGCAAAATCTACAATATAAATCCAGCGTGGCAGTGAAGGTCTTGAGAATCTTGAAATTAATACTGCTTGAGTTTCCAGCCTTGAAATAACTCTAAAGCTACACAATCCCAACTGTCTGACCGAAAACTGTGCCTCACGTTGATTAATAGAGCCAAATTCGAGATCGTTAGATAACTGAGATCGTTCAACTGGTGATATTGAGAGGTTAGACAGATGTTCCCAACGTTGTCAAGTTGAGGGCTTCTAGGTTGCTGAGATGGTCATATCCGACGGTTTGAGTGAGACGGGATAATTTCTTACCCCTTAGTTGCTTTTGTTTCCCAAAAAGGGAAACATTCCGTTTATGACATGAGACATCAAACAAGTGTACTGAAATTTTTATTGAAATACACTATGTAATTCATCTAGAGAGAGCTGTTTCCCTTGCTGCTTTCTTATTTAAATTGTTGGAAGATGTAAAGCTGCAGCAATTCAACATATTTTGTGAGCGGAGACCAGGTCAGGGTAGATAAAGCTTTGACTGTCAGCTTGACCAACAACCCAGATAATGTTATTACATTGACAGTCTGTTATTTGTGGAGCCTAAAGTCTTAAGACTAGAGTGATCAAATGACGAAAATGACGCATCGGAAGATAAAGCGTTGGCTATAAAATCACCTACCATATACGTAGGACCGTGTCCTCTGCAACTGCCATGCCAGGTGTACAGTTTTGCGACAAAGGTTTACTAAAACAGTAGACTTGTTTGGCATGAAGGCATTTGCCTAAAAGCGACAGAAGACGTTTATATCTTCTGCTATTAACCCTAGTACTAACGTAAAGGAAGAGTGTTTTTGTAGAGCCAATTTAGTCATAGTCAAGGAACACGTCGATTGGAACTAATTTGAGATAACTAGATGGTGAAATTTAGTCGATTTAATCTACAAATGCAATCTCATCTGATTTTCTTTCACATTACACACTTGTCTTTATTAGTAATTTGCAATATTGCAATATCAGCTATATGCAACTTTACACTTTTGAGAAATTTGAAAAATTTGAAAATCCAATTATCCCAAATTAGTTCCAATCGTGTAAGGGATGACATTCTTATTGTTAAGGGTATCCTTTGGGCCTTAATGCCGTGATATGAAAAATTGCGGGGATTTTGTAGTGACATTGAGGGATATCGAGAGGGGTAAAAAACAATATTCAGCGTTTGGTACAAAGGTTAAAATAGCAATTGCAATGGTACTTTCGAGAATCGTTACTCCGTAAGTGGAGAGAAGAAAACGTTGCATTCTCAAATTTATCGTACTCAATGCCGTCGATCGATGAGATGAAAAACTGGTGAGAGGAAGCTTTTAACCACATACAAAAGCATGAACTGTAAATGACAGTCGGTGCTGATGATCTATACTTGGCGTAAAAAACAGTGATTATAAAGATGATGAAATGTCAGAAATATTACTCAGTTGAATGGAACGGCTATCTTGACAAATTTTATTCATGTGAATCTTGAAAATTTCATGAGGCGTTTGAGACGGAGTTAGTATACCCCTCAAATGATATATGCCTCTTTGTGGATTTAATTAGTATACTGTCTGTAATAGCGTACTTGTCAGTGTAGTCTTATCATACTTAGCCATCCCCTTAAGTTGTCTGTGTTAAAAATGATTCTCATCTTTGTCCACATCCCTTCAAATAAGATCTATGTAGCTATCAAATATGTGGTGGTTTTTACTGACTGTGTTTTGATTAATTAATTTTTAATATCAGTTTATAGCACACCTATAGGACTTCCAGTGCTACTTGAACGGATTTCGCCATATCGGGATGGCAGTTATTCACATTATTTATCTGTTTAAACACTTTCTTGTCTACTGGAGGCTTTAGTCTCAAATATTGAATCTGCCCTATGCAGTTACAAAAACCAAACCTGCTTACAAGGGAACACCTAGGTGAAACTATGTCCATCAATATATCTAGTCGGAGACTTAAAAACTACATCATGAAATAATGACTCAAATCTCCCGCTTGAGCACTATGGCACATAAAAAGGGAAGTTTTGTATTTTAGACCCCCTGTGTTTAGTTACACCAATAAACAACTAATGCAACCTATGTCACTTCGTCATTGAAGCCATCACAATATCAAACACAATTAAGGCCAGAGAAAAAAAATCTTGTTCATCGGATTTTTTGGACCAAGTTCCAGGAGCGGCGAGCGAAATTTTTTTTATTTTTTTTAGGCCGAAGGTAAACGCAGTTCTCTGGCATTTTTGCACAGATGCAGACAAGGCAAGATAATTGTTTCCCTTTTTACCAGAAATATCTCAGACAAGAAACACTGATACTGGTAACTGAATTCAATACTATATTTCCCAACAATAACATAGTGTTTGCACAACATATTCTGAGTATTTCAACATTCTCTCAGAATAAAACTGAAATGTACAGCAAATCACTGAAATCCAACAATTCAGTACTGTCCTTTAATATTGTCCTGGTGGGACCTAGCATCTGAGTTTTTTCATTTTACTTAGCTTTGGCCCCATGTTTTGGCCTCTTTACCACTGTCTCTACACATTTTACACAATGGTCTAACAACACTGTACTGTGATCGGAGTGAAGTTATATAGTCATCATTCAGAAGGTTGTCTTGTACTCCACAATAGAAACAGCAAGCTTCAAATGATACTTTAACATCGACGCAACCATGTGTTTTGTCATTGCCGTAAATTTTTATACTTTCGATGCAATTTTCATTCAATCGGATGAACCGTCCATCTGCTGTCATGATCTCGTTGAACAAATCACCGAACGTAATATCAGGACAAACACTGAATAGCGTCTTTGGAACTAACTGTTGGCCATCAAGTCGAATGTTGGCGATCAAATTAATACTCAAGATGTGACATTTACTAACCTTTACAAAACGAGGAAATTTCTGGCCAAATCGACCCACATTGCGTCGTGATTCGCCAAATTCAGACGTCACAACAACGTGTTGGCGGTCAACTATGTCCAAACACGTCGGAAGTCTCATTCAAAATCCCGTGCCCGCGAAAACCCGACAAAGTGTAGGGCGCCACCAGCGGCAGTACTAAAAATATTTGTAATGCGGAAGTAAGAATTTGCCGCGATCAAAAAAAAAATATCCAAATATGCCAAAGTAGAAGCGGCGATTCCGATGAACAATTTATTTTTTCTTCCTGGCCTAATAGTAAAGTTCACAATATTACTGATAACATCATATGTAACACGCCAATACAATCAATGTTATCATCTGTCAAAATGTCTAAAATAATACTTTGGCGAAACGAAGGCGTATTTCTGAGTTTGTGTATACTTTTTGAGATAATGAACGCACTCAAGTATCCGATACTTTCACAAAGCTGGTTACAAACGTACTTTCAAATTAGTAGCATCTGTGAAATTCAATGTGCCAACACACAATTTTAAAGGAAACATCATCAACCTTGAAACAGTGCATTTCCATTACCATCCCGTCACAGCATTTTTCATCATCATCCGCCCTTCGCTTTCGCTGCTCCAGATAGGTAGCCTTGTTCATCCCACTCTTTTGCACATAACTAAGGCTACCCTGACATTTTCAGTTTCGATCCAGACCTCACACGATCTAGATTGATACGGTCATCCCTCGTTTCCCCCATGTTTGACTTTCACAGTCTCATTTTATATC
Organism: Ptychodera flava; assembly: GCF_041260155.1. Taxonomy (NCBI): domain Eukaryota; kingdom Metazoa; phylum Hemichordata; class Enteropneusta; family Ptychoderidae; genus Ptychodera; species Ptychodera flava. The sequence continues at coordinate 36,941,928 of NC_091928.1, forward strand.
CACATTTACACCATATCCGTATTTAATGTAGGTGTTGCATTTTTTGCCTTACTATGAAGTGTTTTTATTGCCATTTGTTTCTCATTTACTTTTCTGCAGTCATTCACATTTGCGTTGCAACTGTCAATATTATCCACTTTTATCAATTACATTTTACCCCGAGGAAGGCAATTTGGTTATTGCTGAAATGTTTGTTTATAAGTGACAAAGTAGCTGTCTTTTGACCAGTTTCCACTAATATTGTTGCAAGCGAGCAGTTGCTGATGTTTTCCGACTTATTAAATTATGTCTAACAACGGTCATCCATAGACGTCTTCTATCCTGTTTGCATACACTTTACAGAAAAACTTGTGTCAAGGGTTAAAAGCAGGACTGATTTTAACTCGTTGGCACGCGTTGACTGCTATCAGACCATAGTGCTAACCTCTATCAGCATCCGCGTGTGACAAAAACGCAAAGTGTATGGCTGTAGATCGAGAACGAAGCTTTGCAGTTTTGGGATTCTCTACTACCGATGCCATATGCCCCAGTAAAATTTCATCAGCCAGTTTTGCATGTAGACCTTGACGACCAATCTTGCTCTCCGATTTCCCGTTCTTCGCTGCAAAAGAGCATATTCGCAGAGCCGACGATATCTTGCCTATGTCCTTATTGCGGAATGGTTTTTAATCTCATTTGTACTTTAATTTGGATTTGTCCAAAGCCTGTGGTAGAAATATCACAATAGAGGAAAATGAAGGAATGCACTTCAGTAGATTGCCACGTATGTGTTAAGATGGTTGCGAATTAGAAGCAATATGCTGACGTGAACATTGTAGGGTGAACATCAGTAACTGCATGCTGCGTACGCTCGAGCACAGTCCTGTGGCCCGAGAAAAGCCAAACGTCAAAACGATACTCAGACTTGATATCATGTCACACAGTCTCACTTCCATTGTCGTGTGGTTGAGCGCAAGTCACTGCATTGGTATGAAAGCGTGCATGGGTCGATCCGGACAAGTACTGGTAAGATATAAATATATTCGTTCACAGCGACGGTTGGAATGACATCGAATGCGCCTTGGAGCTAAGCACGCATCATCAGGTTGCAAAGTTCCTAAATCGACTGGCTCGCTTCTCTTAGCTGTACTAAAGTGTTTCACTCTATACAACGATTTTCTTATTTGTTCTAAAGTACGTCTAAAGGAAACAACGGTAAAGAACTTCGCTCCCGAGAAATGTGTGTCACTTCAGGGCCTATGTTTCAACCTGGGCTTCGTCCAAACAAAAATGTTCTTCAGTTCCAGTATGTAGTGCAAGTCTTCTGTTTTCAACCGCACGAACGCAATATTGTACAGATAGACGATATGTTCGTGTTAGTCACAGTAACAATAATTTTACGGTTAAGGCAATCGTTGATCATGGCCGATTTCCTGTAGTCGTAAAGTTTGTGTGTGTTTGTAGTGTATTAGACTTTCATAAACAACTGTCTATAATCTGCCCATAATCTGTCATGTCTTCGTTCTGACAATACACTCGGGTCGGAGCAAAAAATAAAAGGGATGAGAATCAATGCCATCTGTACAATAAGTGACTCAGAGTCAGTAACTTAGTAGTAACTTAGGGTTGTTGGCAGTTTTGTTAAGATGATACGATCAAATCAAAACATAGTCGAGGCCGGGTATCATCGGTACCCGATTATTGTGCTAAGATTCAAGCAAGATTTTCAATCTGAGCATCAAATAGCCGCCAAAGCTGCTACAATATAATGTCATATAACAAGTCTATGTTTATTTCAGATGTGGCAAAATCTCAAAGGTGAAAAATACCAAACTTTTGCTATGAAAATTATGCTTGTTAGGTGAATAAATAAATAAAATTGTTGAGACCTCGTTAATGCAAAACAGAACTATTCGCTTGTTCCTCATATGAATGATAACCCAAATCACTAATTAAACCTTCAAGAGAGGTGCAGTTTTTTTTTCTGCATTGTAAATGCAAGAACATTGGCATTGGCTGATACAGCTGCTGTTTCTTTTCGGTTGTTCTCTACTGTAATCCTGACATAAAACAGAGGTTTTCTTAACTGCTTTTTCCTTTGAAAATAAATAGTTTTACCAAGTCAGTCGATTTATTTCGATATAACTGATAAAACGGCCTTTACAGCAAGCTGCGCTTAAGACATTTTAAATTTTCACAACACTTTCAGGCGTTTTTAAGTCTTTCATAATTCAAAGTCTAAGGGAGCATGAGCATAATGCTATCATGTTCAAATAAATAATTTAAGAAACTTCAAATTGATATATTTGCATTTAAAATCATATTCATTAGATTGGTTAATAAGGCTGCTCAGTATTTGACGGTTTAACCATGTAGTCGCCGGAAAAAGATGGAACAAGAGTGTTGAAAATTTGATGAAGTGAGATGTGAGCTGTCTGATTTAATTTTGTTGAACATAACTTGTCTACGGAATACGACTATGATCTGTAAAAACTTTTTCAAGTTCTCAAATATCTTCTGCCATTCAAGATATAAATGATATACGCAAGATTCTTTTCTTCAATGAGTTCTACATGTGTTCCTCCTTGATTTCTTATCGTGAGTACACCCGCTTTTTACTAAGAAAACTACTGAAAAAGTTAGACCAACGTAACATGAAGTAGTTTCCTACTTCCATACCAAATATGCTCTAAATATGCTAAGGCCGAACAAAAATTGTGCTGTTCCGATAACCAACCATATTTTTTGCCAGCTTACCCTAAACTTTTCAGAATTTCGCAAACACGAAAGTAAACAAAAAAACACCGTAAAATCGCGTATTCGTTACTTGGCCTTTGATTTTCGCTTGAACGAGGATGTCTTTTACGTTGTTTTTTCCTTTTATATAATAATAATAATAATAATAATAATAATAATAATAATAATAATAATAATAATAATAATAATGGGTTCTTATATAGCGCACATATCCACAAGTACATGTGATCAAGGCGCTTTACAATTATTATTACCCCTGGTCACTGGACCTAATATGATACCACTCAACTCCCTGGGGAGCAAACAACAGCTCACATGTGCAGCCAATAAGCGCAGCAGAGCTAAACGCACACATTACAACCACTGTCCTACCAGGTACCCATCACTCCTGGGTGGGGAGAAGCAATGAGGAATAAAGTACCTTGCTCAAGGACACAACACCATGGCCATGCCGGGGCTCGAACTCACCATCCTGTGATCGTGCGTCCACTGCTCTAGCCACTGGCCCATGATGCCTCCTTTTATATGTATGATATGTTTTGCTGGAAGTTTTGTTGCCAGCGTTTGACCCTGAACCCTGAAACATGTATATTTAAGAAGAAAAATATGTTGGAAAAATTCCTGCCGACCTACCTACCCTATTTTTGAAAACCATATTATCGGAACAGCACAATTTATTTTTTTGCCTTTATGTGCTAAGGTTACTTTTAGACCGGTACAACATCGAATTATGATAGGAAATTTACATTTAATCCCCAAAATATCCATGATATTCCGAATCACTGACATCATTTTAAAAAATATGACACTGTCATTTAGGCAAGGTTCTCAAATTATAAGTGGTATATCCCTTTGCATATCAGACTATTCGCTCCAATACGAGTCAGAGTTGTCAATACAATATACCTGTCTCTTTTTATGGAACCACAGCTGTAATTCGTGATGTGTAACCAACTACCCTCTTTATTTGACAATATGCAAGAAAGTTTTTACCTCCCAGCAAAGGTGATCCCATTCCACGATTGCCAGAATCCTGTCGATCATGAATTTCAGCATCGGCTGACATTGTTTATACTTCAACAGCAAGATGTTGATTTTTTTTCCTGTCAATCAACAATGTCTGTTAAGATATAAAAACCATTATAAGTGGTAGAGCTGCAAGGCACTAATTAAGTTATTTTCGCACGTTTTACATGTTTACATTTTTGTAACTTTGTGCCAGTTCGGTACGTTTCCTATTAGTCCAGTCAAAATAGGGGTAGACACACCACAAATTGCAAAAGAATTTTTTTCTTCAGAATACATTTCAGAGAGGTACCCAGAACAACATATTAAAAGTTTACTCGAATCTACCTTGGGGAAATATGTCTAATTTGCATAAATCAAATATGGCGGCCAACCATCCAACAAAAGAACATAATTGGCTATATATCGCATGTTAAACAAGCTATTTCAGTGATTCAAAGTCTGACACTAGTAATTTGGCCCAGGGAATTATTTTGGAGGTATGATGTTCCTTATAGGTACTTTCCTAATTTGCATAATTCCAATATGGCGGCCAACATTCCTACAAAGGACATTATCGGTCATATACCACGTATTAAACAAACTATTTCAGTGATTTTAAAGTTAAAAGTATATTTCTTTGGCATGGACAAACGATTTTCGAGATGCTATGATTTGCATAGGTAATTTGTTAATTTGCATAAATCCAATATGGTGGCCAACATTCCTACAAAGGACATTGTCGGTCATACATCACGCATTAAACAAGCTATTTCTTTGATTTTAAAGTTTTAATATTTTTCTTGGGTATGAAGAAACGCTTTTAGGGGCTCAATTTTTACAAAGGCCCTTTGATAATTTGCATGAATTAAATATGGCTGCCATATTAAAGGCCCGTGGCTTAATAGCTTCTAATATAAATTACGGTTTTGGTATAGTTTTTAGCACTAGGAAACTATCAAGAAGAAACTGTTAAGTCCTTGGACATTCATTTTTAAAATTTTTTGATTTTTCTGTATATGACGACTGTTAATGTTAATGAATGTTAGTCTTCTGAATGATATATTCTCTTTTTAAATATAACATTGAATTCATCTGTGTGTGGCATTTTCGTAATTTGTAAGGGTGTTTAACACTCTACAGTGTCAAAGCATGTAATCTGTAATGTTTACTGTTAAAAAAAGGGTGTTCAAAATCTTTAGTTTTTAATTTAGACTGAACCCCCTTCTTATGGATGGGTGCATCTTTATAAGATCCCTTAGATGATAGGCAAGAAGTCATCACACATACTAGCAAAATACAATAAAAATAAACACAACAAAGCTAAAAAACAAAAACAGAAAAAATGATAAACCGAAATAAAAAGTGTCGTAATACCACAAATTGAAACTTAGCACTATTGCAAACAATGTCAGATTCATAAAAATTTTCTGGACGCACAAACTCAAAATATATGAAAACTGCATGCTTTAGCAAAGACTTACAATTAATCCAAACACAGAATCCAACTATTACACAATACAAAGAAGTACATCTCGAGTCATTTTTCAAAGTGTCATTTTTCCAGATGTACATGTTTGTATCGTGTAACAGTTGGATTCTGTTGGGCTAATGAGTTGTTTGAATTAATTTTAAATCTTTGCTAAGCATGAAATTTTCACTTTTTGTGAGCTTGTGTGTTGATCAAGTTTTAAGAGTCTGACATTGTTTGCATCAGCGCTAAGTTTTAATTTGTCTGTATTGTGGCGTGTGTTCAGAAAGAGATTATTATTAGATGACTAACAATCGTTAACGGTTGTCATATTTAGAAAAATCACAAATAATTAAAATTGCATGACTTTCAACTCAATAGTAAACGCACATCAACATATACGTATTTTAATCCGTTCGGAAGTCATATATGTAAGTATATCAATTTTGCTTTAACATTCTTTTCAAAATACAATATATTTATGGGGTATTTTATTGAATTCAGGTATCACAGACACCTATTAAAATAAACTTTTATTCGTAAATGGATGGTTATTGTATGTAAATTTATTGTATATTTTCTATATTTTTAAAAATAAATGTTCAAGGCCTTAATGTGGAGCTGCACGTTGCCAACACAGTTTTTTTCGAAGGAATATTTCTCATCTAAGATGACAACGAAACCCTTACAAACTATTTTGTGAAATGTAATATTTCACTTGAAACAAGAGTATATCCTCATTCTAAAATGGCATGGGCTGAACGACTGACACTCAAAAAAGAGCTTAAAATCATGATTAGCAAAATTAAAATGCCTATTATTCAAAATGTTAGAATTTTATTGCAAAACAAAATAGTCGTTTTGTTATAGAGCATTTACAAAACATAATGTGAAAATTTCAGAAAATTTGGCCCAGCTAGACTGGATTTATTTCTTTGGAAATCTTGAAATTGGGATAAAAGGGAAGCAGGAAATCGGGTGATTTGCATACATTTGCATACATGAACAATTCTATATCATGCAACTTACGATTGCTAGCCAAGCTAAAAGGTGAACCTAACCGATTTTTAATCTTGGGTTAACAAATTAATAACAATTTGAAGAATATTTGCAAATACAGTGCGTTGGGTGCTGTGCCCTCTTGACAGTTTTTTCTTGATATTCCTATTCCTTAAAACTCTACCATAACCTTATTTATATTAGAAGCTATTTGGGCTTTAATTGGCAGCCATATTTAATTTCTGAAAATCATCAAAGTGTCTTTAAAAAACATTGAACCACAAAAGGTGTTTCTTCATGCTCAAGAAATAAATTAAACTTCAAAATGGCTGAAATAGATTGTTCAATACATTTTATGACAGAAAATTTCTTTTGTGTTGGATTTATGCACATATTAGCAAATTAACGAAGTGCCTAAGCAAATCATTGCATCTCAAAAATTGTTGTCCATGCCAAAGATATACACTTTTAACTTCGAAATCACAGAAATGGCTCGTTTACCCTTTGACTGCTGTAATTTTTACATCAAAATTTTAATGTAATATTTTACCAATTTCTGTGAATTTTTCTGTACGGTTTTTTTTTTCATAATTTTGGACCAATGGATGTAATTTTTCAGCAGCTACATATTTTTATCAAAATTTTGGCAAAAAGCAGAAAAATTGACTGTGGTACATTTATAAGGTTGACAAAAATAGACTTCGGCGCCAAAAGGGTTAATACGTGGTATATGGCAGAAAATGTCTTTTGTAGGTATGTTGGCCACCATATTGGAATTATGCAAATTAAATTACCTATGCAAATCAAAGCATCTCGAAAATCGTTTGTCCATGCCAAAGAAATATACTTTTAACTTTAAATCACTGAAATAGCTTGTTTAGTACGTGGTATATGACCGAAAATGTCTTTTGTAGGAATGTAGGCCGCCATGTTGGAATTATGCAATTTAACGAGGTGCCTATTTGCAACATTATACCTGCAAAATGATTCCCTGAGCCAAATAACTAGTGTCAGACTTTGAAATATCTGAATATGTATGTATGTATGTATGTATGTATGTATGTATGTATGTATGTATGTATGTATGTATGTATGTATGTATGTATGTATGTATGTATGTATGTATGTATGTATGTATGTATGTATGTATGTATGTATGTATGTATGTATGTATGTATGTATGTATGTATGTATGTATGTATGTATGTATGTATGTATGTATGTATGTATGTATGTATGTATGTATGTATGTACGTGTGTATGTAAGTATGTATGTATGTATGTATGTATGTATGTATGTATGTATGTATGTATGTATGTATGTATGTATGTATGTATGTATGTATGTATGTATGTATGTATGTATGTATGTATGTATGTATGTATGTATGTATGTATGTATGTATGTATGTATGTATGTATGTATGTATGTATGTATGTATGTATGTATGTATGTATGTATGTATGTATGTATGTATGTATGTAGATAGATAGATAGATAGATAGATAGATAGATAGATAGATAGATAGATAGATAGATAGATAGATAGATAGATAGATAGATAGATAGATAGATAGATAGATAGATAGATAGATAGATAGATAGATAGATAGATAGATAGATAGATAGATAGATAGATAGATAGATAGATAGATAGATAGATAGATAGATTGATGGATGGATGGATGGTGGATGGATGGATGGATGGATGGATGGATAGATAGATAGATAGAGAGAGAGAGATAGATAGATAGATAGATAGATAGATAGATAGATAGATAGATAGATAGATAGATAGATAGATAGATATAAAGGTGTATACACACATAGATATGTACTTAGGTAAAAAGGAAGCACTATAACTTATTATATATATATATATATATATATATATATATATATATATATATATATATATATATATATATATATATATATACTGTGCTCGATGTAAAGCAGAGTGTTATATTAAACAAATTAGTTAAAAGTACAAAGTAATGAAATCTATTACTTAAGTTTTGTGCTTCCTGCAATCCTCAGATAAAAGTGAAAGGATTACTTGCTTGATACTCTTACGTATATGATTGGGACGAACCATTGTATTTGTAGGTAGTGTTAAAATTTGATAAATAATATTTGTTTTGGTGACGCCATTTTGAAACCAACTGAGAGCGTTTGTTTAACAGTGCAGATTCGTCAGCAATGATAATGTTCAGAATTTCTGATATACAAAGATTACATCGCTTGCTTATGCTACAGTAGCTCAATGCTTTGTCAATGATTGACCACGAAATGTCAAAGACTTGGTCCTTGTTTCTTAAGTTCCATACAAACTTTTGACAACTCGTAATTTTTTTGTGTCTCTCTGTTACGGTACGACAGCATGTGGTTAGTGTAGCGCGTCTCGAAGGTGTTATCAGTGAGGCCGATGGAAACTCTTTCTGCGTTACCCTCCGTTGATACTTTGGCCTTGTAATCCAAGCCCTTGATTTGACAGCTACCCTTCAAGGGGCATGCCGACTTAACCCGGCAATTACAATCAGCTGGTTGATCCTTACGCCAATCTCCGGTGATTACCCTCTAATGCGATTTGATTATACCTGCCATATTCTTCATACAGCTTGGTTTTCAAGGCCGAAGTATCAACGGAAGGGAACGCAGAGAGAGTTTACATCGGTCTCACTGATAAAACCTTCATAAAACCTTCACTAACTACATGCAATCGATCCGTAACGAGAGATACAAAAACAATATCGAGTTGTAAAAGTTTGTATGGAACTTAAAGTCCATTTATTATCTATGGAAAACTATTTTTTTATTTTTTTACAATAAACTCTTTCTGAAGTCATGTGTCAAATGCTGATGTCATTTAATTCATCTATGTTGATAAATAAATGCAATCTTGCTAAAAAAATTCACGGCTTGAGAAAAAATCTCTGTTTGAACCACGCCCTCATCTGTTGACGTTACGTGAGGCCATTGTGCAAATCGATCTATGCCTCCTGTACATACAGAATCAATGGCGTCAATCAATGGCATGAAGAGATAGTTTTTGGACTCGAAGTGTATGATTCAGATGATAGTGATGAGGAGTCTTGGGCTGTACATGACTAATGTTCAGGAAATTCACAGGGCCCGGCGAGCAATATTCGTCTAGAAGTTATGAATATGATCAATAAATGTCATGTATTAAACTTTTTTCATTATACAAGCCTTACCTGTGTCTAGTGTGTGCCTATTACTTTACCTTAGCTATCTCTGTATAGTATTTCAAAGAAAACAGTCTATATCTGTTAATTGCCCTCCCTAATCCCCTTCATTAATTTGTTCTGCCGATCGCCAACGCGGGGGCTTATCGCCCTGACCAAATACCTCGTTAGCAGCTCATAAGGTAGTAGACGGAAAGGGCTGAAACTCTCAGGGTCCGTGGCAAGAGGATGGGAGTAAAGTACCTAGACACTTAATTTATGCATGTATGCATAGATAAACAGGAATAAACAACGTATACTATTAGGTATGCATGTATGCGCGAACGCCATTATGTAATCTTCTAAGTACATGTAGTTCAGCAGCGACGGTGTCCGCTTTGAATTTTCGTGTAAAGTAATGGATACGGACATATTGGAGTCAGGAAGACATATATTGTCCCGTGACGTCTAATAAAATTGAGGCCAAATGAAGTACTTTCCTTATCATTGTGAGAGAAAATCAACTGATTATGAAGCGTACAGGTGTGATATGTTACCTCCAAGATTATGAACTGGCCCTGGTCGTTTGGAGTTTCTCGGGCGGACGCTATAGCATGGCTTTCCTAACGCTACTCCACGATCTACGCGACATGTACGTGTTGCTCCTATCTCTCGACCACCTCACAACTAACGCGACAGTCTGCTGAATTCAAGTCCTGTAATTCTACTACTCTGTTTTGATATCTAAATGCCACAGATGCGTCAGACTTAGGCAAGTGTAGCTATACCTCCTTTCTCTACGTCGGTCATTGTACAGACCATGGAGGTCCCTCTTTCTTTCTACCTCCGTGTATACAGACCACGGTCTCGCCGGCAGGACCGTGTACAGACCACGTACAGACCAATGACGATCTTATGACGGAGATGTCGCGCAAACGGTAACGGAAATTTAATTGAATTAAAACGAAATTAAGGCTGCTATTCTGTTTTGTAATGCCTTCCTTTGCCTTTGTACAATAAACCATGGTCGTAAAAATATAGCATTCAGTATAAACTACTAATTTCCCGATAGAATTTCGTAACATTTCAAAAACACTTCCCGAAGTAAACATCAACATCCATCATTCCACGAGTCATCGCTGGGTTTACTACTTGACTTTTGAGCCGGATCAATGGGGAAAGTCAAAATGGATCAAAATATTCTCGTTTTTTTTATTCAAAGGTTCATCACTTATATAAATCAAACATTTCTTTGCGTAATACTTGATTCGAAACGTATCTCCGTTACATTTATCCAAAGGAGGGAACATAATGAACAACACAAAGATCCAGTAATGTCAATGAATCTGTAACACAAGCAATTAAACCAGTGAAATTGCAAAGAAAAGCAAAAAACAACAGGCAAAAAATAAACGAACCTAGAGAGTCACTACAAAAACAAGCATAGTCGGCTTCTCGGATACAATCTCTCTCCCCCTCTCTCTTTCTCCCTCTCTCTCTCGTGTGTATCACGTGCACATGTCGGATATACTTTAAAATAGGAAAGTTATTGAATGTGGCAACTAACCACGAAATTGTGGTTATTCCATCGCCACAAAGAACGCTGCCGATCATTTATTTCACGATGATGTCACAGCAAAATCTCAAACAAATCAATGTATTTTGACCAAAATATGTCTCCAGCTACAATAATTTGACAGTTGACATTTTAGAAAGGTGGGGGACTTGCAAAGATTCAAAAGAAAAAGTTTTGTGTTTCATAACATCGACAACGAAAAGAAGGCATGTCAAATGCGTAACTTGTAGATCCGAGTTGCTTTCATTGACATGAGAATTTTCCTAGTGATAGTATTGGTTTTCTATTCGTGTTCATTCTCACACCCGTTGTCTTTCCTTCACGATAAATCTCTACAAAGCAATTTACTTGTTGCCAACTTGAGCCTGCGGCTAGAAAATTCAACGCGATCCTTTCTGTTGTGCGGATCAGACACGAGTAGGCGCGGCATCACTGTCTAGCCATTGGCAGTGGAACTGGTCGTCCACTACGCTGTCTTTGGTCAAATCATAAACAGACAGACGAATTCATTTCGATCCGAGAAACATTCGTGTTTTTTAGAAATGTTCACTAGATTTAATCATGATTTAATCAACCCGACTTTGCACACACGGGGCAAACACTGCAATTACTTCACACGGTGTTTTTAGTGTTTGTGGCTTATTAGTGTTTTAGTTGCGTCTACCAAATGAAAGCCTGGGAAATTTGAACGAACTTAACATCTCAACTTTGATGCCGGAGTATTTTAATGCGCTAAAACACAGTGGGGTGACTAACTGATAGTATATCAATCGACCTTGACACTAAGCGAAGCTTTTGTGGAAGTATGCAAATTTTGTTGACAACTTGTCCATTTGCTCGCTCCCGTAAACAAGATATGAGCACGGTCCCTCCACAAAACGGTCAAGAAACGCCACCAGTTTCTTTTGTTATAGTCCGGGTTTCGATTGGGCTTTCTGTTGATTTTACTGATGGGGATAATCCCGGATTATCACGCGTGCGGTGGGAGGTGTTAACAGTTACGTGCATAAAATTATCGTAAGCAGAAACTTAATTCTCCCAGAATGCATTCTGATTATTGTCTGCGCATGCGTCTAAAGGCCAAAGTTTGTTTACATCTGCCTGCCGTGGAGTCACGCAGCGTGAACTATGTACAAGTTCGGAGACGATTTCGTCAATTTTTACGACTCCCATGTTGATTGGGACTTCATTTTGGAAGATAAAAATCCTGCGTCGACACGTACTGCTGCGAAACCCAAGCCTTGCGTGGTCTTCCAATGTCCACAGTGTAGCAACCGATACAATCAGTTTGTATATAAATACCATGGAGTTTGTATATACTACCTCCATGATAAATACCCATCGATGGCTGACCACGGTCTCTCGTGGGTAACATACGAAACCCATACACGACATGATTTGTATCTCACTTGATCCTCAATCAGGAAAATCCATGGCAGAGAGTTTGGCACCCAGGCTTGGGGAGGTCATGTCACCAAAATGTCGCAACACTTGTAGGGTTTCTAGATTCTCTAAATTTGGCGGTCTGAGAATTCGAAAGGTCGACAAAATCAAAACATTGGGTTCGGCAGTAACTTGTGTCTTTAAGAAAGAACAGATTCCGTCATGAACCTGATTGCCTACCTTTTAGAAGACTGAACGATCGGTAGGGACGCACTTGACACCTCTGAACGATCGATAAAGGAGAAAAAAAGGGGGAAAAACGTTGCACTATTTACCATAACGCCAACTCTCAATGGGTCGACGCACGGTTGACGGGAGCACCTTGCAAAAACAAGGTCATCGTAAGAGTTCCTTGATTTTGTGCATTGAATTTTGTTGAAAACGATTAAAACTTTCAAATCGAACTCTCAAAGTTTGGAACTGAGGAATTATCATGTTAAATCGATATCAAAAGGGAGTTAAGGAAGACATTTTAGGATTTTCCCATGTAATGCAGATACGACTCGTCGATCCCAAGCGACGCCATTTTGTTTTCAGTTGAAAATATAAACGCGGCAAAAACGACTAGTTTTCTTGTCGAATTAGGTTTCAAAAAAACAACACAACACGATTCCCTATTTTTTCGAAGTCTTTGCCTTGTTAGGAGGTGCATGACTTACTTTTTTGATGAAGGTGAAAAACAAACGGGGGAGTAAAATTCACAGTGTTTCCGAAATGCATGGCGTCGGTCAAGATCACCTCATGGCTGAACTCAGCCATAAAATATCATCCAAGATTTCTCGATAGTGACCCAGATCTTTAAGAAACTGTTTTACTCATCTTCTCACCAGTCTTCAAATACATGCGAAACAGTGCAGAAAGATGAAAATAAAGTAGCTTGATTGATTGAAAATCGTAGGATACCGGAGCGGGACCGTGTCACAAGACGCCACTGAAACAAGACGCCAACTTGCCAATGACGTCATTCGCTTCCTGCGTCCACCGCAACGCGGACTGTTGCAACTGTGTAGGTGATTAGCACCTTTGAACAAAAGCGTTTCTTGACCGTTTGTGGAGGGACCGTGATATGAGCCAGCATAGTGTCAAAGGTCGCAACTTCCATCTTCCGGCGTTACTCCCATCCTCATGCCATCGACTGGTTAGAACAAGTCGATCGTTGTACTCTGTCTTCGACCATTGGAATCCTGAAAATAACTAGTCAGTGTTCTTGCCTGCTTAAGTACAAAGCTGATGCCGACTTTTTTCGAAAATTTACGTCACCTAACCCTTCGAAAATGAAGATTTTTTGAAATTGGACCCTGAGAGTTTCAGCCCTTTCCGTCTACTACCTTATGAGCTGCTAACGAGGTATTTGGTCAGGGCGATAAGCTCCCGCGTTGGCGATCGGCAGAACAAATTAATGAAGGGGATTAGGGAGGGCAATTAACAGATATAGACTGTTTTCTTTGAAATACTATCCACAGATAGCTAGGGTAAAGTAATAGGCACACACTAGACACAGGTAAGGCTTGTATAATGAAAAAAAGTTTAATACAAGACATTTATTGATCATATTCATAATTTCTAGACGAATATTGCTCGCCGGACCCTGTGGGAAATTCAGGGCCACGGCCGTAGAGGTTTGAGCCAGCGAGGTGCAAGGTATCTCCCCTACCTGCGGATCAATCGGCTATAGACGGACCAAGCGACGAAATACATTCAGATCCAGGTTCACCCGAGCCTTCATGAGTGGAAATACAAATTGTTAAGTAATTACTATCATTTACGATTTTATAATAAATATGCCAAAACGAAACATTCTAACAGCGGCTGTGTGAAACTCGAACTCAAAACTCGGTCTGTCATCAGATACCGATACGAGTAAGGGAGCCTTCAGTAATTACAGGGGGTGGGCCGGGGGAATTGGGGGAGGGTCACCTTTTAGAAAACAGTTCAAGGGGGAGGGTCACTTTTTATAAACCTATCTTGGGGAGGGTCACTTTTGACAGAAGCTGATTTTATGGCCAAAACTTTGATTGTCCATGTGATATTTCCTGAATAGGAAATCACCAACAAAATGCGTACACATTATAGACCGCCATGCATAGTGAATTGACATTTCAGTGAAATTCCAAAATCAAATTTCTTGCACAATCATGGACTTGTAACCACTCTTGTCTAATCAAGAACAATATTCTAAATAATCAAGCATACATAAATGCACAGATTTATCTAATTTTGTACTGAAAAAAATTATTCATAGTTTCATCATAGACCGCTGTGCATAGTGAATCAACATTTCAGTGAAATTCCAAAATCAAATTTCTTGCACAATCATGGACTTGTAACCACCCTAGTCTAATCAAGAAATTTAATATCAATAATCAAGAGTACACAAATGCAAAGATTTACCTTTTTTGTATTGGAAAAAAACTATTCATTATTTCGTCACAGACAACATGGATAGTGAACCAACCTTTTAGATGAAATTCAGAAATCAATTTCTTGTACACAAATGCACATTTTCAAAGTACATTTAAATACATTATCAAAATATATAAAATACAGATACAGCAAGTTTTGTGGGGGTAAATTGTCAATAATTTGCGTGATAGACTCCATGTATTATGATTTGATATTTTTGGATGAAGCACTAAATCAGCCACATCTTGCCTTTTTATAGTTGCACAAAATATGGTGACCCTCCCTCAAATGTATGAAATACCGTATCTCTTCAAAAAATCTTGCGTGATAAATTGTGACTGTCCCTCCAAAAACACCAGCCCTCCCTCTGTAATTTGTCCCTAACATAACAATTGAACCAATTGTTATGTAAATTAGCTGATACTGTTTCAGTTATTCCTGGGGAGAATACCGCAGTGGTTGGGGGAGGGTCAAGTTTTAGAATGTCGGACAAGGGGGAGGGTCACATTTTAGACAGGAGGATAGGGGAGGGTCACATTTTACGGTACAGGTGTGCGCGAAATTCCCCCAGCCCACCCCCTGTAATTACTGAAGGCTCCCATATGAGCCCGGGTAACTAGAGAGAGCACCAGGTATACGGGGCACTGCGCCACGTTGAACTCGGACACCGCACTAAAATGTCTTGTGTATGCCTTTGGTTTAAAAACGCTTAAAAGATCATTTCAGATATTTATGTAATAAACAACGAAGTGAAACCACAATTAACGAAGATGATATTATCAACGATTATTTATTTCCCTTACTGTTGTTGTCCATTGTGGCATGGACGTAAAATAACCTACACTGTACATACACGTTTTTTGTGTCGGAAGAGTCATCATCACCTTCCCTGCAATTGTAGTCGGCCCGGGGCCGTTTTGTCCGTGATGTACCTAAATATAATCATCGTCGCCGGAGTTTTGATCTGCTTCTCCAAAGTCATTCGGCAAACTACCTTTCCGGATCCCACGTTCCGGAAATAACAACTGATATTCGTGCTGCGTTAGTTTCGTGAACCTTGACATCGACACTGCACACTGCACAACCATGATATCGACACTGCACACTGCACTGATGGCCTCACATGACTCTTGTCACGTGACCATTTCGCGGCATATATAAATTCAGATTTTTTTTCCGAGACATGTATTTCGAGTGTTTTATGTATGAAATATAACATTTTGGAAATGGATACCCAGAATAATTTTTAGCTCACATTTGGTTACACCAATGTGAGTTTATCGTATAGGCTGAAGTCGATGGCGTCTGTATGTATGTGTGTATGTATGTATGTATGTATGTATGTATGTATGTATGTATGTATGTATGTATGTATGTATGTATGTATGTATGTATGTACAGTATGTCCGTCAACATCAAAAACACGCAAACCGCTACACATTTCAGCTTGGTATTTGGTGTGTGGATGCATCCTGGCGTATAGATGGGATTTTGTTCAAATGAAGTCTACATTGCAAAAATTATGCAAATGAGCTTACAAAAGGTGAAAATGGTCAAGAATTAATATCTCGAGAACCGCTGTTTTGATTGCTTTGAAAATTTGTATGCAAGTACCTTAGGTGAACCTTATACAGTTTTACGAATATTGTGAAGTTCTCCTGAATTTTGTATTTTTGCTCAATTTTTGGTGATTTTTCTCATTTTCAGTAAAAATTCTTCTTCTCTGAAACCGCCTGCCCAATCGCTCTCAAATTTGGGTTGGATCTTTGCAAGGGTGTTACTCTTCTAATTTGTTGAAATTATGACAAAATTGGGAAAATTACTATTTTGGAGCAACTTTGTCATTTTTGGTCAAAAAATCTTATACAATATCTTCTTTTTAAAACCCCTGGACAGACAGCTTTTATATTTGGTACACAGACGTACAGAGATGACAATAGTTAGATATGTGGAAATTGTCCTGAAATATACAAATTTGTATTTGTAAGACAATATTGTCATTTTGTCAAACACTTTTTGTCAAAAAACTTGTTCTAAATTACTTGTTTGATAGCTTTGTAATTTGGTATAAAATCCCGAGGGATGTTATTAGATAAATTTTCTGCTCAAAGTGTTGGGAACCCCCAAATTTGTATATTTTAGGTAATCTTCTCAGTTTGTGACCTTAAATGACCTAAAACAACTCAGGATATGTTGTGAGAGAGTTTTGAAGACTGTGAACATAATTTTGTCCTATTAGGTATCAAAGTGTAGGAAAATTTGATCAAGAAAACAAAGCTAAGGTGATTTTTTTTTCATTGCGGACCAATTTTTGCAACTTTTCTATGTATGACATACAAGAACTGATGAGAAATTTGGATCCAGGATAATTCAATTTGGATCCAGGATAATTCCAGATGTTGTAATCACTGCCCACAGTGGAAGGCATTTCACTATCTGTAACTAACTTATGTGCTGTTTACATTACAATGATAACACTCTTCGCATTAATTAAAAACTTCCCAAGGTTGTAAATACATTTCCTGTCACCTGGCGTTATGTAATACCAAGGGATGGAACATTTGATATTCAGGAGGGGGTAGGGTCTAGAAGATTGATATGGTAGCATTGCTTTTTACCAGATCCCTTGTACATTTTTTTACCCACTCCCACCTTTTCTTTTTATCAAACCTTCTTTGTCTATTTTTTGTTGTTGACATTTGCTTATGTATTTAGGATCTGCTTGTCCCATTGCTATAGAAGTTGATATGCATGTTCCTAAAGATGACCTCCAGTACCTAAGTTGGAGACCTTATTTGCTTTTGTCATTCTTGTTTTTCCTGGTTTAAATATTTCTCGAATGGACCAATTCAAACCGAATGTGAGCACACTGTCCTTGACGGTATTTTTAATGATTTTGGTATTATGGCTTTTTTACTACACAACAATATTAAGTTCAAATTAAACAAAATCAGGTAATAGATGGACTTTAAGAAACAAGGACCAAGTCTTTGGCATTTCGTGGTCAATCAGTGAGAAAGCGCCGAGCTACTCTTGCATAAGCAAGCGATGTAATTTTTCTATATCAGAAATGCTGCACATTATCAATGCTGACAAATCTACACTGTTAAACAACGCTCTGAGTTGGTTTCAAATGTCACCACCAAAACAAAAAATTATGTGTCAAATTTTAACCAATCATATATATAAGAATGTCAAGCTATAGTCCAGTCAATCTACGAGATTTTGGCACCTAACCCACCACAAATTGCAACATAATTTTTTCCTCAGAATGCATTTTAATGAGGTACCCAGAACAACATATTAAAAGTTTACTCGAATCCACCTTGGGGAAATATGTCTAATTTGCATAAATCAAATATGGAGGCCAACCATCCCACAAAATAACATAATTGGCAATATATCAAATATTAAACAAGCTATTTCAGTGATTTCAAAGTCTGACACTAGAAATTTGACCAAGGAAATCATTTTGGAGGTATTGTTTTTCATATAGGCACCTCGTTAATTTGCATAATTCCAATATGGCGGCCAACATTCCTACAAAAGACATTTTTGGTCATATACCACGTACTAAACAAGCTATTTCAGTGATTTTAAAGTTAAAAGTATATTTCTTAGGCATGGACAAACGATTTTCGAGATGCAATGATTTGCATAGGTAATTTGTTAATTTGCATAATTCCGATATGGTGGCCAACATACCTACAAAAGACATTTTCTGTCATATACCACGTATTAACCCTTTTGGCGCCAAAGTCTATTTTTGTCAACTTTATAAAATGTACCACACTCAATTGTTCTGCTTTTTGCCAAATTTTGATAACAATTTGTAGTTGCTGAAAAATCCATTTGGTCCAAAATTATGAAGAAAACGTACAGAAATGTTCACAGAAATTGGTAAAATATTTCATTAAAAGTTTGGTGTAAAAAATTACAGCAGTCAAGGGTAAACAAGCTATTTCTGTGATTTCGAACCTACCTACAAAATACCTACAAAAGACATTTTCAGTCATATACCACGTATTAACCCTTTTGGAGCCAAAGTCTATTTTTGTCAACTTTATAAAATGTACCACACTCAATTGTTCTGCTTTTTGCCAAATTTTGATAACAATTTGTAGCTGCTGAAAAATCCATTTGGTCCAAAATTATGAAGAAAACGTACAGAAATGTTCACAGAAATTGGTAAAATATTGCATTAAAAGTTTGGTGTAAAAAATTACAGCAGTCAAAGGGTAAACAAGCTATTTCTGTGATTTCGAAGTTAAAAGTGTATATCTTTGGCATGGACAAACAATTTTCGAGATGCAACGATTTGCTTAGGTACTTCGTTAAATTGCATAACCTCAATAGGGTTGCCAACATACCTACAAAAGACATTTTCTGTCATATACCACGTATTAACCTTTAGGGCGCCAAAGTCTATTTTTGTCAACTTTATAAAATGTACCACAGTCAATTTTTCTGCTTTTTGGCAAAATTTTGATTAAAATCTGTAGCTGCTGAAAAATGATATCTATTTGGTCCAAAATTATGAAAAAACGTACAGAAATGTTCACAGAAATTGGTAAAATATCGTATTAAAATTTTGGTGTAAAAAAATTACAACTGTCAAAGGGTTAAACAAGCTATTTCTGTGATTTCAAAATTGAAAGTGTATTTCTTTGGCATGGTCAAATGATGTTTGAGGTGCAATGATTTGCGTTGGCACTTCGTTAATTTGCATAAATCCAATACAAAAGAAATTTTCTGTCATAAAATGTATTGAACTATCTATTTCAGCCATTTTGAAGTTTAATTATATTTCTTGAGCATGAAGAAACACCTTTTTGGGTTCAATGTTTTTACAAGACACTTTGGTGATTTTCAGAAATTAAATATGGCTCCCAAATTAATGCCCAAATAGCTTCAAATCTAAATAAGGTTAAGGTAGAGTTTTTAGGAATAGGAATATCAAGAAAATACTGTCAAGAGGGCACTGCACCCAATGCTCTGTATTTTGCAAATATTCTTCCAATTTTAATTAGTTTGCTAACCAAGATTAAAAATTGGTTAGGTTCACCTTTTAGCTTGGCAAGCAGTCGTAAGTTGCATGATATAGAATGGTTAATGTATGCAAATGTATGCAGATCACCTGAATTCCTGCTTCCCTTTTATCCGAATTTCAACATTTCCAAAGAATATAACTCTGTTTTAGCTGGGTCATATTTTCTGAAATTTTCACATCATGTTTTAAAATGCTATATAACAAAACAACTATTTTGTTTTGCAATATAATTCTTACATTTTGAATTAGAGGCATTTTTATTTTGCTGAACATGATTTTAAGCACTTTTTGAGTGTCAGTCGTTCAGCCCCTGCCATTTTAGAATGAGGATATACACCCCTTTCATAAGCAGCGCCCTCTGGCGGTCATTTTTATGAATGACGTCATTCGGGGGCAACGAACCTTCCATTTGAATGCGGAAGACAATCTGCTACGCTGCAGCTGACGTCAGTGACGAGTTTACCGCCAACCCTGGTCAATGTCCAAATGGCTGCCAATATGGTAAGTTTAGTTTCTTTTTCCCAGTCAATGCCAGGAAATACGTTTCAAAGTTAATTCTGCCGTTATTTTAAAGTAAAAACAAAAATTCCATCAATGTCATGTCAATGTCACCGCGCACCGCGGAGTTTGTTGTTTGGTCTAATGACTCCCCAACGGCACTGTCAGTGGTGGTGAGTTTCTTTATGAATGAATTCTGATCAACTGTACTGTAAGATAATACAGTCCATTAGCTGCACTGATTTTTTGTTTATCCGAAAGCATTCTGAGAGTGTATTGTAAATTGAATATTAAAGATAATTCCAGTCAGGATAGCAGTCAAGGTGGGTGACTTGAAATGACCCAAACAATGAATCATTACCTACCGGATTCATCAAATCAACATGAGCAAGTGGAATGATGTCCGGAGCATGAAGTTTATTATTGACACTGGCGATTTTGAGCACTGACTCTATGGAGTTATTCTATATTCAAATACTTTTCTTGTTTTAAAACTTGTCACATTGTGTTTTTAAAGCTTGTTGTTTTATTTTTTTCAACATCTGAACAGATGCTGTGATATTTACTATTTGAAATGGTGACTGATTACACTGTACATGGAATATCCTGTAACAGAAATGAATGACAATGATGAGTAATCTTGATGACAGTACTGCCAGTGGTGTTGAAGCTTGTATTTGCACAAATGTAAATAATTTTCCACTATCTATCTATCTATCTATCTGTCTGTCTGTCTGTCAGTCTGACCATCTGTCTGTGGACAAAACTTTGTTTCTGCTCGATATTACACTGATCATACAAAACAGACTCTCACTGTGCGTTTCCAGGATATAACCTCTGGTTCACTACTACAGCAAAAAATATTTTATCCAGTAATTTTCTTGCAAGTGGATTGCATGAAAGTAAATAGGTAATTTTGGTATTGTTGGGTTCAACTGACTGACTATTTTACATAAAAGATAGAAATAGACTGCTTATTATTTTGATAACATTTTGTTAATCATTTAATTGCCCAAACAAGCATGATTGAGATGTATCTTCTTTTCAAAACTGACAGCTAACTGAGGAAGATATACCAGGCTGCAATCTCCATAAGGAAGTCGAAAAATGTAAGAAATCTGAACTTCAGTTTTGGTTAAAATGTAGAGGTCTAGTTTACAAGTCTGCAGATACCAGGGCGACACTTATAACAAGGTTAGTATGCAATACATTTGTTTGAAAAACTAATGGTCTTAAATACAACAAAGTAAATTAGAAATCTGTGGTCCAAGTATCATCATACTTTTGAATAATTCTTGGGCTGAATTTTATAATTTCATTTATTAGTCATGACTTTCCTTTATTAGAAAACTGATCGTGGAATTATTTTGGGTATGGTATTGTTGATATCTTAAATTTTACACAATTAATTTTCTTATTACCTTATATACATAATCTTATATATTTTATTTTACTACATATATACATTTAATCACATTCAAATGCACACACATATGTGTGTTTTATTATTATTATTATTATTATTATTATTATTATTATTATTATTTAAATACCCAAGCTTCAATATATATATTTAAATGGTTTGTTTCCATATGGAAGATACAGTAGTTATTTATTTGATATGCAAAATTTCATATTGAGTGTGGCAAGTAAATAAATAAATAAATAAAATGATACATAAATAAATAATGAATAGATAAATAAATAAATGTATTAATTAATTAATTATCAAAACATGTTTGTTTGCATTTAAGGGTTCGGAAGAAATACCATGATGTCCATACTATTGTTGACCCTGATCCAGGACAGTGTTTTACAAGGGCAAAGAGGCTGAGGTGTCCAAAATGCAGGAGTGTAGGAACACCGGACAAGTCTCCTACTTCAGACATTTCTAGTGTTCACAAATGGACCAGTTCTTGTGAGTCACTTCCAGTAGGCTTCTCCTATGTTCAAATTATGAACCATGTGAAAAAGTCTGGCAAAATTTTTGGGGATTATGTTGAAAAGCCACTGGATAAAGGGTACAAATTTTTTTATGAAAATTATGTGCATGATGTAAGAATCAGCAAGACAGACACAAAGTGTTTGATTAAAGGGAAGTGCTACAGGTCCCAAAAGAAAAATGAAACACCCCATTTTGTCAGCTTGTCACTGTGTTTGGAGACAGCAGAAGTATTGGATTCAAAATGTTCATGTGTGGCGGGTGCTGCAGGCTACTGCAACCACGTAGTTGGGCTTTTATACCTTCTAGATCATTGTAACAAGTTGAAGTTGAGAGAATTTCCTGTTTCCGGAACATGTACTGACAATCCACAACAGTGGCATCGTCCAAGGACTGATGGAATCGCACCGGAACCCATAATGGGATATAATGTCATTAAACCAAAATATGGTATGAAACACTCATCGGGAGTGATTTGCACACTTTATGAGGCCAGAGGGAAGGCTGTGCAACACACTTCAAATGAGGCATTGAAAGAGCTAATTAATGATCTTGGGGGGTTAAATTTAGGTTTTTGTCAGCTGTCTTCTTGTATAGATAATACTGATACTGATATGGTCCCTACAAAAATGGGTTTTCAAGTACCTATGGGCAGTGTTCTCAGTTATCAACTATCACTAACTGAAGGTAATTTTGATGTCTTGTGTAACATTTGTACTGATATCATTGTGGAGTCAGTTCCTGAAACCTACCCAACACTTCCTGTAAATATTGTCCCAGTTTTCAATATCAATGGTCCTTGTACTGAAATTATTTCCAAGTTCATGGATAAACTTAAATTAAGCTCAGATGAATCGGCTAATTTAGAAGAACAGACTCGTGGTCAAAATAACAATCCTAAATGGTTTGAAGCCAGGCAGAACAGATTGACTAGTAGTACATTTGGAGATGTGACAAAACGTAGACAACATGGAAAACATGAAAAATTTGTGAGAGGTACATTAATGTCATCAAAGGACCTCTCACACATTCCTGCAATTAAATATGGTTTAATAAATGAGGCCAAAGCTTTGAAAAGATATGAAAATTATATGCTAAATAGTAGCAGACAAATTTCTGTTTCTAAGTCTGGATTGATTGTAAATCCATACATGTCCTGGTGTGGAGCATCACCAGATGTCAAAATAATTGATCAGCAAAGTGGTGTTGGCATAGCAGAAATAAAATGTGCATATGCTTATAGACATGTCAGTCCCAGAGATGCCTGTAGTGACAAAAGATTTTACTGTGAAATTGTAGATGGTGTGCCACATCTTAAAAAAGATCACAGATACTACTACCAAGTACAAGGACAAATGGGAATCTGTGGTGTGTCATGGTGTGACTTCATTGTATATACTGATAAAGGTTTGCTTGTTGAGAGAATTAAATTTGATGTTTCTTTCTGGGAGTCAATGATGAGAAAACTTGTGTATTTTTATGAGACACACTTTATCCCTGTGGCAATTTCATACACAAGTGATACAGATGTTGTTAAAATCTGAAATTATAGGTACTGTACTTGTAAATATGTAAATAATATGGATGCAAATAAAACTGTTATCAAAGAGAAAAATTAGTCTATCTTATAGTTGCATTTCTTTGCCTTTATTTTGAAATCTTTCAAAATTATAATATTATTTGGTAAATGAATGTACATTTTTAAAACATCAGTTAAAGTAAACATGATGAAAGGCATAGTTTACTGAATTTGACAGTAAGTTGTCAGACTGTATAACTGTATAACTGTAACAAACACCAGAAAGGGGTCACAGAATGACCTTGAACTCAGAGAATTCATACACATCACAAATATCAGCAGTGAGTTTGCAGGAGAGTAGTAAAACTCAGTAACACTTTCAGATCATGGATTGCTCTCAACTATAAAATAAATTTATTCATTGTTTTGTGTGTAAAACTTAAAGGGACAGTAGCTAACTTTTGATGATTCATTCAATTCATCTTCATTAACTGTACAATCTTGTTCTACCCCCTAAATCATTCCAATCCACCCTGTATTCAACTTATCAAGATGGCCTCAGTAAATGTTATTAGCTTTGGCTTGTGAATTTTGCTCAGACTTAAGGGTGTATACATGGAATTTGTCCCATCCCATAGGATTACACCGAGAATTACTGGAAAAGCAACTTGTAACATTGTCATTTTCATGAAAATTTGCACATAGCTCAGTCAGAAAATCAACAATTGAGATAAAATAATATTGTATGGTCACCGCACTTAATTTTGAGATAGACGGCATTGAGTGAATTTGTCCACAGAAAAGCACTGGTGAAAAAATGCTGACTCAGCATTTTGTTCTCATAAATGTTACAATTCATTGTCTTGTATCTCATAAATGACTGCGGTGACTCTCATATTTTATTACACATCTTGATAATAGTTATAAAGAAGAATCTAAAAATTGGCAATTTAGAGAAATGACTTTCAAATTTACCTCTCCAAATTCCTTAATTTAATACTAAACAACAGCACTTGAACTTAACATGTATACACACTGTATGTACTGTAATTCTGAATATGTGACATCTAAAAATCTTTTAGCGAGAATGACAAGAAACAATAGCAGATATGAAGAACAGAATAAGTAACTGACAGTATGATCATCAAAAGTGTTGCAGCCATGGTCCCTTTAATTAGGCACAGAAATGATTGGATTCTGAAAGAGGGTTAGTATTGCACACACTGTCCAAATCTGATTGATTGACCCTGTTAATGACATCGGGATCACTGAATCAAATATATGGAAATTTTTCACTTTGTTTATTGCTCTTTCCACATGTATTCTTTCTGCAGCAATTTGCTGAGTTTCAAAGACATCATCATCCGTCATTTGCCCCTGTTGCCCAAGAAACGGTGGAATATTTAACTTAACATTTATTTGGTCTAGTAGATCTTGAATTTCAAAGCCTTTATCAGCCAATACTCGGTCCCCTGGGTCAAATGAATTTTTCAGGATGCTACTTCTGATTGTCAATTCACGATCTGAAATACTGCCAGTGTACAGCTGAGAAACAAAGCTTATGTTGCCAGCAGGGGTTATTCCGATGAGTCCTTTCAGTGTGTTTGTCGATTTGTAATTGGAATATGACTGAGATTTTAACATTAATGATGATGGCATTTCAATTTTTATCTCAGTTGCATCAATGATAACACGGGTATCAGGATACTTATCTTTAAAGGAATCTGGCATTGTGTTTATAACAACCTGCTTAGAAGGCCATATATTTATGGAGCCAAGTCGAAGATAAAGAAAATTTGACCAGGATACAACAGTATTGCTCACAGTAGTGACAGAAACTGAAAATCTGTATGATAGGTCACGCTCAAAAAGGCCTAATCGTACTCGACATAAAAAAAGGAAAAACTGGTTTTCAACTGAGAGCTTTCTTGGTCTCCCAATCTTTGTGCCTGTATTCTGGTGGGAACTTGATGTCTGACGAACATTTACAAGGTTTTCACCATTGGGACCTGGATTTACATATTTTAGGAGAGATTTAAAAACTTCTCTATTTGGAAAACCTGTATAAAAACAAACATCACAATCTTTCACATTCTCAATAGAAAACTCTGAATTGTGAAGGGCAGTCTCTAAACGATGGTTCTCAACAGTTAACAGTTTGATTTTGTTTTTAAGTTCCTCTATTTCCTTTTTCAAATGTTCAAAACTTGAAGTACACGGCGCTTTTTTATCAGCCACTACATCTTCGGATGTCACACAAATATCATCAGACTCACAATGTTCAGCAGAACTACTCTGGGCCATTGGTTTGCAAAATCTGGCGAGTTGAAGTGCATTCAGTGGGCGAGTTGGTTTTGGAATAGATTTTAAATGGGGTACACCTTCCCAACATTTAAAAATGCATGGCACAGCACCAGGGTGAAGGGTTCTCCTACCACTAAACTGATGGAATTCCATATCCTCATCTTTAAAATGGAGAGAACAAACAACAGTATGATTTCCAACCTGAAACAAAAACAAGTAATTAACCTTATTAGTGAATGGATTTGATGTGTCAATCAACATACTTATCAGAGTAGAGTTTATAAGATACAGTATATTGTGGCAGTGACCTTTGCTATCCTATTTCATTCTAAAGTATATATATTATCACAAAAGTAAGACTGTTCAGTTAGTTAATTTAACATATAGCTTTCACATACATACCTTGAAGGTCTTGTCTTCATCTCGCCTTATTTTTGCAAGCCATAGTTTTTTTATTTCCTCCTTGTGTGGAATTTTATGATAAGTCACATCTCCATGACCAGGTACATGAATCTTGCCATAACTGGGACAGAGTGGGACAGCACAATTTTTTGGTCTTCCCAGAATTCTTTGAAGGTGAACAGAGAAGCTGATTTTTTTTTAAAAAATAAAAAAATGTCACTGATCATATGGTATCATCATGTTATATTTGCAATCTCAGTTAATATTTACACTTTTTTAATGTTTCAGTCATCCTTGCCAACTTGGTGCTTTCCATTTAATTTTGATCAAAGTTTTAACTGCATGATTTATTTCTAAAAATTATCACATTCAGTTGCTCAAATCTGCTTAAGAAACAGAGTCCGTTTTAAGTTGTATTTTGTCACAGCCTTAATGCATGCTTACAATCACAACAGCACCACTGACAGTGCCGTTATGGAGTCATTAGACCCGCGGTCATTAGCCTGGTGATATGTAAACAAACTCCGCGGTGCGCGGTGACATTGACATGACATTGATGGAATTTTTGTTTTTACTTTAAAATAACGGCAGAATTAACTTTGAAACGTATTTCCTGGCATTGACTGGGAAAAAGAAACTAAACTTACCATATTGGCAGCCATTTGGACATTGACCAGGGTTGGCGGTAAACTCGTCAGCGTAGCAGTCGCCGGTTACATAACAAATTGTCTTCCGCATTCAAATGGAAGGTTCGTTGCCCCCGAATGACGTCATTCATAAAAATGGCCGCCAGAGGGCGCTACTTATGAAAGAGGTGTATAATCAAGTCACATAATAAGCGAGTAATCACCGGAAACCAATGTCAAGATCGACCAGCTGTCTACATGCCCCTAAAGACTATATATATATATGTATATATATATATATATATAATATATATATATATATATATATATATATATAAAATATATATATATATATATATATATATATATATATATATACATAATCCAATAACACTAGGTCAGAATTTATAAGACAATAGTTGTAAACATAGACACAAAACAACACAGAACAGACAGTAAATAGACGGTACACAAACAAAGTCAAATTCATGAAAGATATATGGACCCCTGGCCAAAAGACCAAGAAGTGATGTATATATATATATATATATATATATATATATATATATATATATATATATATATATATATATATATATATATATATATATATATATATATATATATATATATATATATATCTATATATACAATAAACTACAAAAATTACTTCAAGTACCAAGTAATGATATTTGCTATTTAAGGCGAAGTACTACGAATTACGTCAAAATTAAGTTGTGGTGTCATTTTCTTGAAACTTTGCACAAATATTCTTGGAAGTTGTGCAAGTGCAAAAATGAAATAAAAAATGGGGGTCACCACGCTCGTTTCCATGGAAACGGACGTTAAAATGGCGTCATTAGAAATAAATAAAAATGATATAATTCACTTAAACTAAAGAAAGCAATTAAAAAACGCTTAGCAATTGAGTTAATTTAATAAATACCAAGACTTGAGATCAATATTTATCGAATGTATAGTTTTCATGATGTTTGTGAAGATATTTTAACATAAGTATCGATTACAAAATGACGATATCGAAATTATATCATTATATAATTTTCGAACTTTCTTCCTGTCGCTTTGAATGGTGTCATTTTGACCAACTTGGCGAATAAACTCCTGACATAATACCATTTAGTTTACACTTTTAATAAAAGGGTGTCACCACGCTACTTTTTACAATATCTCCAGGTGAATGGGTAATTTGCGCCATATAAATGGGAGAGAAATGTTAATTTTTCGCTCATATTGAATAAAAACCAGCTTCCTAGGGGGTCAAAATATGACAAGGTAATAGGTCACATGTATTTCTAAGACACTGGGTCAAAAAATTTGGTAAAAGCGCAATTTCAACAATGACAGGTGATGTTAAATACATGCGCTATAAAATAACCCATTTGCGGCAGGCTGGAGTTAAATCTGCGCAGAAACGTTCTAAAGCGTGTGCGCGTCCGAATTCGTCGCCCTCCACCTTAAGTTTCATGCATCTTGTCATCTTCCAGCAGAAGAAGTGAATGATTCTTTGCTCTACACTCTCATTTTTGGTGAGGGTGTACTATTCTATTTGTAGGTGGCGTTAAAATTTGATCAATGATACTTGTTTTACGGTGATATTTTGAAATCAACTCTGAGCGTTTGTTTAAAGCGTAGATTTGTCAGCATTATGTGAAGCTTTTGTGAACTACAAAGATGACAACGCTTGATTATGTCAGAATATGAGAATAACTCAATGCTTTGTCAATAATTGACCACGAAATGTCAAAGACTAGGTTATTTGTTTCAAGGAGGCGATGAACTTGGAGAGCTGTGTGCAGTGCCGATACCTTTTGCTAAAAGAGGATTGCATGTGATTAGTGAAGTTGTTATCAGTCAGGCAAATGTAAACCTAGTCCGCGTTATCATCCGTTGATACCTTGGCCTTGTAAACCACAAATTTTACTTGACATTGACCCTGCAAGGGGCATGTAGACTAATCCTGGTGAGGCTTAGATTCAAATGGACGACTTATAAATGTTTTCATTATTTTAAATTCAAGGATGAAAGTGCAGATGGCATTAAGGGAGTAGTGACACGCTTATCGTTGGTCATCACAATATCAAGGCCTTTCAAGAAATATTTCATTTTGACAGAGGTGGAGGAGTATTTCAATTTGAAAGAGATGAGCGTATCAGTCTATATATCCCTAAAGATGCCGTTAAAGGTCAGACGAAAATCACAGTTGAGGTAACTATAAGAAACTATTTGTTATTTTCTGTAATTGTAATTGTGATGAGTAGGAAATAGTGAGATTTTTTACTATAATTTTCCAATACGGAATAGCTTTTATAAGCCATACTTGATTGGATTCATTATCCACCTTTCTTCATAGTGTTGACAAAAATGACGATATTCATATAACTCAAACTCTAATTTTATAGGATGTGTTCTGTTTGTTTTGTTTAGGATTTGATTTGATGTGTAGCCCTGAACCTCATGCCCAGAGTTCTAACAAAGCTTAGCGTACAACCACTGGTTGTGCAAAAATTATCGAACTAGCTCTGCATATTTGCCCTCAAAAAGGATAAAAGATTACATTGATTGCCAATAATTTGTCATATCTTTGAAATTTATTTGTTAAAGTAGAAGCTTATGACCTGTATGCTTGAAAATGAGTTTTCATTAGTAGAAAGGGAAATTATTTATTTTAACAAAGTAGAAGAGTTTTCTTTATATTGGCCGTGTGTCAGCTGGCACTAAGATTGGCGGGCTGATACGGGAGTTATGTCTAGTGAATGGAAGTTGAATCTACTAAATATGAGTCAATCAATATGTTTTTGGTAATAAAGTGTAATTAAATGTTAGAAAGTTTAGTGACAAACAATTTCGCCCTGTGAAAATTAAGACTATGTCACGTGTATGGACCGCTGGTATATACTCGCTATCCAAAAGCATATAGCATACATTACATCAATCCAATATCAGTGACCGACAAAATCATTTGATAAATGATACTACCTTAAGCACAGGTAACATAGAATTTGTCGTTGTATTTCTCATTTATGTTATAAACAATGAAGAAGACCAATATGCTGTTACTGTCCTTTTAATGATATTGACATCACTACAATATGCATGGAAGGAAATATCGTAGTAAGTGAACTTTACGTCCTTTGAATGTACGGAGCAAAAGCGGGTCATGTATGATTGAAACAACAGTGACAGCCTTTTATTGTCCTTCAATTTATAAAGACATATGCGAACAACAACCAGATTTGTAAGGTGCCACTGCCTTAAATTCAAATAATTAATGTTTTTTTGTAGGTTCACGAGTGCAGTTACAGTGCAGATGAGGATGTAATAGCATCCTATGGAGGATCCTTAGATGTATCTTTTGCATCCATCGTTTACATCAATAGAAAGCAAGCAGTTACTGTTGAATTCAAGAAGAAATTGAGCTGAGTATCCCATTACCACCGCCTATTCCTGGTGTTCGTGTGGATGACACTGAACTCTGCATATTAAAAGATGCACTGACAATGATATGTGGAGGGATGTTACTAAACATTGCTCATACTTGATTAAAGATGACATTCTGCAACTACAAACAAAATCATTATGTGGGTATGTGGCATTTTTATTATATTTGCTCGCTTCTGATTTACCGAAGTCACGTCTGTATAGAATTACACGTCATTGGAAGAAAAAATTATATTAATTGCTCAAGTAAAATTCCAAAATATTGTGAGGAAAACATACACAAATTGTTAGGTGAACATTTGGCAAGGATAAAGTCCTGGATTCACTGAAAAGATATCTTCTGTAAAGTCTACATGTTCAAGCCACACATTGATATTATCTATCTATGTTGAATTAAAACATTTGCAACGGCATTAAATAGCAGATTGTTTGTCATCTTACAATAAAAACTCTTAGTATGTTTACTTCTGCAATACGGTATCTGTAAATCTAAATCATTTGTCAGTGTATGATGAAACTTTGCAATCACTATCTATCGTAGTCAAAGATATTTGTCAATGTGAGCTTGTCAGTTTCATGTACACAATGTAGATACAAAAAATACACAATGTCAAACGTCATACTGAATGTAATGCTGTCACTTGTATATAGTAACTTGTTTTTTCTCCGAAATCTCACACACATTTTTTCCTGGGCAGTGTCTTTAGGGATGACCTAGTCAATTAAATCGAATATTGCATCTCTTCACTCATCTTCAACTGTCTCTCTTGCCCGATTTCCCTGAACTGTGAGAATTTTATAAGGAGGCCTCTTCAAATGTTAATCATTTTGGACCATGATGAAAATTCTCACTGTAGCTTGTTTACACTCTTTTCATATTTGTTTTCTCATTATCATGTTTCTGCTTTGGAAAAAATAAACAACTTAACAATACTGCAAGCTATTATAAATTTTTAGCTCAAGTGATATCGTCTTTGTGTATTTTAGCTGAACATTTACAGTAAGAGTGACATTTATATGGCGAATACCACAGTTTTAAATCAAAACAAATGTTTGTTCACTTTTCTGAAAATGCAAAGCTTGATTGTTTGCAGGTTTACCGTAGGAAAGTATATTAACGACAAAATACAAAGAATATGCAGTCAGCTAAGAACAATGACTACATACAAGAAATCTGGGCGTCAGACAGTGCAGATTCTCCTCATGCAGCACAAAGACAGAGCAAAGCAATTGTTGTGTGACCTGATAGAACAGACTAGGCGTCCAGTCGAAGATCTAGTGCAAAAAACTATGAAATATTCATCATTCACCAATCTGGAATATCATTCAAATATTTCGATGACTCCTGGGGATATTATCAATTATTCTGTAAGTGATAACTTTGATTTAAAGACTATGATAAATAATACGTGTACCACCTACTATCCATACTGTGATAACCACTGGAATGTTATTGTGGTCCCTAAGCTTGGACAAGAGGACGAACAGATTATCGGGCACATGTTATTCAAAAGGAAAGAAAAGGCCCTACCGGTAGAAGGAGAGGGCCAACCGGTAGCAGAGTTGATATTCGCCATACAAATGGTAAGTGTTGCAGTTATGATAAACATGAATACTCCTTAATGCTAAAAAGTATTTTGGACTTTTCTCTGAGAGTTGTTGTAAAATGTACTCATGTATATGTCAAATTACTTGCTTATTTAGGAGCAGTACCCTAGAACAGGGACAGTGCCACAAGAAGAAAACTTGAGCAATCTTCAAGTAAGTGACAAAAACAACTTTGTGATAACTCATCATGTCCTTACAATCAATCTATCAATATCAATATAGTTCTAAGTCTTTCATCGTGAAAGGAGTTCATGTATTCACGTATAAACTTAAACTGTGTTGGTATTTCATCAAAAGAACATTTTTATCCCTCGCCTAATATGACTACACAGGTGCGGAAAGTCGAACATCTGCTTCACGGTATACATTGCATTTGCAAACACTGCATAGGAAGGGACTGCAGGAATGGATTTGAAAGTTCTTAGGGTAGAAGAAGGGGTTTGAAAAGTTTGCACAAGATATGGGTGTTTGAAAATATAGGTTTCCTATCTTTTTGACATTGTCAAGTTCAACTGTTTAGTAGATGATGCAGAAATTGCACCTTGTACGCTGTTGCTCTTATATAGTCTACAAAACAAGCTTAAGATTGTGTGAAAATGATTAAAATTCTGTCATACAAACTTGCAGGTCCTGTAAAAATACTATACACTTGAAAGAAATGGTCACAATTTACACATATCGTTAAGATATGCTATATTACAATTCTTTTCTGTGTACCTAAACTCTAATGACAGAGCTATATGTGAATATCAAACTGTGCGACAGCTATGAGATCGAGTGTGCTTTCCGTCTGCCTTTCCGCATGATAAATTTTATCATTCATATTTTAATAGCTTTGAATGATATCAGGAGAATGCCTTAATTTGTACATGATGCTTTGTAAGTATTACATTTTCTCAATGCCATGTCTTTTACACTGACAGGTGAACAACAAATTTCTCCACTTAATACTCTGTTCAATGAATTGAATAAGAACATGGATGAGGCTGATGATAATACCCTGAGAAACCTTCTTCGCAATAACCAAATCAGCAAACGAGAACGTCAAAAGCTGAAACTATCCTCAGATATATTTGCCCATTTGGAAGAACAAGGACATATCACAGAAACTGATGTAAAATTGTTAAAAGAGTTGTTTCAGAAAATGGGAAACCGTAAGTTACTAAGATTGGTGACAGCGTATGAGGAAAAATATATCGAAACACAGTAAGTGACCGGGCTTTCAGGGAAGTCAGATGGTGCTGCTTCTGATGATAGGGAGCAAACATCCGTTTCGTACAATGAGGGCAAGAGCATCAATTGGAAGCATCCAGTTAAACTGCAAGAGTGCAAGAGAAAGGACATGATGAAATAGTCAGAGTTTTATAAAGGCCTTAATAGCAATTATATTACCATGCCCTGTCTATTGCGTTTTAATTGGTCGAGCTGAACCACGTGACTGCCCACAAATACACAATAATGGTTTGTTTTCATGCCCGTGAATATGAATAATATCGTAAACACAGTAACTTTTCGGCTAAAACGAAAATTGTGATTTGTACAAAGATCATAATCAACCACAAAATAAAATGGAGCATTTGTCGGCCAAGTTTAGACGCTTTTTTTCAAAAAAATCTCCGGATTTGCAAAATTTTTGCAGCGCGCGCACTATTCACTGACAGATTCTGGGGCCCCGTTGTCGTTCGCATTGAAAATTTTCGTAAATTTTGACGGTTTTTCGGGGTTCGTTGATAATATAATTGAAATAACAGACTCCGCGCTGACCATTAACCGTCATTTATGGGCGAGGACGAGAGGAAAGCCAAATAAACGGGCTCGGCAAGCCTCGCCATTAATTTTTGGCTTTCCTCCTCTTGCCCATAAATAAACGTTAATGGTCAGCGCGTCGTCAGTTATTTCTATAATCTCAATTGAGAAACTTGTTACCGCATGCTTCCACTCTAGGAGTATTGGATTAGTGCATAAGACCAATATCATACAATGACATGAGATAAAGGTCTCATAACCAAATTCAGTAAAGTAACGAATACACAACAAGAACTGTTAAAGTTTAGGTTTTTTCAAGCAATGGTTTAAATTATTGAAAAAAAATTAATACCATGAACATGAACACAAACCTGCAAAAATTTAGCAGTCAATTTAGAAAGGTTAATGTTTTAGAGAAGCATACCTTCTACAGGGATGATCATCTTTGATGCTGTTGGCATATGTGGTAATGAGCCTATTGTCCTAAAATTGAAGTATAGTCAGTTAAACAACTCAAACCTTAACTACTCAGAAGGGAACCAACGTGTAAGTCAGCAAACGTTTCAGTTGTTTTAAAAGTAATTAAATTTGGAAGAAGAAGAATCTTTTAGTGGTAAATAGTGTAGCAGTAATGCATCTGATGACATTTTGTCTTTGAAGTTGCCTTCAAACATTGAACAAGTATTAATAAGATCAGTGACAGTTATTAAGTCAATAGTTCCTCGAAACAGAAAAACTTTACACTTTAGCTCAAAGTTCAACGCTGAAACTATTAACCATTGTCTCAATCCAAATTAAAAAGGGACATGAGAGTCACCTTGACAATTAGGTAATACAGAAGCATTGATGTTTGGAATTCATCGTTACCGCCAATTTCTGTGTTTTTCGACTCGTGCCGAACGATCGTCAGAAGCTAGTACCACAGGGGCTCAGAAGTGGCTATATAAGTCAATATTACAGCGTTTTTCTTTCTTTTTCAATGTTAAAAATAAACTAGCTGAAGAGCACAACACTTGTGTAGCTGTCTTTTGTGTAGCTTGTATTGTCATGTATAGTGCGCCCTCAATAGGGAGTGTGATCATATGTAAATGCGACCTTTAGTTCCGTGACCTCTAGCCATGCCTACTTCCCTCTCCATATGGCCGGCCATGCGTACAGACGTCGCTGTGTTTACTGACGTCGGTGTGTTTACTGTACTAATTTCCCAAGGGAGGCAGATCCGGCCATATCCGCAGTATGATTGTTATGGTGAATCTCCGAAAACATGAAATCTTGGTA
The DNA here is from genome assembly GCF_041260155.1 of Ptychodera flava. Taxonomy (NCBI): domain Eukaryota; kingdom Metazoa; phylum Hemichordata; class Enteropneusta; family Ptychoderidae; genus Ptychodera; species Ptychodera flava. The sequence continues at coordinate 36,977,182 of NC_091928.1, forward strand.
ATTTTTTTGACGGACACGGCCATTGTTTTGGCACACCGATCTGACAATGTCACTCAAGTATAAAATGAACCTTCGTGAATGTAGAATGTGAAGAAAATTGGACGCTGTCAGCACCATGTCCGAAGCGACCCATGTGCGCCGTGAAGTACATGTGCGGGCAACTTGATTATACTTTATAATGAGGACGTAATCTGGTGAGTGACGGCTCGTTCAAGAGTGGTGGGGCGTGCCTTATGCAAGAAATAAACAGGAAATAAACATATTTACAAACACGATGTATTGCACATGGCCCGTACGCGACACAGCCGGCAGATCACCTCAGTGGTACAGCAACAGGTAAGTTGTATGCCTATTTTGTTCCCATTTAATCGCCGTGAGGCTAAAAAGCCAGTTGAGATTGCGTTATCACCTAACACCAGTACTTCTCAAACTCTGTTTAAAACAGCAGCAACAGTCAAACACTAGGAAAAGTGCACGGGATTTGATTGAGTCGTGTTGCCCGTTGTGTATGCATAGTATATGCATGGAGGTAGTCCGCTACTACCTGCATGGTACATTATGAATTGAACGGTTTACCCAGTTACAGTCCTTCCACAAACTGTGACCCATTCAACCTCTTATCCAATAGTGCATATATATGTTGTTCAGATTAAGCTGCATACTAAATAAAAGTACTAGTAACTTTTATAGTTTTATACATAGAGTGTTGCGTTCACAAATGGGTCGGTGCTGGTATGGTTGGGTGAAGATCTGACCGGGCCATCCCCTTTTCATGTCGCTTTTCTAAGTACTCCCCCTCTCTCTCCCATACCAGGTAAAACTTTGAAACACCACTCTCAACATTGTCCAATTTTTTTGAAATCCTAAAAAATTACCCGACAGAAAAAAAACTAGTATTGTGCCGGCTGTCTGTAAAGGTCAAAGTTCATATGTATGCAACAATACCTTGCAGAAGCTTGCATCCACTTCTTACATTTCTGTCACAAATATTCTTCCAAATATCACAGGCAAAAGTATTAGTGTTTAATTAGTTATTTGCGCTGAGTATGGGGGTAAATAAAAAACATTTTACCTCAGTGCACTAGACATCAACAATATACCTATAATAGGTGAATTTTATTTCCAATGCTTTTCAATAGAGATTAATGGCAAATGTTCTAATATTGTGTGTTCACGGGTATATTCATAGCCTAGTTTATACCTAATATATTCCTATTTAGTCTGATAATGTATTGAAATCTATACTGTTATAAAATACACGTCAAATGTGTGATTTTAGTTTTACACCGGTGGGCTTGCTTTTCAAGGATTTAATCACAAATATGATGTGTGATCATGTGATCATGTGATAGGGCATCTCGCAAATATCATTTTAATTAGAAATGAACATAAATGTGTTTAATTTATAATGTCTTCAGTGTTTGAAATTCATAGAAATAAGTAACTAGTCACAAGGACTGTAAATTTATAAAGCTGCCTGTCCTGGTAAAAACTTGCCTGTCCTGATATTAAATGTATGTACCCTGCAATTCAACATAATAAAATACAACTATATACAGTAATAAACACTTAGAGGAAAAGAAATTCGAATGGGGAAGTCATCTTTCCATCCAATCAAATGTAAACTAACTGTCAATTTTACAATATATACTGTACATCTTTATTGTATTCTATATTGTGTTCGATCAATTGGCCTGTTAAATCTGTGACTGAACCAAACCAAAACTAGTGACCCTGATCCGCTCATTTCAATCCATCCACCAGGCTGGTTACTTTTGAGTTTCACCAGTCCTGTGGGGAAACAACCAGTCTCTGACTGCCGAACAGGTGCTATTTCAAACACTGATGTCTCTCACCTGTCTAATAGTGGAGCTGCATACTGTAGTATTGATTGTTGTTGACCACTGCCATAATTTTAGCTGCAATTCATTAAAAACAGCTCCTGTACTGACAACACCTCGTGTGTATGAGTATGCTGTAATAATTAAGATTTTGTTGTAACACATTATTAGTTACACTGTCTTGTAATGCTAGTGCATACTGTACATTTATTCAGTCATGATGAACATTATTCAAAGTGTCTTTGTCCAAACTAAAATTATTCTGTTTTTTCCTCACTGAAGCTTTGGTGTCCGCAATGGAAATCTCAGCGCAGGACAAAGTGGCATCTTGGCTATTGGTGGCCACAATGTTTTCTTTACGGGTGCTGCCGGAACAGGCAAAACAACATTGGTTAAGAAGTTAAGTTCCCTGTTACTCAGAAAACGGCTGTCACATCAACAACAGGAATTTCATCATCTCTTTATGAGAACAGTAAAACAATACACAGTTTTGCAGGTATAAGAGATGCAAGAGGAAACCCAGAGGCTATTCTAGAGCATATTTCTGAGCAGTCAAGTGTGGTGGCAAGATGGCGAGAAACTGACACTTTAATTATCGACGAGATGTCTATGCTAAGCAGAAGGACATTTGAGCTGCTCAATTTTGTTGGCCAGAAGATGAGAAACAATGCCAGTCCTTTTGGAGGTCTTCAAGTGATTGGGTGTGGTGATTTCCTCCAGTTACCTCCAGTACCCAGTCACTATGACAATGGGGACTTTTGCTTCACATCACCACTATGGAATACCGTGTTTCCTCATACAGTAGTCTTGGATGAAGTCTTTCGTCAAAGAGATCAAGCATTTGTAGATACACTACATTGTGTTGCCTGGGGGGACTTGTCTGGCGGGACAGTTGAACAGTTATCTCAACTTACCACACCCCTTAACCCAGCTGATCATGGACTCCAGTATATCCCACGAATTTATGCTCAGAACCTGGATGTCGATTATTATAACATGGATAAACTCCACCACCTTGATGGACATACACGTATGAAACACTACAAAGCTGAAGATTCGGGTAGTAAGAAGTTGTTGAATGAAAGTCTTGTTGTGCAAGAACACTTGTACCTCAAAGTCAATGCACCCGTCATGCTGCTATATAACTTAACTGATAGCCTGAAAAATGGGATGACAGGGACTGTCACTGGATTTAGTGACAGTGGGTACCCAGTTGTTCATTTTCCTCAAGTCGGCACGAAGAAGTTATATCACCTCGATTATGGACAGTGCCAAGCCCTGATAATACGAATAAGGTACTGGCATCGCGGAGACAAGTGCCCCTGAAATTAAGTTGGGCCTTTACAGTGCATAAGTCTCAAGGGATGACACTCAAGGCAGCTGAAGTTCACTGTCGTGGGATTTTTAGCCCAGGTAAAATTACTTTACTTAAAATTTGCAGTTTTGTAGTTTTACACTAATGACAGAGCTATCACTAGTCATCGAGTGGGGGGATGACTTCAGTGTATTTGCTGGTTATATTGTAATGCTTCAGCAAGACAAGCCTTGGTTTGCAATATAACATATATGCAAAAAATTTTTTTGATTGCAAAGTAGCCATTATTCTGATTTATCTTGCATTAAAGGGACACTAGCTGTATCTTTTGAGGATTTTTTCATGTTGTTTTGTATGTCAATGGCAGTTTCTTGTTATATTCCCTAAAGTATACTGAAACACCCAGAATTCAGCTTGTCATCACAGCCTGTACATGTATTGACTGTATTGTTATTGTTGACAAGTGAATTTTAGTCTGGACTAAATTAAGTTGTCAACAATAATATATACACACTGAGTTGACAACCTGAATACTGTGTTTCAACATGCTTTAAAGAGTACAACAAGAAACTGTAGTTGACATACAATGTACAAAATAAAAAAATCCTCAAAAGTTACAGTTACTGTCCCTTTAATACATGGCCATACAGTAGCCATTACTCAAATGGGAATTCTCAAACTTCTGTGATTAAACCTGACCTAAAGTTATCGGGATAGTTGGTACAAAATGTCTGGTTAATCTAATATCTGTTGTATTTATTCACAGGTCAACTGTACACTGCTCTTTCCAGACTGAAGTCAACAGAAGGCCTTAGAGTGGTTGGGTTTAAACCAGAATACCTCATTAAACCAAATGCTGAGGTGATTAGATTCATGACGGATGCCACTGAAAGCAATGAACCAGCTGATCCTTCTCTACAATGCTGTAGAAAGATAAACCAGGAACAAGGTGTGTACTTTATATGAACATATACATCTTTGCTGACTGGTATACCAGGCATGAGTATTAGTGTTTTGTTTTATTCCTTAAGTGCCATCATCAGCATTCCCTCGAGCAAACACTATGTCTGGAAATTGTGTCAATTTAATACATTTCAGCAATGATTGTGTGTCAGCCCTACACAATGAACTTGTGAAGTACATGGAAGGTTTCAAAACAATTCATTTTCATGGAATAGTACTTAAAGCTCCATGAGCTGTAACTTTTGAGAATTTTTCTGGTACTTTTGTATATGTGTATCGACTACATTTCTGGTGTGAACCATTCAAGCATGATGTAATACCAAGTTTTCAACTTTTGAACAGAGCCTATGTGTGTACAGTCCGGAATATAATTCATTTGTCAACAATAACAATGGCCATTGCGAACATATAGGTTGTGTTGACAAGTAAAATATTGGGTATTTCATCATGCTAGAGGAAATTGAATATAAAACTGTAGTTGAGATACATAGAACCAGAAAACTGAAAAAAATGGCAAATGTTACAGCTCATGTCCCTTTAAATTAGGCACTACCCGATACAGTGCTGAAAATTTTGAGAAAGTAAGCAGGTCACAGTGATCTTGGCGGCTACTACCTCTTACATGCCTATATGAACATTTATATTGAAATATATATACTGATATGTAAAACAAGATATATTGATGCACTATGGATAATGACAGGCATTTACAAACTGTTTCTGTGTTGGTATGTCGCAGGTACAGGGCACATATTGAATACAATACAGTCTTTGTTCAAAAATCAATGAGATTGATACCAATGAACATGAAATTGTCCAAAATAGTCAGATGGGACGTGAAAAATGATTTTGAGCCATGTTCATTCATTTTGTATTGCTGTGCAATAAAATTGTTTTTATTACTTTAAGTTACAAAACAATAAGCTTGAATTTTTCTTCCATTGCAGTAGATTGCGCAGGTGAGCAACAGCCAGTTCAACAAGTGGATGAACTCCTTCCCAGTGCGTCCAATTCTCTTGGTGACAGTGATAGTGAATGTGACGAAGACAATGTCCTTGTGACACAAGTTTTCAATGAACTTCCGAATCACACCATCACGTAACTGTAATGATGATCATGGAGAAACTACAGACCTACAAGCAGCTGCAGAGTTACTCAAGGATGACAGTGAACTTTCAAGTTTACCGCAGGATTTTTCAGTGGAGGAATTCTTCAACACTCTTGAAGACCATTCGTCTTTTGCCAGTATACCTGGATCATCCCCACACAACCTAAATTGTCTCTTGCAAAGCTTGCAGAATGCAGATAAGCATCACAGTAGAGCGTTTCTCTCCCTCCAGTGGTCGAGAATTTACCATCTCATAAAGGAAACAGCGAGTCAGAATCAGTGGAAAAAGCCAACAAGAAAACATTTGTCTCATATCTCAGTGATTTTCATGAGTATGTGACAACCAATGAAAACCTTGAATGTGAGTTTAAGCAACTGTGTGGAACACTGACCTTAACCGATACCCATTATGAATGCTTAGCAGACATCTGCATAAGCTTGAGAAATCAACTTGTAGAGAAACTTGCCACAGCAGTCAGGCTTAAGATGTCAGCAGGAAGGACCACCTCAACAGACCACAGGAACAGTTCAGAAAACATGACAAATGAAGGTAAAGGTAAAGTGAGATTTGTGGGTGGATGGACAGTAGCAAAGGAAAGAGAGAAAACAGAAGGTATCTGAAAGGAAACATAGGCTCGACTGATGCTGAGGTGAGAAGAAATCTTCGAAGAGCATACACAAAGAAAGTGCTGCTTGATAGCATGACGGTTCCAGCAGCAGCAATCGCCACCAATACAGCTTACCCAGAGACACTCTCATTCACGCAGCACAAACAAAACAGGAGAAATGGGCTCACTCATATCACAGACAAGGCCTTTATGTTCTTTCTACGTGTAGAGGACATGAGGAATGTATGCTTAACACAAAGTAACTTAGATAGGCATAAAGAAAACCTCATAAACAACACAGTCACAAGTGTCCTTAATGACAAGAGTATGCAAGCAGAGTTTATTAAGGCATTGGAGATCCCTGAGGAGATGCTAGCTAAAGATGTACATACATCCCATGATGCAACACTGACATCAGAAGCTGAGTCTTGTGCTTATGCCCTGTTCTCTGATGTGGTCAAGCGTTACTTCAATATGGGGACTGGTCAGTTCCTGCGCGACCATCGCCGAGATTTGAAAGTACAGAAGACAACTGCCCACCGAAAGAGAGTAATGCAAAGAGAACAATCTTCACTGACCAAATCGAACAAAATAGGTGTTGAACAGTTCATCTCAGACAGTAGTGATAACAAAATGTTTTCACATACATTGCTGCAGTCTAGAGTAACAGCAAATCCAAAATTCTTTGAAGAAAGAATATACACAAAACAAGAGTTGAAGCTGTTCTTTCTTCTGTACAATTTGACCTATGTCCGAAGTCACACTAAGAGCACCATGAATAGCAAGCTTGTGAATAGAATAAAAGAAAGTCAGTGCATATTAACCACTAAGGCACTACAGCAGTATCTAGATGGTCTGGGGCCATTTGAAAAGCGACCACGCTTTAACTAAACGACCAGGGTTGTATATGAAGTGTACTTTGTTCCCGCAGGGCTTTTTCTCAACAATTTTATACTTTGAATAAACTTTGAAAGCATTATATTCTTGCTATTATGCCTACCCCTGTTGATTGATAATTTCAGCCATTTTGCTTTTGATTTCAATATATTTGATGTAGTGAGATATTTAGAGAGTCCATATATTTTGGCCAGAGAAATTAAATTCTTTCTTTTGCATCCAATGCAGATAAGCAGTTCAAGCAAATAAGACACTTGCACGTTTTAAATTTACTTCAGTATTTCCATGTAATGTGAGTGCCTATTCATGAACGAAGTAGAAACTTCATTTTACATCCATGTTGTGCAATATGTGATATTCTGCCAGCTACTGTCAAGACAAAAAACAGAGAATTTACTTACTTTGGCCCGACTTTTTCTGTGCTTTAAAAATTCACAGCTAAAGCAACTGAGGTTTTTCACCATTCAATGAAATTCATTCAATTTACAAAATCTTACTCTGAATTGCTAAAAAATTAAAGTCCCTGTGTACAGAATTTTGTAGCATTTTTTCATGACTTTCATTCAAAGCAAAACAATGTCATGCTTACTGAGGGACGACAGTAAGCTGGTTAACAAACACTGAAGGGAACATATGAGTACACAGTTGATCAGATAAATAAATAGTTCTGTACAATGGGGCTTCCAGTACCCAAAGATATTCCAGTTAAAACCAAATATTAATTGAACCATTGATGGTACGAATGTAAAACCCATTCTCATGGTTAATAATTAGGACTTTTCAAAATCCTCAATTATGGTTTTATCGTTGATGGGTAGTATCATTTTATGTAGCTCCACATCTTCTGGCGCTACCTTCTATTTTGTGTTTATTTCATTGCTTGCCCTATCAGCAACTGAAGTCTTTTTATTTTGGACAGAGTCTTCCTGGTTTGAAAAACGGTAATTGATCAATATAGCCAGTGTTATTTTTTGAAGTAACAGTTGTCTGTCCTAGGCATATTGCATTTATGGCTGGTCCGTATTGTGTATATCTTGGGTTGTCATTCTGGCCATTCATCCCACATTGCTGACAGAAGATGTTTTCCACCAAGTTGCTGTTTGTTCTCAGAGCACTGACAGAGGCCCGGACATGTCTGTCGAGGATATCTTTACGATTTGTTTGAATCCCACAAGCATTGAACACAAGTCAAACCTGGTTTTGTCTGAGAGGAGCATTCTGTTCACTGCTGCACTGTTGAGCTGGGGGTTACTTTCTTTGACATTCCTTTCCCATTGCAATAAACACTCAAGACATCTGTCATTGGCCATGAGTCTCTCATCTGTCACTGATACAAATCGTCTCGGGTCACTGAAAGTTTCAACCATTGTGCTGGTATGAGTCAGAAATTCTGCTGCTGCTTGACGTTTCCAGGTGGCCGGCTGAAGCACCACTGATTGATATATGATGTTGATATGCCTGAATGGGAAGAAAATTGTTGTCAATATTTCATGTAAAATTTGATAAATCACTATTACAAATTGTTGATAGACTTTGTTTTCAGACAACTTACCTTAAATTTCTATATGTGACAAAAATGTGCAAATGGGAACAACTAGGCCAAATATGACAATCACCCACATAGCAAATGCCTACCAATTAAGTGAGCCCTTAACAGACTCAGTCATCCAGTCAGATTAGACAAAACTCACGCCTTGTAGGGGTGAGAAAGGTCACGCCTGCTATGAGAAATCATCAAAAGTGTGGTTTAAGATGTAATCCTGTATCACAACTCTCCAACTAAGTCTTAGAGTACTAAGCTGTTTAGAGCATCAGTAGTTAACAGTATTGCTTTTAACTACTACTGAGATAGGTGGTGCTGGTTTATTGAGCAAAACAGAGGAATCATATCATGACCATACCGAGTGTATTTTTTAAGACAATAAAAATAATACAAGACAAGTTCAATTGTCTAAGTTCTATCATGCATAGATTAAAACCTTCTCAATATGTCACCTTTCCTCCTCTGCCCTGTTATGATGCAACATAATCCACTAAGAATCACTCTTTGTAAGAAATTCCTTACCGTCATTAGGTATAGCATAGTCTTATCAAGTAAGTCAGTTGCTAGATGATTTCTCATTCTCAGTGCTGGTGTTAAATCCAGATGTTCTGGTTTCAGGCGTTGGTGAATGGGCAGTGAGTGTGTGTTCTGGTCAAAATGGTATGCTGCCTTCCATGTGGACCATAAGATGTGACCGTCACCAAGTTTCAGATAGCGAGTGCTTCTATCACTGACCGAACTCTTCTCTATACCATTGCGCAGTTTCTTGAAGTTATGCTAAAGTACAGACAAAATAAAAAGGATTTAGTATTCAAGCCAACTCTATGAACAATGGAATTATGTAACTGCTGATAATATCAAACAATGGCATGTTGACTTATATACAGATGAAATATACAATATTTTTCAGCTAGTAATAGTGGTCTTTCTATCATTTCACTTTACTGTAAATGTAACTTATATACACTCAAGTGTCAGTTTTAGTAAAGAGTGACTGATTGTAACTATCAATATGTGTATGTCAATTATTATTTTATCTGTATGTACATAGCTACTTTTTAAATATGATCACAAAAATTAGCCATCAAGGATATAATGGGATAGTAAATTTTCAAAAAGTTGTGAAGATAAAAGAGGATAAGAAAGGAAATTGACATGTTAACCCTTTCACCGCTATGGTTTTTCCCAAATCCATCGTTTTCTGTGGTAAAGTTGGACCTGTATACAGGAAACTGGGGGTGAAAGGGTTAAACAAACGACATCATGTGACCACTTAAAATAATGATAAATACATAAACACAGAATCTCCAGCACTTGCAAGTGCATTCTTATAAATTCATAAATCAACACTGATTAGAATTAATATTCCACCAAAGGAACTTACCAGGGATCCATAAAGAAAACAAATGGTTCTCTGGTAACTAGATTTCTTGTTGTGAATTGTTCTTTGATGGGATCTTTCTCTTTGAAGTGCATGCGGATGAAGCTTCTGTTAGCTTGTCCACCATCACAGCAAGCATATAAAGCATGGAAACCACCTCTTTTGAGCCACTTGACAGCTTGCCAGAATACAATGTAGAGTGATGGTGCATCCACCTCATGAGTTGGGAAATGTGCAAATGGAAATCGAAATCCTGAATTACCGAGAAACACCATTTGCAGCACATGGCTTGCAATTTGGGCTTTGTCAATTCCTAAGAGAAACAGAATGAGTTATAAGTTAGAGGATGAAAAACAATATTTCACAGTCTCCTGCAATACTCCTGACAGTGAAACCTATCAAAACCAATCACTCTGTCTGTCAAAGTCCCTTGGTATAATTTACCATGTTAAAAGAGACTTGGATTGAACATCTCTGGAAAACATGCACTTTTCTATTAATGTACTGGAGTTTACTTGGTAATGTACTTATAAGAACAAGGGAATGGTGTACTGTACCTGCTATAACTGTTTTCATATGATCACTCTCATCACCAAGATCAACAAGGCCAATAAGTTTGGTTTCATCTCCTTCATGCTGGAGCTGCAAATCTTCCTGAGCAAACAAACAGAAAGGTATCTATTGTCGACTGTAGGGATACCTTAAGTTTTTGTTTCACATCGCCAAAAACGGTTTTGGGTGGAAATATTTTACAATAGGCAGTTTCGAATTTTTCAAAAATTTAACTTAACATTTGCCTTAGAAGAAGCCAATATTTTGACCCACACATCACAAAATGTTACGCAGTGGGAAGGGGATACCCCTCCAAACCCATCCTCACTCAAATCAAAATAATTTACCCTTCAGATGAAGAATTGATATTGACCTTCACATGGCAATAGAAGTGACTGGTGCTGGTATACCATTCCATCAGTAAAATTTTGTTGTAAATGGTCTGTATGTGAGATTCCATCACTTGATTTGGGGGAGGGGGAGGGAGACACACACATATCATTTACAGTTTATGGGTGAGGGTGATGTGGGGACTACTTTTTACACTCACTTGAATTTGCATTTCGTCAAAAATGATTCCACCATCATATCCTTCAGGGCCTAATGTCTTCTTGGCTTCTGCCACCATCCACTCTAGAACATCATCATTAAAGCCAGCTTTCTGCGATACACTGTTCTTATACATTTTCAAGAGCCTTCCAGATGGAAGTATAAGCATGCCTGATTTCCTTAGCGTCTCGTATGCCTTTGGACTACGTGTCCACGTAGACAAGCATACTCGTATCACCCTGAAAATGTAGAGGGAGAAAAATCATTAAACTTGCACTGCTTATTTTGACTAGGACTGGAACAATCTGATGATGGACTCATTCTTAATAGCTAGCCACAGGCCAAATTGACTTGCTGCTATTCACTGATCATGCCGCCCATTTTCCCCATCAAAAGTTTTTGATGAATAGGGATATAACTCCTGTGAATTCCAGCGCTTCCTTATTAGTAACAATTTGCTGCATATTGTTTGAAAACATTTTGAACATTGTGCACATGAGGCTATGATACTGTTACACATATTAGTTTTATTTCTCACCTACAATGTAATCTAATATCGTTCGTTTTAAACCTTTCATTTTAACCATAACTTACTTTGGATGCCAACGACGGCCTGAAGGTCCCTTAGACTGCAGCGCCTTTCTCTGGCTGTCCCATAGAATCATCATGTCTTCCTGATCTTTCCACTTATCTGTGATATCAGAACTGACGGCATCAAAGATTGTGCGAAAGTCTTGGTCATCCTCTATATTAAACTTCTGAAATTCTGACTGTAGCTTCATACGAAGAGTTTCCTCTCTTCGTTTTGCATTCTTTTTGCTTTCCTTTCCTGATCAAGTTTGGCAAGGAGTTCCTCTCTGTTCATGTATGATTCTCTCTTGTGTTTCAATGAGTTCAGTGACACTTCTTTAGTAGGTTTACTGAGAGACCTACCAGAGTTGTGTTTAAGAGTTGCACAGCAGGGCCTGAAAAATTCCCTTTTTTCCCACTGGTCCCAGGACCAGTGACCCATTTTTTTTCACTGGTCCCATGATAAAATCCACTGGTCCTCAAAAATTTGCATAACAATACGAGAATGATTCATTTCTCGTACTCATGTTATATATGCATTTCTATCAGATTTGCTTGGGATTTACATACAGCAAAAGCTGTCAATCTTTGTAATATAGACACTCTGCATAAACATTTACTTGGTAGACTTCTCAAGTTCTGGTACACACACTTAACATTTTATTTTTACTATAGCTATAAAGTTCATTTTATAATTGCCCAGCGATTGATTCTTTTCCATTTAAAATGCTAAAAAAAGGTTGAAAACACCAAATATCTGAGAAGAACTTTTTCCTTTGATATCAATAGCAAATTGCCATAAAGCTGTTTTGACAAGCTAGGCGGTTCTTGTTAAGGTCAGCTACAATCGAACTAGGGGGTCTTGACTATATAAGGAAGTCAGCATGGTGACCTCCTAAACTCTGAAGCTTGCTTGCTACGGACGATCGGAAACTTATAATGAGACTCCTTCCAGAGAAATTTACTGCAAAATACTACTTTGATAGACAGAGATATAATATTTTCACACAATTTTGGGGTTGCTGATATTTTTAGGTGAGACTACGGTCTGGTTTTTGCCACGTTACATTTTACATGCAAGATGAGTTCATGGCCCAGTGCAGTGGCTAGTGGACGCACATCGCCTTGCTCATATCATGAATCGCTACAGAGTAACTGATTTTGTAGCTAGAAGACGTAGTCTCACAATGGACTCTTGGTGTCAGTGAAATTCTAGGCCTGATTTTAGTGCGTCCCAGTTACTCCCGTATTTTGGGGGACGTACCGGTAGTTTCCAATTTTGCGTCAAAAGACACAAGAACACAATCTTGGAAAAACACTGGAAACTCCCTTGCGAAGTAAATTGACTCCCGTTTCTACTGGTCCGCGGACTTTTAAGGGGTAATTTTATACTGGTCCGGGATAAAAAATCACTGGTCCGGGACCTCGGACCAGCGTAATTTTCTGGCCCTGGCATCATTCTTTGCACATTTTATTGTTGACACCCATGGATAAGATCATGCTGCAACCAACTGACCGGTGTTTCATCTCATGGCCTTGGACTGTCAGCCACTGCTCTGGTCTTCCTGTGACATCTCCTGCTGTGTTTTTTGTTTCTTTTGCTGAAAGTGTTTTGAAGCCCGAGCAGAGATCCACATTTGCCATTACCAAAAACATGAATTCAATTTCATTCAAACAGCTTGGCCATGACAAAGGAAGCTTTAAATTCTCAATACGAATCTGTTGATTGAGAATTTTCAATGACCAACTCCAGTCTTCATCTACAGTGATTTGCCTCATCACCCTTTGACCATTGCATTGGTCTTTGTCCAAGAGAATGAATTCTGCTTTGGTCCCTTGTGAGTGGTTTGCCCAGCCATGTTTTGGTTTGAACTGCAGTAAATGCTGCCATGTTATGTCATCACTCTTCCTTTCTGTCCTCCTGGTGATGTTCTTGTAAAAATGTCTAATTGTTACAGAAGTCAAGGTTGAACACTTATAAAATTTATACATGAAGAATATATACAAGAAAATTTAATACAAGTTGAAACTTATTGACTATAGCCTAGGTATCCTCAAATGCATGTGTACATTTGTAATACATTGCTAATACATGTACACGTAACAAAAATAGTACATTTGTCTCTCTTCTTTTTAATTTGCTGCTCAAATTTTAGCTGTGAACTTCCATATTGCCAATATGACTATAGTTCCCATCATTGTTACAGGGATGAAACTCTGTTGGTGATTAGTACAGTGTGTCTGTCACAAATTCAGGCAAAATTACTTCATGTACACAATTTTTCTAAGTGCACTTTAAACTTAAAAGGATACATGCGTTTGCCACCTGTTGACATACTTCATTTTTAACTCCAGGGAGAATTCTTCGAAGCAAACTTCCAAGGTAACATTAGGTACCACATTCTCAGGATCTTCAGTGTGTTGTACATAACATTTATACAACTCATTTGTTGGAGACTGCTCACTGCCACACTCATAGTTTTCATAGATCCTATATGGACAATAATAAAAAATATTGAAGTGGAAATATTTTCACTTCTCTCACTTGGTCCTCAATACTGTTACAAATAAATAAATTCACACTGCTTTCTGCTGTCATTTAAAAACATACATCTAAAGTCAAAGATATTTTATCCACTGGACACTTTTTTACAATACTCTTTTCTTCTGTAACTAAAGTAAATTTATTGTTAACCGGATATAGAAAATCTATTTTAGGGATGTGGTCCCTTACATATGATGTTGTTGTTATCAGATGCTCCTGGTGAAACAGACATGCACTGCTAACGCAGGTACTCGGTTCCGCCACATCCCCATTCAAAATATGACCCCAGTGAGTAATTGAATTTTGTTTTCATTTGATGAAATGGGAACCCCCGTTTGAATTACACTGAAATAATTAGCCGGGCTCGGTCGCTCAATTGTGACACTTCCTGCATGTTTAAATGGGTAAAACAGTGCTGAACATGGCATGGTACAAGCATCAAATGCCACTTACCATCTAATCGCCTTTGATACTCTTTCCGTAAATACTCTACCGGACTTTCTTTGCTCTGAGTTTTTGCCAACAACAATAGTCGCCAGAGCCGTATCATGTTGCTCCATGCTTGAGGTCGCCGGTAACCCTGGTGCATTTTGACGCTCATTATGCAGACTCGCCCACATAAATATATGAATATTTATGTTGCATTTTAAGTAACCAGGTACTTAGCGGCGCAGACGGTCTTGGCTTGGCGAAGAGCTGCTCCCCTTGGGAAATTAGTACAGTAAGCACAGCGAGGACAGGAAGTAGGCATGGCTAGAGGTCACGGAACTAAAGGTCGCATTTACATATGATCACACTCCCTATTGAGGGCGCACTATACATGACAATACAAGCTACACAAAAGACAGCTACACAAGTGTTGTGCTCCTCAGAAAAGAAAGAAAAACGCTGTAATATTGACTTATATAGCCACTTCTGAGCCCCTGTGCTAGTACATTATGCACAACTTGGTCATTAGCCCTCTGAGAATACAGGGTGATTTTTAAAAGAGACTGCATATTTTGTAACAAAGAATGTTTTCAAAAAGTTGAAAACAAAAGGTTCATGGACAACGGAGAAAAGTTGAAAGTGTGAGTATGGTTGCTAGAGGAACGTTCTTGATTTTCCAGAACAGAAAAAGGATGAAAAGCTTCTCACTAGATTATCAGGGGTTTTTATTTGTTTGCATAAGAGGCACAAAATCACAAATGTTGTCTTGCCAGCTATATACAAGATCCAATATAGTCAGCCACAAATCTCAAATCATTAAAACAAAACAGGGGAGCCCGATTTTTGAAAGGTTATGTAAATTTCCTGTCAAGTGATAGTTATGTAAGCAATGGCGACAGTCGGGTATTCAAAATATTCCCCTATGTCTAGGCTTTCCGAAGATATATAATTTATGACGTTCTCAGCTTATTTACAAAAAGAAAATGTTACCCTACATTCCAGCCCTCGCCCACACAAAAATTGACCAATTTGGGATTATGGCTTATCAACCAATTTCATTGTTCCTGCTGTTTTTCCTTAAATGTTTGGTTAGTCCGATGTACTTGACACCTTTCGGGAAACTTGTACCTGGTTGGTCTAAAGGGCTCTTCCGATAATTTTTTATGACCCCTCGTGCTGGTGAGGTGTTAAACTTCTTTTTAACAGTAGTATAGTCTCAGCTATACACAAGTGATCAGTATTACAACAGAAAACACAAAACTCGAAAGCTATCTAGAAGCGACAAAACTCGCACTTCTATACCCTTTCAAACAAGGAAACAGAACATGTCGCGTGCTCAAAGAATCGCGATAAACAAGCTTGCAAACAATAGGCTAATTACAATAAAACCCTTCGACAAGGGTCGAGGCATCGTCATCGTAAACACAAAAGATTACGTACACGAATGCGAAAGACAATTACGCAACACCCAGTATTATACACAACTAGACAATGACGACACAGAACAAACAGTAAACAAAGTACACGAACTATTAAACAAAATGTACGAGAAAAAACACATCGACCATGATACTTATAAGTATCTCGATCCAAAAAACATAAAAATCCGTACCCCGCAGTGGTACTTACTACCTAAAATTCACAAACCGCCGCCCGAAAACTCAACGTTTGCAGGGAGACCAATAATTAGCGGCTGCTCTAGTCCCACTAACAGAATCTCAGAATTCTTGGATTACTTCATAAAATCATTGGTCCAGCAACAACCAACGTATTTAAAAGACACAACAAACTTCATACAAGAAATTGAAAAAACTAATGTCCCCCAACATGCATTTCTTGTAACACTCGACGTAGTATCTATGTACAGAAACACAATTCACGACGAAGCGATTCGGCTAGTCAGTGAAACATTAAACTCACAAACCTCGCTTCAAACAAATTACGGTATCAAAAAACACCAACGGAAGACTTAATAGAAATGCTTTCACTAATTCTAAAACATAACAGTTTTGAATTTAACAAGCAATACTTCCGTCAAACCCGCGGTTGCAGCATGGGATCGAATGCGTCTCCAGAAATTGCTGACATGCTTTTCATGAACTTGAAAAGAGAATAATCGTAAACAACAGCAACAACATTCACTTCTGGAAAAGATTCAGAGATTATGTCTTTGCAATCTTTCTGGGAACACAAACCGAACTCACTAACTTCATTCAAAAAATCAACACAATGCACCAAACGTTTAAGTTTCATACGAAAACTCAACACAAGAAATTACATTCCTAGATGTAGTAGTTTTCAAAGGTGCAAGATACCACAAAGAAAATATCCTCGACATCAAAACACATACTAAACCAACAGACACATTCCAATTTCTACATAGAGAATCGTGTCACCCGACAGCAACATTTAATGGCTTTATCAAAGGTGAAATCCTTCGATACGCCCGCACTTGTAACATCAATGACGACTTTACTAAAAAAGTCGCTTTCTTTAGACCTCTAAGGAATCTATTTCCAGAATCACCAATCATTGCCTACAAGAGAAACAAAAACCTAAAAGACACACTAGTCAAAACAAAATTCACAGAAGTAAAGAAACAAAAAACAAACAAACCAGACCACCAAATGGACTCACAACGAGACCCAAACATTGATATTCTTGCCTCGCTATTCGATGAGCAAGATCACTAAAACACATTAAAATAAATATTCACAAACACAAACTAAGGAAAGAATCTACATTGCGACTGATGAGAAACCACACTCGGGTTTCGAAACGCAAGCGTCAAAGGGCCACTCTATCAACTTTGTAACACCATAGGTCCGGCTGCGTCTCGCCATAAGCTTTCCCCACACAAACAAAACATTACCGTACACACTAATCCAAACTTCCCTACAAATATCCGAGGCGAAACAAACATTTTTTATTAACACAAACAATCGGATAAGAATGTAGGAACACATTTTTGAAACGAACCAAACAACAACTCGACACAAAAACATTTTGGATAGTTAGGTGGGGAGCCTCTTTCACACTTATACAGACAAGCGTGAGCATCTAGCGACTGATGAAATCTGCTGATGATGTCATGAATATGTAATTAGGTGAAAGTGGCCGTCGACGCGTCGCGACTGGCAGTGGCTCTGCACTTGATAAGTCTTAGTCGGGTGGTTATCGTATAACTGGAACAGCCGATCGTTTGCTGAGACGATCAAAAGGTGTCAATTCCGATTAAAGTAGTAAAGTAAACTATGCATAACTAATAGACGGGGCCCAGAACGTCGTTTCAGGCCCAAACGACACTCTGAGCCCCGTCAAGTTCTGTGTGGGCGCAGGGCTGTCATGTAAGATATTGTTACTTCAGACCGTAACTTGAAGAATTTCATGTGTTTTTTTGATACGGTTTTTGTACTGAAATAAATCTTTTGTAGTGTTTATATTTCAAAACGAAAGCACACATATAAAGCCCTCTTGAGTTAATAGGAAATAAGAAACATTCATTAATTCATCCTGAAACATAAAAATTAGTAATGGGTTATTTTTGACCTGATTGGTTATGTTCTAAAGAAACATATAACCTAACATTAAACAAAATTAGAATTTCAAAATGGCCGCCATCTGTTTTAAGGCTATCGAAAAAATAAATATTTGATTATAATTTGACTCAGATATCATGCAATTCAGTAGCTCTCATACCAATAAACAATAATTTATCTCACGAATTGTGTGGCATTACCTGTCAATAAAATCAAAATGTGAACTTTAATTTCATGCTCCTATACATGGATAGGTAATAGTATCATTTGAATTTGTATCTCTGTACGACAGACATTAATTTATATCGGGATTTCATTAAATAGCAGTCTTTAATTCCTATATTTTGATAAATAGTTGATGATATTTGATCATGATGATTTCAGAAAAACTGAAACAATTGTAAAACATTTAGAATCTAGATAATTCTGTCTTAGCGGCACATATAGTGATATTAGTAATAAATGATACAATGAGAGGAAATCTTATCACACACATTATGTCTATCGACGATGGAAATCCAGGGCTACAGCATGTTAATTATTATGTTAGTTGGTTAGTTCGTTTTAAATTCCATTCTATTTTTGACATTGCAAAAGCTTAAATGAACATTTGTATGTCACTATATTTAATAATAGTTGCTCATTTCAAATCAGAATTACACTCTTTA
This sequence comes from Ptychodera flava, assembly GCF_041260155.1. Classification (NCBI taxonomy): domain Eukaryota; kingdom Metazoa; phylum Hemichordata; class Enteropneusta; family Ptychoderidae; genus Ptychodera; species Ptychodera flava. The sequence goes on from NC_091928.1 coordinate 36,995,690, forward strand.
CTTGCAGTTTGGAATTTGCATTTGAATGGAGATATTGACTGTAGATTTACCACCCATAACGTGTTATCGCTATAAAACTTACACATATCATGCAATTAAATGGTTCTTTCATCAATATCAATAATTTATCTCACGAGTTGAGAGGCATTACCTCTCAATAAAATAAAAATGTGAACGTTAATTTCGTGCTCCTGTATATGGATAGGTAATTGTATCATTTCAATATGTATCTCTGTACTACAAACATTAATTTGCCTCACGTTTTCATTAGATAGCAGTCTTTAGTCCCTGTACCTTTCATAAGTTCTTGTTAGCATTACAAATTTGCTCATAGTGCTAGCCGTTTGTCTTTAGTTCCCAAGGACACCGTCCAGGGGAACTTAAAGGTTTGGTCATGTCCGTCCGTCCGTCCGTCCATTCACGCAGATATCTCAGCGATCCCTGCAGTGATTTCATTCAAACTTGGTGCAAGGATAATTACCTATGTCATATGCGTGTCGATATGTTTTGTGATCTGATCCAATATTACTCCTTGATGGCCATTTTGTTTCTTCTGTTTGATGTTTGTGCATCCGTTCACGCAAAGTTCTCAGCGATGCTTAGAGTGATTCCATTCAAATTTGATACATGGATTATTACATATATTATATAATGCATGCTGATTTTTGTTTTGATCGGGTCCAAAAAAAAAGCTTGGCAACCCTTTTGCTTCCTGTATTTGACCACTGTGCGCCTTTACACGTAAAATTATCATAGACATTCGATACATATATTAATCCCTATGTTGCATATATGCTCGCTGATTTTTGAAATGATCCGATAAAATGGCTGTTTGACAGCTGTTTTGTTTCTTATCACATGAACTGGCCCGTATCTCCACCTGTGTGACGTACACCAGCACAGATAAGAAATCCATATTACCGCTGTTGTACGTCATCAACCGGAACTTTTTTTCCTGAAATGGTACCTTTCGTACGTGCACGTCGCGACACAGACCGATTTGTCGTGATCGATGCCGTGCTCTCATGGCATTTTGACAAAAAGGTGACCCGATAAATCCAGATACGGAAACATAGAAGGCATGCCCAACGAAATTTCGAGTCGCTAAAGCTTTACTATTCCCAAGAATCGAATGAGGATACCGTCGATCGTTTGGCTCAGTAATGTCACGGCTCCAGTCGCAAGGCTCAATGTGGATATCGTCGTACCTGGCAATCCCGGTTGGCGATAAACCCGAAAGATACACCTCAACGAAAGTTCAACTTAATAAATGAATACTGTATAAACTTCGGGAAAGCGACATAGAAGGCACAAATATCGACGAACAACGATAAATTTCCTTCATCACACAAATACCGACCCCGTAGTTTCTCGATCGGAATCAAGCCTAAGCGTCGAATTGTAGCGTAAACTCTGCAGTGCAGCGCTGTAGAATCCGATGCATTTCGAAAGTTGACTCGGACAACACTCACAACAGAACAGAGTTCCCGTCAAGTAACAAAATTGGGAAGTACCTACGGGCGATATATGTGTCACAGCAAATATCAAAGTCCGTATGACGAAAACATTGACGACTGAGATGGCCACCGGCGGAGACCGGTGACGGCAGTGCCCACTACAAGCGTACACTGTGTGTGTCATCGATCTGAAACTTTCGGGCTCGCCAAGGTCGTAAACTTGTGTTATTTTAAAATCCACAGCATCTCTAAGAATGATAACTACTGTTTCGATCGTGCCGTTGCGTTCACTTTATAAATATAATTCTAAATATTCTAAATAACTAAAAAATATTATCGTTATCCGTCGCCAGCGCGGTGAAAGCTATGTCCGCCGATGGCAGACTTGCCTCGGCATCGCTCCAGCGCGAGACAATGATTGACACGCGCACGTGACCGAATCCGTATGTTTGATTTGTGGAGATACCATTCCATGTATCAAAGTTTTAGCTTAATGGGATTTATGAATGAAAGTATATCTGTAAACGTTTGCACATCTCCTGGGTGACGGACCGTTTTACTAATTAAATGTAAGTAATCCGCGTAAATAAAATACAAATCGCGACAAAAATCATGCAATTTGTTACAATAATTTTGATCCATCCACATCAAAGAAAAATAAGAAGACTGTTCATGTGATAAATATATAATCCCATGGAATTTTTCTGTTTGACGTCATCGTATACTCGTGTTTTTCGTGGAGCCGCACAACTTCTCGCCGAAATACCATGGGGTTATATACAATTATTAGATATCCATCCACAGGGTCTCAAGGATTCACTCACAGGGGCTCAAGGATGGCCGATAGGGAGATAGTAAAGTAAAGAATATTGCGATGTCCATGCATATGGGCTCATGAATGCAGATCTATCAGATATGCCTGTGCCAATTATTTTCAAACGTTGATAATACACTATGGCATACATATGCAAGAGTCCATTTATTTTTGTGTGGCATGCAAAATTAGTGCTAATTTGCATGATTAGGGATAAGAGCGATGGTTCTTGTACAACTGCGCCAAATTCGATGAAACCAAACAGATGTTTATCACACGGACTTTAATGACATATGTCAGTATTGTGTCAATTATAATTGCTAATTTGCATGTTCTACGAATTTTTGTAACTAAGATGATATGTCTAGACATTCAATTAAATATGGTACAAATCTTCAGCACACAATCCTAAAATAGTATGCAAAGAAACTTAACAGTATAATGTTAATTAATTGCTAATTAGCATATTTCATAATTTTCCTAATTAGTGGGCTATCTCAACAAAGACTTCTTTAAATTTTATGAAACATGGTGCAGATTTTGATATATAAGTATTGTAATACTATGTAAACACATTTAGGACTATTATGTCAATACATTGCTAATTTACATATTTGATGAACTTTCATAATTAATTTTCTATGTCTAGTAATACTGCATTTAATTTGATGGAACGTGGTTCAGCTCTTGTTCTTCCAGTAGTATAACGGCTTGCAAAGATATGTAGCAGTTTCTTGTCAATTAATTGGTTATTAACATATATAATGAAGTTACGAATGTAGTTATGCTATTACGTCAAAAAATAGTTCAACAAATATCATGAAACCTGGTACAGATTTTTAGCTCGCATTGCTTTAACAGTGAATACAGACAATTATCTGAGTCACTAATATTTTTTGATTTACATATTAAATGAACTTTTTGATTAGAGTGATATGTCCAGATATGGTTCATCAATTTGATGAAACTTGGTACAGATGTTGATCACTGAGTACTGTAGTAATGTGTAAAGAAATCAAGAAGTCTTATGTCAATTAATTTCTAATTTTCATATTGAAGAACTTTCATAATTAGTATGACATGTCTTGAAATGTTGCATCAAATTTGATGAAACGTGGTACTGATGCAAATCTTCCAGTAGTGTAATGACTTGCACTGACATATGTATCAGTATTGTGGTACAGATTTTAATCTCACAGTACTGTAATACTGTATGCGGACATTAAGAAGTATCATGTCAATTAATTGCTAATTTGCAAATTGGATGAACTTTCAAAATCAGTGTCATATGTCTAGAAGCACTGAATCAAATTTCATGAAACGTGGTACAGATGTTAATGTTCCAATAGTGTAATGGCGTGCAAAAGATATGTTGCAGTGCCATATGAACTAACTGCTGCATTGCATATATTATGCATTTTCGTAATTAGCGCTGATATGCCAAGAAACGGTTCATCAAATTTCATAAAACTTGGTCAAAAGTTGTGCTCTCATTGCTTTAACAGTGAATAAAGACATTTATCAGTGCTATGTTAATACATTTTTAATTTGAATCATAAAATAATTTTTCTAATTTGAGTGATAAGCTTATGTCCGGAAATACTACATCACATTTTATTAATTAATTAATTAATTAATATTTGCATACATAATGAATTTTTGTTTTTAGGGTGAATGCCCAGAAGCACCGTACCAAATTGTAAGAAAAGTGATAAAGGTGGTATTCTGTCAGTGTTCTAATAGAATGAAAATTGTTTTGCAACATCCTATCGACTAATTACTACTCGAATCATTTTTATTGTAATTCGGGTGGCAGGCCAGATTGGTTTTTCGTTTTCACCACCATGGAGCTCATTCTCGGCCATTAAACCTCATCAGTATCACAGTATTTTTAACCACAGACCTATTTTGCTCTCAGAGGACCTGCAATCAAATTACAAATTAACAAGTGCGACTGTGTCATCAACGATTACTTTTTCATGAAATTTTATCAAACTGGTCAAAGTCTGCATAGGAGAAGATTTGTTATCACAAAAAGGGGAAATTTATTTCAAACAGGGCACAAGAACAACACACTGAATAACACCCCTGAATAAAAAATGAGCTACAATATGACAGATCTTGTACTTTGTACCGGGCAAAATGTGGTAAGTAAATTCATAATCTTTTGCATGTTGTTTTTGTTGTATTGAATAAAAATTGACTGCAAGAATAAAGGTGTCAGCTCTTGAAATTTGCAACGAAATTACACCAAAGTTCGCAAACTTTCTTCATGGCAGTTCGAAAACTCTTTGTTGAGAAATATTATACACAGTTTTGTTAAATACGGCTTTTTCTAGTTTATATGATTGTACTTTTTCAATAAAAATGAAATACAAAACAGATGTCAGCCGCCTTTTATGCGGAGAAGTTTCTTGTAATGCAACAAATTTGCTGATTTTTAGTAGGAATGTGAATCCGTTTTCAATCATATGCCGTTAGGTCATGAGCGTGCAATATCAATACACGAGCCGTCAATTTTTCTATGATTTTTGCCGCGATTTGCTATCAATACCAGGTACGTATAGTAACGGATCATTCATTTATGAGTGTACGGTAATTGTGTATGAGATAGTTCATTTATTGCGATAGAAGACGTTAAGTGATATTGACAAAATACACTGTGATACGTAGGATGCGTTGCTTCGCCATTTTTGTACTGTGCATTTGTTAGCATATGTGCATTTGTCCGTGTAGAGTGCAGCTTGAACGGCTAGAATACCGTGTCTGATTTTGAATAATTTAAGCAAAGCATTTTAGCGGCATTTTTAAGTTTATGATGTCCACGTTGTGAACATTTGCAGTATTGTTGCAATCGCCAAACTTCGGAAGCTATGCGCTACGTTTTGTCATTGTGCATGGATCTGAAAACAGCGGTGTACATGTGGGGTGTGGTAACTGGTCGTTTAGGCCGCTCAATGTCCGGCCCCAGGTCGTTCCGACACTGCAGCCCAAGACGTTTCGGCACCCCTGTTTCGATTTTTTCCAACCAATGTTGCATAAACATGTAGAATAAACATAAACATGTATAATTAGTTTCAAAAAATGCTGTTTTCAGTTATGTCACTTACAGGACACAGTGGGAAATCACTACATTTCCGTCTATAAAAATATACTCAAGCATGAAACGCCTTATTAATTTCTACAAATTTTGTTTAGTAAGTCTAAGAAAAAGTACAAATAAAATTATTGTGGTATTTCTGCCATTGCAGAGTAAAGGCTAAAACTCCGGCAGTTGCGGCGGCTTGGGTGCCCGATAGCAGCTTCATAGTTAAAAGTCCCGTACGGGCCCCACGTTTTCCCTATGGCGTTTGTATGATGGTTCTGTTTAAAAATCGCCATATTTTTTGCAGATATTTAATTACTTGACATATGAAGATGACACTGCTGACAAAAGCCGTACTTTATCGAAGAAATATTGAATTTTCAAGATCGATCTACGAGGAAAAATATGAATGGGTAGCCCAGTGTACGATGATGTGAATCTCACGTTGTGTGCATGTTCCCGGCTATGTTCCCGGCTACGGCCTCGCGCCATTACGGAACACAGTGCAATGCATACTATGCGTGACAAATCGCTCGGTGTCCCGATTTTAAATCTACCTCCATTTTTGTCAATAAATACTTATGAAATACAATTAGTTATATACATATATTTTAAAGTGTGCTTGCACTTGTAGGGCCTAAGTACTTCAGTTCACACAGAAGGTCGTATACAGAAAATTTACTGAATCCACTTTATGCTACACTTTACATAGATGGACATGACCTCTGAGGGCATTTTTTAATGTATTGCAGTGTGTAAACACGAGTCTTTTCTCGCATATATTAATTATTCATAATAACTAATGTGATTTATGAAAATGAACTTTTATAAAGATCACTTTGAAGTTAGAAGTTGTGGTGTGGCAATAATTTGTATTTTTACTGTAATATTGGTAAGGTTAAATGATACTTCGAAGCATATCTCAGACACAAGTTTTGTAATTCACAATTTATATATACACTAGTAATAATGTTCATGGCTAAAATAATCCTTTTCATTTCTTTTTTAGTAAGAAAGAAGAAGTTTAATAGTGCCTAGGTCATTAAAAATGCTCGTACGGAGTACTCCCAATCAAAAGTGTGTGTTTTGGGAATTAAGCAGAGGTTGACACGCATCATCCTAGCTGCTGGCCTGAACATAGGCCATTATAGAACCAAAATACGAAATACTTACAGGAATATCCAATACAGAAGCTAATACTAAAATCACAAAGACGATTGCATATACAGAACTTAGACATAACTGATGTACTGTAATTAAACGGCATACTAATCAGTGGACTTCTACAATAGCATAACATTGGTTGCAGAATATTGTCCCTTGAAGTTACAAACAACTGTACCAATTTGAAACAAACAAGGCGGCTTTTGAAACAATTCAGTAACCAAGGTATATACAAAAGATACTTCGCTAAACAAACCATTACTGTAGATCAGAACCTGTTACACTGTTGAACACTTCCTATTCCAACCACCTCAAATACTCAATCATTTTTTTGTGTGATACTTGTGGCACCAAAGTTCAAAGGGATATCTTGTTCTGTGATTCCAATAAACCATGGATTATGGACATCTCTCTGCAACAGTACCGACTTGCAATAGGTGGTTTCTATTGTGTACACTTCAAACTGGAATTTAAAATGGCCAGGTTCATGTACTTTTCTCTGAGCTGGATCATTTTCTCACTGAAACACAAGTAACAGATCCTCGTCATTACTGACTACCAAAAATGACAGTCTTTTCAATCCCATCACAGCATGGTTTTGCAATCTACAGTGCCAAAAAAGTGAAACAAATTTCACATTTGCTGGTCCTTATTGAAACTGTAGCTATTATAACAGATAGAACATTGATTGTTTGTCTTTATATTCCACCAAACAGACCTTGGGTGTTAGTAAAGGAAAGCCTTGTACAGGTACTCAATGAATGTACAACCATAATGAAACATAACAACTGACGCAATTATTGTTACTGGTGACTTTAACATTGACATGAATAACCCAAATGAAAAATTGACAGATCTCATACATGACAACATTTACATCAGCTCATTACAGAATCTACACAAACCTAGCAGGCATTCTAGACCTTGTCATTTCAAATCATAATCATACAAGTAACTTTCATACCCTGTCTATTTTACAGATCATTACTTTGTCATTACATATTTACATAACTGAATATGGTGCTGCTTTACAGAACAAAAAGATCAAATCATAATATTTATCACAGAAACATACCAAACATAAACAAAAAAGTCTGTGCTGCGGCATTTTGTAATACTGACGTGTTTTGTAATAACTTACGCAAAATGTAATAAGGGGTATCAGCATTTTGTAATAACTGACGCATTTTGTAATAACGTCTGCAGCATTTTGTAATAAACCAGTCTACGCGTTTTGTAACAAGGGTATCAGCATTTTGTAATAAAAAATTGTCTACGCAAAATGTAACAAGGGTATCAGCATTTTGTAATAATTCGCACTTTGTAATAACAGTTAACGCATTTTGTAATAATTTTAAAAACTTTCCCCAGTTTTAAAGCATTAACAGATATTTTATTGACTTTGGAATGGTATTACAAAGTGTGTGTTTACTCGTTAAGTAAGTACAAAAATTGATCGCTCCCTGACTTCCATTTCAAATTAGAAAGACTTAATTTTAGATAGCTGTCAATCAATATTTTTACCAACTGATCATCTGAGGCAGGTAACTACTAGATTTTGACTAGTTTATTATTATATATTTGAGAGAATCATTGGTATACACAGTCAGTTGATTTATTAAATACGGATAACGACATTCTTTCTGATGTATTGCTGACAACCAGCATTCAACAGGTAGATACACAGATAAAATAAAATATAATAACATAAAATAAATTATTATACATCTGCCTTCGGAAACAATACAATCGAGAGTCCTTAAAAACGGGCACGTAACGGGCATGCAATAACCCCTTTACTTTCATATTTGATGATAAACAGTGTATCATTGAATTGCTCCATACTGAAACTCCATACTGTACTTTGAAAATAACTTCTGATAACAGAAACAGAAGTAAATGTATTACGACTGTTTGAAGGTGAAAAATATTATGAGGTAATAACGAAAATTCACCAAGACGGCACTGTACAAATATGGCACGACATCGCTGCTCGGCTCGTACATCGAATGTTGGATGAGCGCGCAATGTAAACAAAGATGGCGCTTACCCTTAACCCGCTCGCAGTTAAGAGGGCGATGCAGAATATGCCTCTAAAGTGTATGGAATAATGCATCGGAAACGACGGGTGCATATATTCTTGATAAAAAAGGACATGTATGATAATAATTATTACGAAAATACCGCAAAGTAAGCACTCAGACATTAGTGCAACGCATCGCCCGACGCGCTAACGCGCGCTAATGACTACATGTATGTGTCTTTATACATTCTTTGCGTTATTTTCGTAATAACCTTAACTATACTGAAGTAATCTAACGTAAACAAACTAAAACTAAACTAAACTAAACTAAACTAAACGAAACTAAAATAGTCAGAATAATCTGATGTTTTAGTGATTTGACTTGTTTAGCTACTAAAGCGGAAGTATATCTGACCTGTTGAGTATGTATGTATGTATGTATGTATGTATGTATGTATGTATGTATGTATGTATGTATGTATGTATGTATGTATGTATGTATGTATGTATGTATGTATGTATGTATGTATGTATGTATGTATGTATGTATGTATGTATGTATGTATGTATGTATGTATGTATGTATGTATGTATGTATGTATGCATGTATTGTATGTATGTATGTATGTATGTATGTATGTATGTATGTATGTATGTATGTATGTATGTATGTATGTATGTATGTATGTATGTATGTATGTATGTATGTATGTATGTATGTATGTATGTATGTATGTATGTATGCATGTATGTATGCATGTATTTATGTATGTATGTATGTATGTATGTATGTATGTATGTATGTATGTATGTATGTATGTATGTATGTATGTATGTATGTATGTATCTATCTATCTATCTATCTATCTATCTATCTATCTATCTATCTATCTATCTATCTATCTATCTATCTATCTGTCTCTATCTATCTATCTATCTATCTATCTATCTATCTATCTATCTATCTATCTATCTATCAATCTATCTATCTATCTATCTATCTATCTATCTATCTATCTATCTATCTATCTATCTATCTATCTATCTATCTATTATCTATGTATGTATCTATGTATCTATGTATGTATCTATGTATGTATCTATGTATGTCTGCATCTATGTGGGTAGGGAGGGGGGAAGGGAGGAAGGGAGGAAAGAGTGCCTGAGTCTGTCTATCTATCTATCTATCTATCTATCTATCTATCTATCTATCTATCTATCTATCTATCTATCTATCTATCTATCTATCTATCTATCTATCTATCTATCTATCTATCTATCTATCTATCTATCTATCTATCTATCTATCTATCTATCTATCTATCTATCTATCTATCTATCTATCTGTCTGTCTGTCTGTCTGTCTGTCTGTCTGTCTGTCTGTCTTTCTATGGCTGTTATCATTTAATGATAATGGCAGATATTTGGCAGGTATAACCAGTAGGATAGCGAATCAAATGTAGCTTAATCATAGTATTGCAGGGCAGCTTATCCTAGCTCGTTGGCTAGACAAATTTTACCATTGGGCGATAGCGTAGATTCAAAGGAGGAACACAACGGGAAAGAAATAGATCTGAGAAAACAAACCATGGCTCAGTAGATAAGAATTGTCACCTTTTACATACAGGAAAAGTTGCTGGTCTGTCGATAGAGCTTTATTTTGTCCTTGTCTATGGGATGATTAAAATAAATAATCATTCAGTATTTTAATTGACTGCTTCACGTCAGTGTTTATTGATAAATATCAGCTGTCAGCATTGACATATTAACGTGCCCCTCCCATCTTATTACCGTAAATTATCGATAATCAACTTTAGAGAAACACATATCATACGTATAGAAGTTGCTTAGAATACTGCAACCTTTCGTACATTTATTTTCCACTTTAACCCTTTGCACCCTAAGGCCCTTGGGCGGAGTTGACATTTTGAAGTACCATCTAGCATGACGCCTGACTTCTGAAATTAACAGAGACTGTCCCCCATACCATTATATTTTTAGAATCACCATAAAATACTTTGTCCCAGAAATATGTAAATTATGGTCACGTGACCTCATTAAGTATTCAAAATGGCCGCCAAAATATAAAATATCGTATTTTTTAACATATTTCTTTATTTGTCATGGAATTCCTCATAAATTCATCATTTTCATCACCAAACCTGTTTTCTATCACGTCAGCATGGACTGAAATGAAATTGTGACAAAAATTTTGAAAAAACACTGATATTTTGTATCATTTTGACCTGCTAAGTGTAATGTAAACAAAGGCTCTGTATAAGTGTTAGGTCTGTCGAAGCATAATGTAACATGACACCCACCACCTAATATTATGAAATATTTCCCACAGTAAGTATGTATATTTTGAATGACAATGACACACTTGTCCCAAAATATGCTAATACTGGTCATGTGACCTAATTAGGTATTCAAAGTGGCCGCAAACAATATAAATTTATCATTATCTTTACATGTTTTCCAGTTTCCAGTAAAAGATAATCAATATTTTATCATATCCGAATGCTAAATCACATTTTGTAGTCCCATTACCATTGACTTTGATGTCAACTTTGTACATTATGATAAACTTGACACAGATTTGATAAACCTTACACAGATTTTCTTGTCTTCACTCATAAGTCAAGAATTACACAGAGCCCTTGAATAGGGGTCAGACAGGTCAAGGTATCCTATTTTATATCTTCTGACTGTTGAATTTATCAAACTTTGTCCACAATTACAAGATATTTTTGAATTGTAGTATTACAATTGCCCCCAAAATATGCAAATACTGGTCACATGACCTCATTAAATATTCAGAATGGCCACCAGTATTCTAAATTTACAATGATTTTCATATCTTGCTTTTCTTTCTGACAACATTCTAAAGAATTTATCACTTCCCATTTCTCAATTATGTCTAAATGTATATTAGATTCTGTTGTCTACAACTGATGGTTCCTGGAAAATGTTTGTAACATCATTATTATGAACTCAATAAAAGCTTCGTTCAAATCACAGTGTACACTAACATTACAATCAATTTGCAAAACTCAGAATTTGATTATTCGAGTGTTGCAAATTTCATCCAATATACATGCAAAACATAAGAATACACAATTTTATTGTAAACAAAAAACAATATTTATTGTTTATATTTAGTAAAAAAAGTAAAAATAATGTAGCAACGCCCTAAAAATCAGACCAAAACCCTCAAAATGTCACAAGGGAACCATTTCTGGATAAGGTGGGTTTTGTGGCATGTACATCATTAGTATAATAAAATTAGGTCTTAGAACACAACACTGTCAATGTTGATGATGTCGCTGTCTTTTATCATATTCTGAGCTCTGCATGTCATCTCCAAGCCTTCCTCTTTCCATCCACCAACAGTAACATTGAAGAGAAAAAAATTGCAGAACGGTTTGCAGTATATTGCCTTTTCAAAGTACAGTACTGTATGTAAAACCTACTAAAACTTTCTTGGTTTGTTTTCTCAACTATAAATCGCATACAATAAATCTCATTCTGTCTTCAATTGCAGTTTGACTATCAACTCAGACCATCATATATGGCGTTATTATGATAACCTAGCCTCGGTAGTGAGATATAATATCGACATCATTATATGCTATTACATTTTTACGAATTCAGAAACAACAAAGCATTTTGAAATACATACAATATCAGCGGATGTTTATAATATTACAAAATGCGTTAACTTATGTTACAAAACGCGTTTTATTAAAAACGCTGATACCCTTATTACAAATCGCGTAAACAATATTTTATTACAAAATGCTGATACCCTTATTACAAAATGCGTAGACCATTTTATTACAAAATGCTGATACCCTTATTACATTTTGCGTAAGTTGTTACAAAATGCGTCGTATTACAAAATGCCGCAGTACAGATGCACCACGTTAGTAAAAGACTTCAACATTCACACACATTTTCCTCAAGGGATCTTTCCACTATTCACTTTCGAAATCAGAAGAAAAATTGAGGGTCACCCTGCAAATTTTGGTACGACAGAGTCAAAGTACCAAAGATTTACCAATATTTGATATTTAAATTGGCCGCAATTCCTTTGTTAACGCTAAGGAGAAATTAAGTGTTCGATTTTTTTACAAAAGAACTTTGACCACGGTAAAAGTTTTTCTTACAAAAAGAGCTTCAAAGCGAACCCGCACGAGCTGTTGATCAGGGCGAAATCAATTGTTGGTGGTAGGATGGAGGGTAAATTTTGTTTTTCGAAGAGATTCTTGAGAGTCGTTCTAGAGGTGAGAGACTCTCCAGCCAGTTTTGGAAATTAGGAGGGCCCCGAAAGGGGATTTTTTTATAATTGTTTTAATTTGTTTTAATTTTTCAATTTTTTTTAAACTACTCAATTTTGATACGATGGACAGTTGCTGCGGTACAGCTTTGTTGTTATTATAATTTTACGCTAATTATTAAATTCGGGAAGAGACCGGTTACCGAATGGTAGCTACCCGAGTATGTAATCAGTTAGTTTAATAAAGAAAATAGTGTATTGCATCGTTAGAATATCTTTCATAAGGTGATTAATAGAAATTAACCGATCTTAAGTAACAGGTACTGTTAAGTTTCAATTACTGGGTATTCAATACCCAGTAAATGAAAATTAACAATACGTGCATGTCCCGTCGTTTTGAATCACTTCCTTCACAATGCCTTTGGACCACCAGTTACCATCGTCAAGAGCTTCTACCTTACAGCCAAGCGCGAAACCTTCCATGGTGTCTCAACCGATGCTATGCAGTTGAAATACTGATCACTTGTGTATAGCTGAGACTATACTACTGTTAAAAGAAGTTTAACACCTCACCAGCACGAGGGGTCATAAAAAATTATCGGAAGAGCCCTTTAGACCAACCAGGTACAAGTTTCCCGAAAGGTGTCAAGTACCAAACATTTAAGGAAAAACAGCAGGAACAATGAAATTGGTTGATAAGCCATAATCCCAAATTGGTCAATTTTGTGTGGGCGCAGGGCTGGAATGTTGGGGGCTGTGATTCGTATCTACGTAAAGACCCCGGATGTACTCTTATATCTACCATTAATGGAGAGTATGAAATGCTAGACTAATTTCCTAAGACCCTTTTAATCCGTAAAAACCACGGGTAACACGTTTATTTGATATGCATTTTGCCATGACACGTTTTGATGCAAAATACTACTGACAGGTGTCATTTGTGTGAGTGCCTATTCAATTTGCTTTGGTGACAAAAAAGACAAGGATTAGTGACAAGCGTCAAGAGAAACAATGGAGGGCTAAATTATTTAGTGTTCACAACCGCAGCCTAATAAGCTGGATCAGCGAAGGGTTGATAGAACTTGTTATTAGCACTTTGTCTATTTCTGATTCGCCTTGGCAAACAAGTGCTGAGGCGCACGAAATCAAAAAAACTTTCCGACGATCACACCACAGATCAAATTTAAAATGTTGGAAAAATGCAAAGTACACAGTTTTTTCTCTGCATGTTAATTGAAGGGGCAATTTCTGCCCAATTCACCAATATTAGGAGCAGACCTGACATTTGAGGGGGCAGTATTTTTAATGCTCACTAATGACATTGAACCACATATCTTATCAGAACATGGACATAAAATGGCACTAGTATCCATGGAATTTGAACCACAACTCTTGATCTGAAATGTGAAAAGCGAGGCGGGAAAACAATGAAGATGATTGTACATGTCCTTGCTTTGGAAGAGATGGTGAGACATTGGGACATTTTCTTTTCAAATGTGATCACTTCACAACAGAAAGACAAAAATTAATTACTGACAAAGAAGAAATGCTGTTTAATAATAGCGAATTGAACTTACTCAAGGATTCCAGAGAAAGGAAGGAGTTCATATGTTTTCCCGGGTGATTCTACAAAGAATTACAACTTCAAAAGATCTGTACAAAGAAATTGAAAACTTTTCAGACGTTTCTGAATATATATTATAGATAGTTGGATTTTTTAAAATTTAACTAACGTTTCCTTTTTAGCAGTAGTCACTAATAATATGGTTTGGTTGATATTATGATTGCTCGTTTTCTTTGTTAGATTTTTTCAGTCAACTCTTCTGTAACTTGCGTTTCCAGTGCCCTGTGTAATTTGCTGCTCCTATTGTTTAAGTGAGCCCCTGTTTTAAAGTGGCACTCCCACTTGGTAACATTTTTAAAGCACATTTTTTTAATGCCAACGGTCGATTTTCGAAGTACCGATTGCGTGAGGATCGCGAGATATCGATAAAAACATGTCTTCAAAGAAGTAAAAGTTTGAATTCCGGTGGCCCACCTAAATTTAGCTTCCGAACATCGAACGTTCGGCACTGGGGCCATTGTCAACTACGCTATGGAGTACGAGTCTACGCTTATGCTGCTGTACGCCATAGTACCACTGGCGTCGGTGATCGGTCATGCCTCATTGGAGAATGCTGAGTCTTACCGACTTGGCGTAAAAACGAAAAACAATTTTTGCTAAATCCACCAGAATTCGCATAGATGACTAGCACAGTTACGTGGGGTTGATACATAGCGGCCGCCGCGTGGTAGATGCATACTCAATCTGATTAAAATCAGATGTAGAGTACGGCGACGTCTTCTTATGCGTACGCGGTATTCTCTCGCTGTCGCCTCTCACTACATCTGACCAACTCCCATAGAAGGTCGCGTTCAAATCTCGCGAACTTAAGGATGTACGATCGGAAAAAGTAAAAGTAATGTCAATTTTTTCAAATGGGGATTTTTGAATACCTACATATGTGAATAGTCCAAAACTGGGAAAAAAACATGGGGTCACCGTGCTTGTTTTTTACAAATGACATTAAAAATTCACGGTTTTTCACAAAATCACTAAAAATCAATAAAACAGGTCATCATTTTCATATTTATATCATGATTGCATTTTTCACGTTTACACTGTAAAAGAATAAAGAAATTATAAACCTAAGCTACTTTGAAGATTTTACTTACATTAAAATTGAGTTAAAAAGTCATCATATTTATTTTTTAACCAAAATTGCAACAAATATGCCCCAAATTTTAGGAATGGGAGAGGGTAATTTATTAATTATCGATAGTTTCTACTAATGTCAATTTTCTCAAACTTTGCCAAATAATAGCACTTTTTGTGAATTTTTCAAAACCACATTTTGTTTAGTAGGTCACCGAGCTCGATTTTTCACAATTTTGCAAAACTAACTAGGATTTACATGTTCTGGCGATAAACCATGCTCTCCAGGGTCCATCGCAGGAGGGCGCTCTTCAAATGCTGCTGACCTGCAGTGGCTACCTGCAGTGGCCTTGTCCAGGCATGGTCATGATTCAAGCCTACCTGTAAACTTTAATGAGAGGGAAATGACAGAACAAAGCAAAGACTTTTAGGTTCTTCTACTTTCTAGAGTCTATATATTAATACAGTATACAAAAATCACGTAATATTTATTGCCATGACGCTTATCGGTGGGGATTAGGTTGACTTCGCTGCAGGCTAAGTAAGTTGTCACACACTACGTGGAGCCAGGAGCCGAGGCCGTGAACTTGGCGTTTCTCCAATACACGATGACAATCGTAAAGGCAAGCCCGCAACTGACACAAGTGTCAAGATTTTCGGCTAGTTCACTCAAATCGACAATGCGACGGCCATTCTTCCATTCTCCGGTAGGTCTACTAGCGACACTATCATTGGAATTAATAACCACGAATAGCAAATCAGACGTCACACTTCTGATTTACGCTGTACAGGCTACGGTCATGTTGCATTTTTTTTTATCTCTTTGCTGAATTCTCGTACCTTCCAGCGTGTTTTGAGGGCACGCTGAACATTTTCTCGGCGCGATTTTCCTTTACCTGCAGACGACATTTTGTACAACGCAAAAACGTTCGGAACGTCACTATGCGCGCGTGGTTACTATGGATACATTTCTGCGCGGAAATCGGCGCAGTACGCTTATATTTTTCCGATCGTACATCCTTAAGAACACAGCCAATCAGATTGCACGTTATGCGATCCATGTAAACATACGATCTAATCGTCGTTCACATCTGCAGCGTCAAGTACACAACACGATCGACGCACTTTCTAATTTCAGTCTAGAAATTTGTAGCCGCTCGGCTGGCTTGTGCACATTATACTGGAGTGTATAAGTAACAGTATAGCTGAGCAGCCAAAGTCGTTCACTGGCATGGGCCCTGCTAACTGTATGTGTATGTCTCAAAAGTAAGATCACAGTCCCTCTGTGTTCCCGGTGTATCTACGGCCTGAGCTCCCACCACAGCCCTGCTGACTATGCTGACAGGCGGAATACACGGCGACCGCCGTTCCGATTTGGATTGCGCACGAAAAACTACCTTTTCTAACTACTTTCGGCCGAAATCCGATGTATGCCTACCCAAGTCACTCAATCGCTTACTTACAGATTGCAAAAAAAAATGATATAAACCAAAGAGGTCGGCAAGTTGCGAGATCAGCCAGTGCCCGCTCCAACCCACTCGGCCAGTGGGAGAGGGCCACTTATTGATCATATGATGATTGCGTACATTTGCTCGTCACAGTCGACAGATCCACACCTACCAATTTTAGTTGTTTGATATTATTTTGTTGAACATTGAAAAACACGTCGGCCTCGGCGTTTCCGCAGATTGCGAGTAGGGCGGGCGTACGATCGAGAGGTACAAATTACAATGACTTCGTTGATCGTTGGATGAATAACATTTTATGTGTTATGGTTTGACGGTAGTAAATCGTAAGTGTGCAGAGTTTTTTAATGGAAAGCAAATAAAGATGTACCACACTGTGCGGCCGATGTCATCCTGTACAAGTTGTAGAGAGCTCGCAACTCGCCGAGTTCTCCCACTGACCGGGGCCGAGCTCTCTTCTATTCAAAAATTTGCTCTCGTCCCAAACCGTTTGTAATAGTTTACCAGCGATTCACGGTCGGTCAGGTGTCCAGGAACCGGCCATATCTTACAAGAACGTATCTAATGGCGTTATCTAATGAGTTACTCGGCCGAAAGTAGTTAGAAAAGGTAGCTTTTCATGCGCGGTCAGAATCAGGACCGATAACTCGCCGTGTATTCCTTTCTGCAGGGCTGTAATGGGATGCCATATTACGCCGGGAACACACAGCATCGTACAAAGGGCTGGTCTCAAAGTCTGTCCTCATGATTTCCGTTTGCACAGTTATTAATAAAAGGTATGTTTCAACATTAAAATCACAGACGGGTGATTTGAAAATTCGCCGTGCGCCTTTGTTAACAACTGGGTGGATAGCTCGGTTACACACTGCTGATTTTCGTGCGTCTTGTGCATATGCATGCTTGCGAGTCATACCTATTGTTCTCTGCAAGGCGCCTTCTGATAGGTCGGCTGTTTTGGCCAGAGCGCGAGATTTGAACGCGACCTTCTATGGGAGTTGGTCAGATGTAGTGAGAGGCGACAGCGAGAGAATACCGCGTACGCATAAGAAGACGTCGCCGTACTCTACATCTGATTTTAATCAGATTGATGCATACCACGCGCGAAGCGTACTGTGTGGCAGACGACAAAATGTAGTCATCGGAGGCGGCTAATATTTGACACGTAAAAACTGATGTTTATGTGGTATTGGTTAAAAATATAATACAACTGATTTAGAATAATGAAAACGACAAAAACTAAGTAGAAGTTTTAAAAACGTACCTCAGATAAAAGCATAATGCTGTATATAAAGTCTTTGCAGTTGGAAGTAAATTAATTGCGTTGTTCGAACTTATTGTAGACTCCCTAGAATATCGTCAATCAGCACAACAACAAACCTTCGGGGGATTTCGGGTCAAAATCAGAAACGATCGTAAAACTTCGGGATGTAAAAAATACGCTCGGGAAATGACATGTTTTTATCGATATCTCGCGATCCGCGCGCAGTCGCCACGTCAAATATCGACCGTTGGCATTACAAAATAATAATAATAATGTTTTATTCCCAAAAACAAGTGAAGATCAAATGTAAATTTACAATAAATCGATTACACAGAAGGAGGGAAAAGGAGTACGGAAAATAGTTGTCCAGCAACTAATCGAGTCCGCCTCCAGCCTCATTAACATATTTTGGCAAAAGAATGTGGGCAAGCTGTTCCTCTGAAACACACGTAATTACTTTACAGAAAACTACTCAGAAAAGAAAAAAAATATAAAGAAATCAGAAATATATTACAGTGATACATTTCTTTAGACAAGAGATTGGAGATGTTTTCTATATTCACGTTTAAAACTATTTCTATTTGTTATGTTCCGTATGATATCAGGTATGCTGTTCCAAGTTTTTGTTGCTGTATATTTTACTGTAAACTGACCTACTCTGTGTTTAGCTTTGGGTATTTCCAGATCATTTCGTTCCTTTTGTCTTGTAAAATATGAATGTGAAATTGGAGTAAAAAAGTCATGAAAAGTACATGGAAGTCTAGCATGAAGAGCATCATGAACAAAGACTGCAAGCTGTAATTTATGCTGTTTGTAAATATCAAGTATATCTAGTTTTTTAAAAATGGTGCTGTGTGTTCTGTCCAATTACTAAAGGTCATTGTGCGAATCATCTTTTTTTGAAGTACAGATATTTCATTAAGGTATGTTGGATATGTGGCTCCCCACACTTCAAGACAGTAAGTAAGATGGGGAAGAACAAAGGCGTTATACAACAGGACTAAGATCGATTGTGGCATTATGTGACGTAATTTGTAAAATACACCAGTTAATTTGCTAATTTTCACACATACCTCATCAATGTGTTGTTTCCAAGACAGGTTACTGTCGATAATTACTCCAACAAAAGAAGCACATTCCACTTTACGAATGTCATTGTTCTTCAATTGAAGTGAACCGTGACACTCAATATTTTTTCTACAACTTTTCATGATCATGTAATCTCTTTTTGTGGAATTGATTGTCAGTTTGTTGGCGTCACACCAGTTACTCACATGCCTAAAATCGTCATTAATAGTATGCAGATTAATACAATTTGAACTGTTGCAAAATGTGTGGAATAAATTTGAGTCATCAGCATAAAGTCGAAAGTTAAACGCGTCTGATGACATAGGAATATAATTTATGTAGATAAGGAAAAGGGTAGGACCTAAAATTGATCCTTGGGGACTCTACACGTGATTGTTTTTGCATGAGAATTTATACCTTGTACACCAACGAACTGACTTCTTGACGATAAATAACTTTGAATCCAGCTAAGAGGTAAACCCCTTATACCATAAAATTCAAGTTTTGCAAGTAAAACATCGTGATTGATTGTGTCGAATGCTTTTGAAAAATCTATGAATATACCTAGAGTGGGATTGCCATTGTCAATTTCATGAAGTAGATATTGAGAAAGACTGATTAGTGATAACTTTGTACTATACTGTTTACGGAACCCGTACTGGTGATCATAGAATAAATTGTGTTTGTTAAAGAAGAGCAGAACCTGTTTGTTAAAAATCTGTTCGTAAATTTTGCTGAGCACCGGTAAAATGGAAATAGGCCTGTAGTTGCCCATGTCATCTAGATTCCCTTTTTTGTGAATTGGTAGTACCTTAGCAATTTTAAATCATCTGGGAACACCCCTTTTGAGAATGAAAGATTTATCAAGTGACAAAGTGGCTTGGAAATTTCTTCAACAGCATCTTTGACAAGTTTAACACTAATGTTATCATGGCCAGTTGCTTTCTCAATATCAAGTGACACAATGATATCCCTTACTTCAACCTCAGTTACAGGACGTAAAAAGAATGACTGTTGATTACGATTCTTTAAGTACTTATTAAAATCTGTTGCAGTAGAAGTATCAATACTCGATGCTAAATTCTCTCCTATATTAATAAAGTAATTATTAAAAAGTTCAACCATATTTTGCAAGTCAGAAGTACTTTCCATACTACTATCGGATGCAACATGAATCTGATTTGGAATCTTAAGATTCTTTCGTTTTTGCTTACCCAAAAGTTCATTTATTACACACCACATCTCATTACTATTGTTACTCTTTGTCATGAAAAGCTGTGAATAATACATTTTTTTGGCTTTCTTCAAGATATTAGTTAGACAATTTCTATATTTCTTGTATTTGCTATAAAAAGGTTCCTTGAACCCACCCTTGATTAGTTTCTTATACATACTATGTTTAGCTTTTATTGATTTTCTTATACCAGGGGTAATCCAAGGTTTGTTTTTCTTTTTGTTTAACTTGCTGAATGACTTAAAGGGGCGTGTTTTGAAGAATAATTGAGAAATTTTGTCGAAAAGTTTCTATAAGCTAAATTGACATCTTGACAAGAGATAACATCGTCCCACGTTTCTCTTCTGAGGTCATTTGTAAAGATATCCTTGCTGTAATTTGAAAAATCCCTTGACAAAACTCGCACTTTGTCTGGTAGTGATAAACAAAAATTATTAAAAAATACAAAAACTGGTAAGTGGTCAGAAATGTCAGCATAGAGAACACCAGCATCAATGCTTCTGTCACAGAGATTTGTATAAATATGGTCAATGGTGGTCTGTGAATAACTGGTAATCCTAGTTGGATCTTGAATGACTTGCTCATAGTTTAAACAATGGAGATTGTTCAATAACCTGTTAGACATACTTGAAGACTGGTTGATGTTGATATTAAAATCACCAACTAAAACACAACCATGGCATTTGTGGTTTATCAAACGCAAAGTATTTTCAAGGCCATCTATAAATAACATTTCATCGTCACTTGGTGGTCTATAAATTACACCAACAATATACTGTTTGCCTTTGTCTTTAAATTCTAACCATTACGATTCTGCATTGGGTACTGAAATTTCGTCACAAATATTATATTGTATAGACGTATGTACTTAGATCCCAACACCTCCACCTTTACAATGACTTCTACACCTTGTTTCCAATGTGTAGTTCTCCATGTTGACATATTTTTGTTCCGAATCTGCCATATTTCTGTGAGGGCAATTATCTTAAACTTATGAATGATACAATCCTCAAAAACCGACTTAAAATTGTCGACATTTTTGTTCAAAGACCTGATATTAATGTGTGAAACAGAGAAAGAGTTCTCTCTGTTTGAAAAAGTATCATTGAATTCTGTAATGGAGTAAGAATGACTAGATATCTGATAAAGATTCGTGTCTAATATGTGCATGGTATTTGTATAGTTTGAGCATGACTGTTAACTTTCATCTTATTTTAACCATATCTGCCTCATTACGAATAATGACAGACTGCATACCTTGTTCCTTTTTAACATAGATATTGTTGTTATATGTCCATAGGTATTTGTAGTCTAAACTCTTCCTCTTGACATTCACCTTTTTCATCAAATTTCGTTTGAACGGAGTTAAGTTCTCGTTAATGTAGATCTTATTCTTCTCGCGATACCCAAAATATTTTTAAAAATGTTACCAAGAGGGTGTGCCTCTTTAAAACGGTTGCAATAAATAAATAAATACATAAATAATTAAATAAATAAATAAATAAATAAATAATTAAATAAATAAATAAATAAATAAATAAATAAAATAAATATGTTCTTGGCTGTTCTTTTCTATGCGTATACTCTGCGTTATGCATGTCACCAAAGTTGAATGACAGGTGATATTATGTATTTTCCTAGGGAGTATTCTGAATTTTCCTAGAGTATTCTGACTAGAAACAACAGCAAATTTACAGGTTACCAAAGTATGCAATTGGGTCACCATCATATGGACGTATTTGCGTACTGTGTTTTGTGCGCTATTTTCGCGCAGTCAGTAAATTTAAAAGGGCAGAAATGGCTCGACATGAGCAATTTGCGCAATCGCTATTTTTTACTGCTTCCTAACATCATAATGTTAATGTCATCTACAGTAATGAGTAACTACACCTCCCTAATATCCGTGCATTCCCTTACAAACAATAGTATCCTCACCATAGCCATTTACATTCATGGTGTGATCGAGATTGTAAGAGATTTAAATGTATTCTTGTCAACTCAAATTGAATGATTTTTAGAAATAATAGATCCATGTACAACCTTGACTTGCTGAAAAAATGCAAACGAGATTACAGGGAGCTGATTAATCAAAAGAAAAAAAATGATTTTAACACCAGTAATTTGGAAAAACTGAAATTGCTTCTAAAACAGTAGATTCAAAAGAATTTTGGTTACTTACTGAAGGTAAATCAGCATCTCCATTCTGGGTTTAGATACTTGATTGATCACTGGACCAAAATTATTATACTCCCGTGATGCGCACATTAGGTAAAGAAGAAATACCCTCTCCACTGCAACTTGTGCGGATTATTTTCCCGCCGGTCTTTAAGGTAAAAAACTTTGGCACGAGCGTGCGTGTAATATTAAATAGAGTACCACTGCTTGCTGCATCTGTCCAGCAGCCGACCTGCGTCTGGGACCAAGCTGCGATATTGCAGCGGTGCCAGCAGTACCGGCGGTGACCCTCGACCCGAGCGCGTTCGATAACCGCCACTAGCTCCGCTGCGATATCACAGCTAGCCTGGGACCGTGATAGCACGACATGTACGAAAGGGAGACAAAACGAGCCTATCAAGAAATCAGATTTTGGATCCCATTTCTATAAATGCCTTTTAAGTATGCATGGCATGGTAAGCCCGCTGTACAACACCATGTGTCCGTGTTTATTTATGAAGGGATCGTTGTGTCGGCGCCTTCACCCGTTGAACTAGGTAATGTACAACACGCGGCATACAATTTCTAAACTTTCACTTCGTGCACAAAGAAGTGTTATATCGAGTAACTGGCGTACAGTTCTTGAAGATACGAACATTTTTATAACCAGATATGAACTGAATGGCCTCGCGTGCACATTTTGTAAAGTACTTCTTGGGGTATTGGCTTTTATGAAGAAGGAAAATGTGTAAATAGATGACAAAATTTGTTCCCGAATTTCTCAAAATTAGAATAGTTGGACGATAAAATGTTTCAAAGTTATAATATGAATATAGAATGTAAAGTACAGCCGTGTGAGGGCGCTCCATATGCCCGGCTTAAAAAACAGAGCGCCCTCACACGACTGTACCTTACAGTCTAATGTATATATTGAACAGTGACACTGATTTTCATTGGCAATGAACAGTCAGAGGTTCTGTTCATAACTATTGAATGTTTGAAGTCGTGTGGTTGTATTGGTAAGAATGAGAGAAATACATTTTTAGTGAGGTCAAGGTGAGGGGTAACGCCAAAATTTGGCTGGTTTGGTTTTATACTGGTCTCCGGTGAATAAACAAGCAGCAATGCCATAATATGTCATCATTAGAATTATGTGACAGAATCAGACATGATCTATGATGTTGAAATTCGAAATGTAGTACTATCAGTCACATGGTCTGCAAGGAGTGTGTACCGAATTTTGATTAATCATTATTTATGCAAAGATTTATACATACATATTATAGTTGAAATCAAAGATTTCTCCTGGTTATGTGAGCTATTGTTGTGGTAATGAAATCAGAAATCAGCATGCATATAGTCTACATGCAGTGAAAGCATTAATTTTCTGCTGGGTTTTAATTTTGCTATTTTGATTATCATTGATAAAACCACCTGCAGTAAATTCCACTGAAAATGAAACATAACAATAGCAACTCATGTACAGCTTACTATGGTGCATTTGTCAGGCGATGGTCGATGATTCTGGTTATTGCCTATATTGTCAAGTTCAATGCCTAATTTACGGAAACACGAACTCTGTCTAGTGTATTCGAAGCTCTGCGTACAGGTTGTGCACACGGCCTCTACCACGTGGTGTCCTGTGGACAGTGTGGTACAAGCCGTCGGCCTACCACCCTACCGCCGGGAAACGCAGACCTATTGTACGCAGGAGCTAGCCTACTGCTGCTGATTTAACATCAATGCCAACATGGAAATCTCATGAAAAATTTGTCATTGTTGGTTCTGTAGCTAATACAATCTTGAAAAGCAACTTAAAAGACACAGACTGTCAATACCTCGCCATAATATTATGCTGATCTCAGCGGAACCATGCCGGAATATAAATTCGCTGACACACACACAAGATTGAAAAGTGTCACTCTACATCTCATTCTCAGAGAAAAATGCATTGATCAAATATTATGACGCTTACCTTCGATAATCTAGCTTTTGGTTCGCTATGTCCAGAGTAACCCACACGATTCTTAAAGTCAAACGTCGACACGACGACATCAACAGTCAAAACTCAAGATTAGCGATCAGCGCGGCCGAGTGACTGAATTCAGAAATCACTTTGTGTAAAATGTTTTAGTATAGCGCCCTCAAACATACTTATTTAGCCTCCCATAGACTTATACAGGCCACAAATTTTCTTTTACTCATAACTTGATAAATCGCAAAGCATAACCACCAAAACTAATCAGTTCTTGCAAATTTGAAGAACAAATAGTGTGCGAAATGTGATCGGAATCTGCCAAGCCGTTTTTGAGATATCGTGCTACAGACAGACAGACAGACACACACACACACACACACAGAAACGCCTAAACCATAACCTCGCTGCGCGCATGCGCACGCGAGGTAAAACGGACCTTTGCCTTGTGGACTACAAGACCAAGCAGAATCCTCGGAAAGTGATGGCAAAGTGTATATAGAGAAAAAGACGGTAAGATTCGAAAATAGTCAACTCTTCATGCACAATAATTTTAAACATCTCCACCGCAAGATAGCCAGCTAGAAAATTAACTGGTTGCAGAATGTGTTATGTATATGATATGACCCTTGACTGTACTTGTATTTTGGAAATCTGACTTATCTTCTCCTCCATGATCACGCAAGTCTACGATCATGTAAGTCTTCTGTTACAGAGTTTGACGCATAAGTTAAATTTGTTCTCAGATAAGTCGAATTTTGCGTTTTATTTTCGTATCCAGCATTTGGCAATTGGAAATTGTCACGTGAACCAACCATGATTTATACCATTGTTTGGTGTACTTTCAGGCCATGTAATCGGAGCATCTCTGTGTAACGTGTCTTTAAGTCATGATTGTACCTCAAATTTTGCCTTTAGTTTTTTCGATGTTGCTGTTCCTTTTTTATTTCTCGTTTTCCCCCGATATAGTTCTAAACGTCCATGTCCTTTTTCTTTTTTCCTCTTTTTATCTGTAAAATTCATGAGCCATAGAAATTTCGAGTAAGAGATTTATGAAGTTTTGAATGTTAGTTTCCATCAGTGTATAATGACTGGGAAATTCGATGTATTAACAATAGTAATATATACATTTATATGAAGAGAAAAGGGGTTGTTCAGTGGTCTGGTAACAAATATCCAGTGTTATCCTTTTGCGAGAGACTCATAGTGTCGAAAACGTCGACTTGATCTGGTATAGGTTACTTCCTGGTTACTCCATTCATTCACGCGAAACATATAATAATCATTTTAGGTTGAGTTGATATTTTTGATAAGCCGTTTTTGTTTAGCAATTGCTATGGCCAAAATACTCAGAAAGAGCATGCATCCTACCTTTTGCACATTAGCGACATGATCGAGATTGGAACGTAGAAAAAGATGAAACAGAGGTAATGAGGGGAAGGGGGATCATATATGGCAGTAAACGTCAATTTGGATGGACAAGGAGTTTTCCAATGATCTTGAAAAAGTAAGTATTCAACTTGACTGATATATGCACGATGCACGATGTTATCGATTTTTGGATAGTTCGATATACATTTATAAAATGTTTTATTCGGCGGATGCTGTGTCCCGAGTAAAAACAGAGTCGCCTAGATTACTTCCTTCTAAGTTCCGATCTTTAACTGGCTGTAATTGACGCAGATGTAATTTCTTGCAGTTATAGTGATTACTGGTAAGAGTTGGTTTAAGCAAAGTCAGTCTTTTCAAGTTAAGTGATTTTGACACAACGACTTGTCATTGGGAAATCACTTCGACGAAGCCCTACAAGTGCTGACAGCATACCCTCAAATAAACTTCCGCTTATGTTGGCATTTCTGTAGAGTTCTATATCATATTTTGGCCCCTTTGTAGCCCGTACGTTGTTATTCCTCCAATTTATGGCCTAAAGAGAAAGGTCATGATGGATCGTGCTTCTTGATAGTGTACTTCTCCCGTCCTATAATGGTCGAAAACAAAATTTAACCAGATATGAAATGAATGTGCTCACCTGTTGATATCTAGTGAACAGACTAGAAAATTTTAGCATTAGCTCAACAGAACGACAAGTGCTAATGTGACCCCTGAATGAAAGAAATGACATGTTATATGAATGACTTATTTTGAGTTTGACAAAACTTCATAAAATATGCAAATGAGCTATTTGTTAACTTCACACTGCCAAATGCTTCTCAGTACAATTAGATATTTATCAGATCAATATCTGTACAAGATTTCACTGACTTGGGTGCCGTAATTTCAGAGTTATATACCTAATTACAAAGTTCATTAAGTATGCAAATGAACCCTTAATTAATTGACACTACTAAGTGCTTTACACCACCGTTAGATATCAGTCAGCTCAGTATCTGGAGCAGAATTCATCAAATTGGTGCAGTTGTATCAGAGTTATATGACTAATTATAAAAATTCATAAAATATGCAAATGAGCTATTTATTAACTTGACACAGCCCAATGCTTTAGTATAATTAGATATCTATCAGATCAATATTTGTTGCACATATCATCAAGTTTGGTACAGGAATTTCACAGTTATGTCACTAATAACAAAAGTTTGTTAAATATGCAAATGAGCAGATAATTGACATGACACTCACAGTATTATCATTATGTTCTGAGGTTGTCATCAGTGAAAAGTTGCATGAAATTTTGTGAAGTATTTCTTGATATATGCCTACACTGTCAATACCGTCTCCATAGGAAAACCGTTGAACGGAAAAAATGATATTGCATAACTTCATTAATATGAACGCAACACGAAACAAAATCTAATCTATTCTTGCAAGTAGCATATGATACCAAATCTGACGTGAATCTGTTCAGGCGTTTTTGAGTTATCGTGTAAACAGACAGACAGACAGTCAGAAAGACAGACAGACACACACATACACACACGGAAAGACAGACAGACGTCACTATGACATTAGCCCACGTGTGAATACGTGAGCTAAATAGGGGGAGCCGAGCACATTACACCGAGCACACCTTGATTGAGTCCATTACAGGTCTGAAAAGGGTACATTATTGCTATTAGCTTAAAGTTTCGGCAATGCCAGTTAATTTATAAACGTTTTAAATCCCTGGACCACAATCCTTGATATTGGGCCTTAGTTAGTGACCACTACCTATCTGACTTACAGATTGATATATGGCGGTGCCACATGTGGGGCAGGATGCGCTTACTATTTTCGAAACACCTGACATCACTTCTTGGTCTTTTGGCCAGAGGTCCATATATCTTTCTTTCATGAATTTGACTTTGTTTGTACCGTCTATTTACTGTCTGTTCTGTGCTGTTTTGTGTCTATGTTTACAACTATTATCTTACAAATTTTGACCTAGTGTTATTGGATTATGGATTGGTATGATTGCGATTATTTTATATACAACCTGGGGGTCAGACGAATTTCATCGAAAACTCCGAATTTCGAGTCCCCTTGCCAACGTTGATGAATTTCAGTAATCCCTCTCTAACACAGAAATTGTGAGTGACCCCCACAGTCTAAAGTTAAATTTCAATACAGTTATTTTTGACAAAAATACAGCTATAGTAAAGACTTTTCAAATCCCGGTTTACTCTGCTAGATTATCATCGCTTATCTCATGGTGTGTTGAAAAAGAGTGAAACCAACGTAATTAAATTCTAAGTAACAACAAAATATAGACATAAATGCTCACGCGATAACCAGTATCCAACCATAGAGTTTTGTTTTATTTGGATGAGTATCACAACAGGGTTTTCACTAGTATATCTGTATTGGCAGAGTTTCAAAGTACGGGGGTAACACTTGAGAGGCTGAGGGGGGGAAGGATATGAGGAGAGTGTGCCCTATCTTGCATGGGAGATTGAGAAATTAATGTAAGCAATGGTTCTGTCTGGTGCAATGTTATAGGGTTTTTTATTATTTTTACAAGTAAAACTGTTAGAACACCCCACGCGGGAGAGTGCGAGAGGGGGTCTGAGAAATTTCTGAGAAATTGATGTATGCATTCATGCAGTGAGAGGTTTCACTTTATTTTGCACCAAAAAGTTCGGTAATTCCCGTTCTTTCTCTGCACATTCCAACCATCCCCTGTGTAGCTTTTAATTATTTGAGTGACTCCATCGCATTCCTCCAACCAAAAGGCCGTAAATAATGACGGATCCCAAAGCAGATACATTATCAATAACAAGTCATCGTTGATGACACAATCCCCACTTGTTAATTGGTACTTTGAAAACAAGTCCTTAGGGAAGATACAGTCCTGTTCATTAATTTTGATGTAAAATTAAGAATGACGAAATCGTTAAATCAATGAGGGCTGCCAGCCTAATTACAAAAGGTCATTAAATAAGCCCATTTGTAATAAATTGGCAGGATGTTGCTAAACTTTTGGAATTCTACTATAACACTGACAGATTATCACGTGTACCACATTTTACAAATGATACCGCCAAGTGTCAATGATTATATTAAAACAATGTGAGGTCAACATCTGTACAAAGCTTCATGTGGATGGAGTGTATCTGGACATATAACTCTTATTAGGAAAGTTAATTACATATGTAAATAAAATATTGATTAACATGATATGGCATTGTTTATTTATTAAATGTTAAAGCAATGTGAGCTCAACATCTGTACCAGGTTTCATGAAATTTGATGAACATTTCTCGCCATATCAGGTCAATTACAAATTCATTAAATATGCAAATCGGCAGTTAATTGACATGATACTTCTACATATCTTTGCATGCCATATCACTACTGGATAATCAACATCTGTACCGGCTTTCATCAATTTTAAACATCATTTCTAGCCATATGATACTAATTATGAACGTTCATCATATATGCAAATTAGCAATAATTTGACATGATACTAGGCGCCCTTCTCAATTCCTGGTTCTGGCATTAGCAAATTTGTCAACAGCCCATTAACAGTTTGTCATTCTTGTGTTTTCCATTGAATATTTTATCAAGAAATAATATTTATATAAGATAAATCTGATAATTGTGTGGGGGCTTTAAATGCCTTCTCACATTATCACAGCAATGAAAGATAAAAATCTGTACCAAATTTCATCAAATTTGATGCAGTATTTCTTGACATGGCCCACTTATTAGAAAAGTTCATGAAATATGCAAATTATCAATTAACTTGAATGACACTGATAAACATATTAATTCAAATGTTAAAGCAATGTGAACTTAACATCTGTACCAAGTTCAATGAAATTTGATGAACCAATTCTTGACACATGAGCCTAATTACGAAAATTTTATAAAATATGCAAATCAGCAGTTGATTGACATGATTCTACTTAATATAAATGCACGCCTTTACGTCCCCAAAAGATCAACATCTGTTTTACGTTTCATCAAATGTGATTCAATATTTCTAGACATATCACATTAAACCAATCAAATATGCAAATGAGCAATTAATTGACATGATACTGCTTAATGTCTTCATACAGTATTACAGTACTGAGTGGTCAACATCTCTACCATGTTCCATCAAACTTCATGAAGTGGTTCTGGAGATAGCCCACTAATCAGGTAAAGTTCATTAAATATGCAATACGGCTAGTTTTCCAATCGGTTTCGAATCCACAACATATACGGCATCAGTGGCCCTAGCGGAGAGGCAGCAGACAGAACCGCAAGACTAAATCCCCACTCTCAAAAAAGAGTGTTCAATAGACGGCTAAGTTGTTACATTTTTCTGACTGCGACCGCTCCACACGTTGTAGAGTTCGTGAAGCACTCACGCACGTACGTTCAGTATCGCACATCGCACACACAAACTTTATCGAAGCGAAGCGATGAAAACAACGCTAAACTGGGCGAACGAGTAGTCTAGGGGACAATTCTGTCCACCAACAGAACTATCAACCCAGGGTAGAAAACACGGCTAGTAAAATTAGCACTTAATTCGCATGACACTGGTAAATTTCTGTGTAAAGTTATGTGAGACTGTGCGCTAAAGATCTGTACAAGTTTCATCAAATTTGCTGCAGTATTTCTAGACATATCATCCCTTATTCCAAAAATTCATCAAATATGCTTATTAGCAATTAATTGATGCAATTCTGACACATTTCACTGAGTGCTACCAGAGCTCTGTATGATGAACATTTCTAAAGTTGCATAAAATGTAGTGCAGCTGCTCTAGAAACAGAGCTCTTTTTAAAAACATCGATGTCAATAGTCCCTGCTTTTTCAATAAAATGGCAGTCACACGACCATATTGGATTGGATCGCAAAACAATTGACGTGCATATGTATAACAAAAGGGGTAATCTTTGTACCAAGTTTGAATGAAATTGCTCCAAACATCTCTGAGATATCTCCGTGAACGGTCGGACGCACAGACATGACCAAACCTGTAATTCCCCCCGGACAGTATCCGTGGGATTAAAAATCTGAGAGTGTGACATCAACAAATTCACGGGAAATGACAAGCTTTAATTAATAATAAACGCGAGTAATAAAACGCTATTAAATATAATACAGTCGAGTTCAAGTGCCAGTCTTATGTTTTGTAGCATACTTTCACTTTCTTATCGAGCTAGTATCATTAACACTATTTTACCATTACAGTAAGAATGTCATGCATATATGACTATTTGGAGTACCTACAACTTTTCTCATCTTGCGTGATACCTTTAGCCACTCCGAAACTAAGTTTGAACCAAGTTCAAAGTTAGACACTTATTTCTAAGGTATCGGGCATAACTTTTTCTGTGTGATACCTTAAGTAAAATTTAAATTGCTTTGTTATGTAATTGAAAACAAATCATGGTTATATAATTCATACAGTTTCACGTTGACTAAAACAAACTAAGATTTTGCCCAATATAACTTCATTGATAAGACGTTTTATTAGGATTGATAAGAAATAATGTTACAATCATAACAGATATTGTCATAAAAAGCTGCAAAAAACAATTTCCTGACTTTCATACAATGTATTGATCATTCAAGGGAATTGAATGAAATACAACATTTGTTTGCTTAATTACTCTTATGTACTTCGGATGTATATCAGGCATTTTCATTTTCTCAAAAGCTAATATGTGTTCAAAAAGGAAAGATTTTGAAATATGTATTTTATATGAATAAGCAATTCAAAATCATGAAAATCCAACAAATATACTGATAAAACTAATTCTTTTTGTCACCAGATACCCTTTTAACATGACCTCGTCATCTGTCAAATACGGGATATATTAATAATCATGACTATAATCTGTCAAAGTGTACACTCAAACACACACACTTTTATGTATGTATGTATGAAAACACACTACACGTTTATGTATGTATGTATGTATGTATGTATGTATGTATGTATGTATGTATGTATGTATGTATGTATGTATGTATGTATGTATGTATGTATGTATGTATGTATGTATGTATGTATGTATGTATGTATGTATGTATGTATGTATGTATGTGTGTGTGTGTGTGTGTGTGTGTGTGTGTGTGTGTGTATGTATGTATGTATGTATGTATGTATGTATGTATGTATGTATGTATGTATGCATATATGTGTAATGTATGTATGTATGTATGTATGTATGTATGTATGTATGTATGTATGTATGTATGTATGTATGTATGTATGTATGTATGTATGTATGTATGTATGTATGTATGTATGTATGTATGTATGTATGTATGTATGTATGTATGTATGTCATACAGCAGATTACGAATTGTCTTACTGATATAAAATCTGAAATCTTCATCGGAATTACAAGAAAGCAAATAATATATCTATATATCTATATATATATATATATATATATATATATATATATATATATATATATATATATACAGATGTCATCGAGGGAAATTACAGTGCTCAATGCAAAAGCAGAGCGTTATAAATGAACAGATTACTTCAAGTACAAAGTAATGAAATCTATTACTTAAGTTTCATGCATCTTGCAATCCTCAGATAGATCTCTGAGGATTGCAAGATGCATGAAACTTAAGTAATAGATTTCATTACTTTGTACTTTAAGTAATGTTTATATATATATATATATATATATATATATATATATATATATATATATATATATATATATATATATATATATATTATCACATACATAGACCCAGTTATCCCTATAGTGTGACATCACACTATAGGTATACGGTTTTACAGGATTTCCGTATACCCCTACTTCTGACGTCAGAAGTAGGGGTATACGGGGTCGGCACTTTTTTTCTACTGAAACTGTTTGTAAGCATTCTCGTGCAGATGAAAATTGAGTGGGTACAAAGGTGTTTACTGAAAAATGCGGTAAAGGTAATAAATAGCGAAAACGTCAAGGCTTTTGGTAGCGATTGTGTAAGTTTGTTTTTTTTTCTACTGGGGAAAACGAGAGCGTTCACTGTCGTCTGCTCCTACGTTTGCTACTACCACTGTACTGTACTACTATCTCGTCACGAGCCGTAACACTAACAGCCGAGTCATCGCTCAAAATCGACCAATTTATCACCGAACAAGAATCTAACATATAATATGATGTATCAAAATCAACATCTCATCCTGTCAGGTGATGGTTAAATTTTTAGCATCGGCAAAGTGTTGTAGTGCTGTTGAACTTCTGCGGTAGGCTGTAATAAAGCGAGAATGTTTACTGCAGTAACGTACGGCAAACGCGGTTTTCAGAAGCTTGTGCCACTTCGTCGACAGCTCGATAGGAGCCGCGGCCACAATGAAGTGTTTTCATAAGACACCAGTAAAATCGAGACCGAATGAACATTACATGCCAAATATTAAAAGTTTCTTTTTGCGCTTTGTTTACTGTGATTGTTTATGATTTTAGTTTCATTCATAATTACAACGAACGATGATACACTTTTCCTCTCAATTTCAAACAACGTCCAAGGCGTTGAGAATATGCGAACGTACGATCTTCATACGGCATCGTACTCCTCCAGTCCTCGCCAGTTTCGAGCAATATAACTTTCCTAGGTACAGTGTGGTTGCATAAATGACCAACAAGAACGATGTGATACAGTTCAATTGTGGTTTTATTCATATATTATGACCGAAGTCAGGAACTGACAGCAGTAAAAATGACGACTGCAGCATTGCACAGCGTGTTCGTTCGAATCGTACAGTGTAAACAACGTGTAAGCACCGCTATGAACAGCAAGACAAGGTTAAATTTCGATGCATTATTTACATTATTACTTTACCTTCAAACAAAATAATACATCTGAAGATACTATATCGTCCTCCTTTCCCTTGTCATTGATGATAACGGCTATATCCATTCAGTTTTGCGCGGAAAATCCGACAGCGAGAGACTACTCTGACGCATCGAGAGGAACGGAATCAGCTGGAGCCGTACCACTTCATCCGCCACGCCGACATAATAAAGGTCCAAATTACATCGCGCGGGAAAGTGAAAATAAAAAAAGTGGGTCTATGCATGTGATAAATATATAATCTCCCAGTATTTCTCACTCATGTGACGTCATCGAAGACTCGGGTTTCCCCCAACATAGCTGTATCCCTCCTCGCCTACCGGCTCGGAGGGATACTGCCGCTATGTTTGGGGAACCCTCGTCTTCGATGACGTCACACTCGTTCGAAATACTGGGAGATTATATATAAATATAACTCAGACAAATTACAAATTGTGTCAAGGATATAGTATAAGAAATTCAGTGTGATAAATGGATTACTTTAAGTGCTACAATGTAGTTACACATTTGATGGTAAGGCTTTTCTTTAACAATAATCTTTGCTCATTTACCGAATATATGAAATATAGAAACAGCATCATCTGTAAGAGAAATGGAGTTTCGTTCGAACTCCTCAAATATCAGCGTAAAGTTTAAGATAATTTTATGAGAAGAAATTGTACAGTTCATCTTACTAAGTATATATCACAGTCTAACTTATTTCACTCTATGCAAACTTACATTTCATGATGTTTTACTTTACAGTGATTTATTTCAAAGCCATTATAAGGCAAGTTAATTTCAATATCCTTTAAAATTCTAAATACGCAGAAACCTTGAATAAGTCACATGTATTCCGTCTATAATGCTTAAATAAAAGCTACATAAGTGGTAATAAATTGATCTGATTGTAGTCAGTGTCTGTACATCAAAATGAACACGATCGGAACTAATTTGGGATTATTGGTTGTGGTGAAGTAATGTCGCTTAAATCTGCAAATGTAACCTCATCTGCTTTTCTTTTTACGGTACACTACTTGTTTTTATGGTAATTCGTAATGTTGCAACATTAAGATATAGGTTATCTAACACTTTTCGAAAATACAAATTGAAAAATCCGAAGATCCATACAATCATCCAAATTAGTTCCAATCGTGTTCATGTAAATATCTCTCTGTACCTCTATCTCATTAAATGTGAAATCTAGATAAAAGATAGTTTAAAGGATTTTCTTTGCTAGAGTACGAGCGATTTTACTCATACGTTTTGCAACTTTGTATGTCCATTCAACGTTCTTCAGATTCTATGCCTTGCTCTTAACATCGTTGATTTCATAAACGGATAGAATCGAACAGTTTGAACCTCAATTTTGAATCAAAGTAGATCAAAAAATACATACAACACAAAGTACGGTGCAGACACTGTTTTTAGACCTTCTGGGAGGATACTTTTGAATGATTGTGTTTGCACATACATGTCAATCAGAAAATTGCTAATTTCACAAGTGGAATACATGGATTTCCTGTGACCGTACCTTTTCTTTGTTAACTGTTGTAGTTAAAGATTAAAAAGGGTCATAAAAACAACTGCAAAAATGAGGTGCTTCTTATCTCTTGTTAATAAAGTAATTATGATAATGGAAAACTTTACATTTCAGTTGGCAAACCATGTTAATAAAAATATATAAGCCGTGTTTCTAATAACAGCATTGCCTAATGATTCTAATACGTTTTCTTAACTACATCAAAGTAGTATTACTATGAGTTCTTGTAGAGAGCTTGTTGCTTTGTATTAGTTTCAATTGTTAAATGCACTTTGAATTTTTATCACGTAGGGTTTGCCTGTGACTAAAAAGATTTCGAATCGATTAATTTGTAGTCATGTCAAGCAGTCATAAGCGAAACAATATACTTCCATGCTTGATGATTTAACAGTAACACTGTATGACTGCGTTTTGAAATTTTCTTTGGTGCAGACCTTTTCATTCAATGCGTCAAGTCTATGGACACCGCGAATGATTTATTTAATTGTCAAATCTTTTACAGTTACGTCGCTTTCGTAGAAAATCCATGTATATATCTGATCCACTGGGATTGTATACTGCGTTGCCGATCGCAACGCATATTTTTGTACAAGAGACTCTACCACCAACACCTACACACACCGCCGACGACACCGCCAATTAAGATCCAAGAACTGGCACAGGTATAAGTGTGTGAATCTCCCAAAGACCACCGATCACTAACCAGCCGACAGCCCACCTATTCCACCGATAAATGCACCCCCATTTGCCATTTTCTTGTGTAAAAGATGCGTTTTTCTTCACTTGTATGACGGACTTGATTCTCCTTTTCCTTAACCTCTAAGGCATCTAGTGTTAAAAATACGCTTTCCGCCACCGCAGCTGCTGCCGCAGCAATACCAGCCGAGGCTGAAACCGTCCGTACACCTATAGCCAAAGGGGAACGTCCCTTCAGCAATGATGTCGTTATGATTTTATTTGTCGCTATATCTGTCCCAAATCGGAAATTCTTTTCGCTGCACATACGAAATACATTCGATATGGATTTTTGAAAACTTTTTCTCGTACACTCACAACCACTCTTTACGTCCAAAGTTGAGTTGTTGACTTTGTTTCGAGCCTAGTTTACACTCGGTAACGAAATGTTCGCAGTTGTTGTACGCTAGAGACTTGCCCCTCTGCCCAATCTTTTGCCTTGCCCGTTTTAGAATTGTTTCTGGATCGTCACAATTGGTTTGTTAATGAGATAATAGTTTTCCGTTTTCGGATCTATTGTCAGTGTCGCTTCTTGTACTTAGCGCAAGAATCGCCGTGAGATTTCGTAAAACGAAATACCTTTACAGTGTTATCCCACGAACCATCTCCACTCGCCAAATAGTGATGATAGTACAAACACTTTTATCGCATAACCATCAAATGGTCTAGCCTTTCGAATAGCTGTAGAATTTGTAACACACTTTGCTACTTTTGGGTTGGTTTAAGTAGGTGCGACATTCTAATAAAAAGTCCACTATAAAGAGATTGGCCACTGATGTTACCGCATTTGTTGTTGTTTATTCCTGCTGTTCGTGTTCGCTGCGAAGCAACGCTTCACCAATAATATTATTTCTTTTTCATGGTCAACCTTCAAGAACAGTACTAATCTCGTCGTCGTCAGATAAGCCTAGGCTTCGATCTTATTCCGACGGCCGTTTGTGGTGGCCATGTAAAGTTTCATACGCGTTATCATCTTTAGCTTGAATGTAAAGCCAGTCATCTTTGTGTATATCATCTACTCTGTTAACTTTTCAACCATTTCCGTGTTTACCATAGCACCATTTTACAAAATGGTTATTTGTGTTATCTCCAACACAGTAGAATTCCTTACCAATTTCTTGCAGAGCTTTTTGAGAGGATCTGTTCTTATTTAAATGTTGACTTGTAGTCTCAAACGCGTCTTTGTAGACTCGAAATATTTCTTGCTTTGTAAAATTTATGGCATGAATACTTTCAGCGGTGACCTTATTTCGCCAATATATATTATTTTGGCGTTGTCATCGAGATAGGCTTTACGTACAATGCATTGTGTTCCTTTTCCCCTTTATAATTTTCGATTACTAAATGATCACCGTTTTCGAGTTGTGTAGGACTTCGAATACGTTCTCTATGCTCACACCTTGTTTTACACCAATAAACAAAATGGGTATTTTTATTTGCCTCGCTACAATATTCCTTTCGCCGATTTGCTTTCAGCCTGCAATATGACCTCTTCGACGTTGTGTTGAATGAGGTCAGTATCATCATCGACAAAGCGGTATAAGTGTCCTATGCTTTGATTATAGCTGTTTATTCAGATTTGACAACTTTATTGAATTTATATTCGATAATTTCTACTTTATTTGATCCTCTGTGGCCATTTCTGTAGCAAGATAGTGGTAGTCAATTGATAAAGCGCTGGCATAAATGAGATGGTCTCCTCTTTTCACATCTAACATGTCTGTCACGCGTTCTCTGTGCCCTGTTTCTGTCTACACCAGTTGACGAAATGCTCGTCATTATTTTTCTCGGATGAATAATTTGTAAATCCTAGTTGACTTTCTGCCTTTCTTATTGATATCTCGCGATCGCGATAACTCCCTCACAAAATGAATTTTGTGGGTACACCATTCGCAAGATAGTCGATTACCGCGAGGTAATGTAACAGCTGATCTTGATACCTTTCCTGAAGTGTATTGAATAACTTTTAGTTGTTTGTTTGGCGCGCCGTTTTCAACAGCAAGCATATGCCTATCTATCAGACGTCCGCTGTCAATGATATGGTCACCTCTCTCTATATCAGACATATTTGATATTACCTCTCTGTAAATCGTGTCTGCAAAGCACCAATAAATGAAATTTTCGCAGTTGTTTTCACATTGTTTAGTATAGTCCTTGAAACCAATCTGTTTCACGGCTTTTGTTATCGCTCTCTCGATGTCATCACTTGACATATCAACATGACTACGTACCCTTAACAGAGAACCATTTTTTACACGAATAGAAATATCCGATATTCTAATATCTTTTTTATTCAATGTGTGCCAATATTCAAGTACCTTTATACTGCGTTTGTTGGGGACGCTGTTATGTTTTCCATTGCCAGTACATGATGACGGTGTCGAGTCCATTCCCTAATAATCAGATGATCACCGCGTTTTATATTATCCGTCGAATTCAGTGTTTCTATTCTGGACTGTCCATAACCGTCAATGGTTGTTTCTAATTGGGAAAGATTCATAGCGAAAAGTCGCTGTTAAATGACATAATGATGACCTTCCCCTAAAGTATTGCCTGGAATCGATTTACATGCGCCAGAGATATTGTCATTTCATAAAAAGTAGATTGAAGTCATTAATGGGCACCTTGCAACAACGTTCCGACCTAAATAAATGTAGCTTGCAGAAAAACGTATAGTCAAACGACATTACGAAATATCAACTTTGAATATCCCAAACAATTAATAATATATACAGCATCACACAAACTTAACTGTAATCTAGATATATGCTTGAAGGTAGTGTTGCATTTTCTGTGCTGTTTAATATTTGTAAGTTTATATGGCAAATGACAAACTAAAGCTACATTTTTCGTATATGCTATGCATTATTCTGTTATTTTCTGCAACCTAATCCGGGTCCAGTGCTGGTTATTGTACCTAAGTGCCAACATCAGATGCCTATCAAAGGGATGTACGTTACTATCAGTCAAAGCTCGTTGACCATTATATTATTGTTTGTATTATTGTTTGTTTGTGAATCCGCAAGATTCCAAAAAGGGGCATACAATTATTATACAATCGAACTCTGATTTTTTTATTGAAATGCACTGCGTATTCACCGGAATGAGCATTTTTTCCTTTCTTTCTCTGTTATATGATCACAAGAAGTAAACCTGCAGCGCAGCAGAGGGTGTTGCAAACTGAGACTAAGTCACGGTAGATGACGCTTTCATCCACTTTCATCTAAAATCAACAAATGAAGAGAGTGTTATTGCATTATACTGTCTGGTGCTTGAAGGACGAAAATGACCCATTGGAGTATAAAAGATTTGTTACAAAGACAACTTCCATATATATTACACCGTTCCGCCTGGCACTAGCCAGTCCTATGGTACAGTTTATGTAACAAAGCTATACGAAAACAGATTACTTGTTATAGATGAAGGCATTTGGAAATAAAAACAACAATAAAAACAACAAAAGAGTAATTTATATCCATTGACATTAACCAAAGTGCTAAGGAGGTTAGCTTTGACTGAGCCAATCGAGGAAAAGACAAGTGATGATACGCTTAGTGAATTTGATAGTATCCTTCAGGCCTCCTTGTCTCGCCTTTAAAAGTTACAAGGATATCAAAGTGGCATTTAGGGATGGCGACGTTCGTTGAAGACCAATATTCAGCATTGGCAAGAAGGTTGAATAGCAGTACATTAAAAGATAAATCCTTCAGTAATCAAAAGAAAACTTTGCATTCTCAGACTCACTATACTCAATGACGCATATCTATGAGGTGACAGACTGGTGAAAGGAATGTTTTTAAGCCATCGATAATATGTACTACAAATTGCAGCCAGTGCTGATGATACGTACTGGGTGCACAAAACAATGATATGAATCAAAGAGATAAAAAGTAAGAAATATTACTGACTTAAGTGGCACGTTTACCGTGACAGTTTTAATTCATTGAAGTCTGTGAAACGTCTTTTATTTGCATCATGTATCGAGAGAATCGACGATTAGTCGTGCGTACTACTTGTCTGTCAAAGCTTCAGGGCGACTGCGGAGTTATATAACATTGACATCACTGTAATGAGACATTGAATCGACTTCACTTTTCATTGGTCAACGCTGCCACACCCTCTATTTTGATTGCTAAACTGTTTTTTACTTGTTTATAAAGGATGACGTAAGAGGAACGTCGAAGGGCCGGGCTCGAACTCTGCTTGCGATCGCTCACACGTACACGTACGTAGCAACATGCCATATATAGCCAAACGAAGAGAACTTGGAACATGGAAGCGAACGCTTTTGATTTTTTACATGTTGAGCTCGAAATTCTTCTAAATCATGTAAATGATCGATACAAATAACAGTTTGAAGATTTTACGGGAAATTTAAGAGTAAGATACGGCAAATGTAACTTGTCAAACGATCAAATTTCAGTGTTTACCGTGGCACACAAGTGTCACAAGCGCTCACTGTTATCAGTAGCATGTACGACACACAAGCACAGAATAAACTGCATGCAAAAGTGACATTCTATTGTAAACAGGGAATGTCCCGTGAGAAAACTACAGGCAAAAACGTCTCTGAAAATGTTAACTGTTTAATTGGCTCCGCTGCGCCCGCAGTTACGTGTTTCGATGTATGATGGCCGCCTTGGTACGGCGGCCACCGTGCATTCATGCAGCTAGAAACGGACGTTGCCCGTTGTCAATGTTTTTGCTTCGCTGACAAACAAACTGCTCTTCCGGATACTAAAAATTATCCTCACACTATAATAAGTACATGCAATTTTCTTTGTCGTAGTTTTTAATCTGTATTGTCATGCATTTTACTATAACGAGCATCGAACAAAAGTGAAGCGTGGTGAAATGAAATCATGCTAAACGGCAATTTTTGTGTTTACACACAAAAATAGTTCTGGGTCAGAATAGGTAAATGCTCATAAAGAAATGGCATAATGTTTTTGGTATTGAACTGCAGTGCAAATACCGGTAGTACGCGCGCGCTTCGATGCAAGTAAACTGTGGTACATATGTAATACTTCATAGAACTTGCACAAGACCGAACAGGCAAACTACAGAGGAAGTATTTCAACCAGCTGTTGAACTGAAGAAGCAAGAAGGTTTTTTACACCCCTCGAATGATATATGCCTTTCTGTGAATTGAATTAGTATAGTGTCCTTGGCAGCATACCCGAAGAGCCTCATATCGAGTTAGTCATTCCGTTTAGTTGCTATTAATAAACAAAACATGATTCTCTTGGTCCATATCCCTTTCAATAAGATCTAGGCTGCTACACAATGTTTTTTACTGACTGATTTATTCATTTATTTTCATGGTCACTACTCATATCACACCTATTGACTTGCACTCTTTATGCTGTAGACAGTTCACCTGTTTTCTCTATATTGCGAAGCTATGATTCGCATTCTCAATCTTTTTAAACACTGTCTTGTTTATTTGAGGCTTAATCTCATTCATTAAATCCGCCCGTGTCTTTTACATCCTCTCACAAAACGTATAGAATGCAGTTGGCACTCCTTCAGTCCCTCCTTACACACTTCTTAGATGAAAGTATAAGCATCAATATTTTAAGTCGGAGACTTGGAAACTACATCATGAAATAATGTGTCGAATCTCCAGCTCGAGCACAATTGCACATATAAACAACAAATATTACCAAAGTCAATATGTAATTTAAGAAACACCACAATAACAAAAACAAGCAATAGGAAAGTTAACAATATCATTAGTAACATCTCCTGTAAGACGCGCAATACAATATATGTTGTCACCTGCCAAAATATTAACAATACATTTCGCAAAATGAAAAGACATTTAAAAGGCGTATCTATGTGTACACTATTCGAAATAATAAATGCCCCCTCAAGTATATGAACAGTTTACCAAAGCTGGCCACAAATATATGTTACTTTTCATTGTTTTTCCGCTATCAAAGACATTTCGCGTCACTGACAAACCTTTTTACGAATAACATTGTCAATAAGGCAAGGTTCTCCTCATAAAGAGCAGTATCATTTTTATACAAATTTAAATGTCACGGGTGTCTTCATTTTTGCCCACTCAGTGTTTATCTCATTATTAAATCAAGGGAGTATTTATCCCCTACTTCTTAAATTCACAGTATTAATAGCTTACTCTGTTTTCAAGTTTTTTGCCTTTATGCTGCTTTTTGTTTTAGAATATATCTTTTTTTATTCTAATAGTGACTTTGCCTATACAAATGTGAATTTAACAACACTTGTCTATTTAAGCAGTGGGCAGAGGTCCATACATCAGTTGCAGATTCAGCATAGCCAGCGCTGACATTTACAACCGGACCATCTGCAGTACTCTTTCACCATGTCTGAGAAAACACCAGCACAGTCAGAACAGTATTTCCACCAGCAAGCAAGTAAGCCAGATTGCATCCAAGACCAACAGCAACAGGTGCAAGCTGAACTATTTAAAGAATAGGCTGAAAGGTATGGCCTCTCAGCAAAAACCATCGATATTCTTACTAAACATTAGTGCGATGACTACAGAGCACTGCTACATCTGGAAGAAGAAAGCATAGGCCGCCTGACACTCTCAACAGGCAAACTCGGCCATTTCAAGGTTGCGGTAAGTAATCTGAGACAGACAGTGATTTCCAGTGTATTTTCTCAACATTGTCTGACAACAGGTGTCATCAACAATACCATACAAGCAACAACGACGCCAATAACACAAAACAAGTCGGGAGTCAATCACAACACTGCAAAATATCAACTAGCAACAGCGAAGCACATGGTCCTGAACAGTACAGGTACAAGTGATGGAACGGGTCAACCACCAAGACAATCAATGGTGGGACAATCCGCAGAAGTCAATACTACAGTCCAGATTGTGTTACAATCTGCAATTGGCACCATTCCAACTCCAATAGAAATGATGACTGACATCGACCCAACCATTTGTGTGACAAGCTCCAGAGGTTAGAAACCACTTGAAATCGTAAATATTTTGTCACATTGGAAGTGCAGTGGATACAAACAACGTACTCAACCGTGGAACAGATGACCAAGATGTGGTGATAAAGAACACTACTGCCAAACCAAAAGTGAACATTTTGACATTTGCCCAGTGGGGCATTGCGAACACACGTATTATGTTGACTATTTAGAGAATAACGATGGCTACAGGCCAATCGTTGGTTTGTTTTCGGTAGTGATATACCTTATTTAAATAAATTCTCTGCAGCCCTATTATGTCCCAAGGCTGCATCATCCCTCCCTCATATGGTTTACAATAAGATTTATTAAAGGCGCCGAACCTAACAAAGTTCCGATGGCATAGGTATCTGCCTAAATTATAATCACCGCCCACGCTGCAGTTTTGATACTTCTTGCAAATATGCTCATCCATGCATTGTCCCGGACTGTACTCGAACTCACCCACAGCTCCATTACCACTCGGAAACGAACAATCAGCCT
Source organism: Ptychodera flava (assembly GCF_041260155.1). Classification (NCBI taxonomy): domain Eukaryota; kingdom Metazoa; phylum Hemichordata; class Enteropneusta; family Ptychoderidae; genus Ptychodera; species Ptychodera flava. The sequence continues at coordinate 37,039,347 of NC_091928.1, forward strand.
CCAACACCTCTAACTTAACCCCCCCCACAGATTTTCTGGATACTTGGAAGACTGGACGAGTTGATGACTCAGACCACCGCATTTCATAATTTCCGGCATAACAACGGTTTTCGCATTACTGATTCTGAGACGTGTTTGAAAAGAGCTCACATGGAGAATTACCCATTTGCTACCAACCACGAGACCCGCAAAAAGTGTGAGCAACACATTTTGACTGAGATAAGCCATGGGCAGTATGTTTGTATAAACTCTGTGCCAACTTTGTCAGTGCATTAGGTGCTTTACTTATGAAAGACTGATTCACGATTTGCAGTCAACCAACCACTAAAACACTCAAAAACTATGCAACTCTAGTCACATTTAAATATCACACTCTGAAAGGTGCCGTACAGAAGCTTACACCTAATTATTTTCTTGCCATTGCTGATCTGCAAATTGCATACCACTCCAGCTGATTATGAAACTACAGGCTTGCATGAGGGAAAATGCCAAGAGGATTTGACCGGTTAAGAAGGGCTTGACTACGCAGTTTCTGCGTAGTGAAGCGTCATTACGTATTCATGGTGACCCCTGGCCAGCTGTCAATATCTTTGGGGGCTTTTGTCTTTTGGCCTGCTTTGCATATGCGTCGTTGGACACGACCTGCCAATCACCCAGGTAGTCGATTAAACTATTAATTGACTGTTTACCGACCCAATTAACACGACCCAATTAACACTATCCTGCAGTATCAGTCATATTTTAATCGCGTGGCCCGGGTGGGCACAACGTAGGAACGCATTTATTTCTATGTGTACGTTTCACTTGTGGTGTTGTTTTTACCATCGTGCGTTTGAAGTCTTTGTTTCACCTACAGCATTACCTTCAAGGTGACAGGCTTACTATTAATGTTCAGTATCATTGCACCGAGTTCTGCCCACGGTGAAACCACCTGTTTTGCCTACTAATTGATGCCCGTCGCTGCCCGTCCTGAATGTAGCTATCTATAGCTACAGTAATCACATAAATCATTTATCAGTTTTGATATATACTCCTAAATTGTAAGTTTGATCAAAATCGAGACCACATTCAAGGGCTATGCAGACTGTCCATGTACGCACACACAGTGACAAGAAGGCGGCAAACACCTACTCACCAAGCACATCGATTCGGCGAAAAGAAGCATAAAAAAGCTAGGCTCATCGCCAAAACAAACGCGCCAAGCGCTAACAAAAACCCATACCAAGCGGCCCTTTTCAAATACTCCAAAAAGAGAACTACCAAAAAACCCCATAAAATGACATAGAACACACACACTTAAAAGAAATAACAAATATCGTACACATAACAAACAACTGAAACACGACATTAAATACAAAATAAACAATCACCGTAACGTAACAGAAAACATGGCCGTGGAAATAAATCAGCTATTTCCAAAGAAAAGCCGACAACGACATGAAATTCAACAACAACCTATCATCGCTGAAACTATGAAACTCCGAAAATAGTACTAGGCAAAAGCCTTAAAATTCATTCGGACACCAAGAAAATCAAACAGAATAAAACCACCTCAGGATTTCAACAAATGAAGTCGTATAATGTGACTACGCTACATCGTGAGACACAAACAATCGCAACACCAATTGAAAGAAAAGACAAATTGGACTCCACAAACAACAAAAAAAAAAACTTGAAAGCTATCTGAAGCTGCTAAACTCGCACTTCTAGAGATACCCTTTCAAACAAGGAACAAAACATGTCGCGTGCCCAAAGAATCGCGATAAACCAGCTTGCAAACAATGGACAAATTTCGGGAAAATAACTCTTCGACAAGGGTCGGTTTTTCGTTATTGTCAACACAAACGATTACGTACTCGAATGCGAAAGGCAATTACGCAACGCTCAGTATTATACACAACAAGCCAGAACAAACAGTAAACAAAGTAAACGAACTATTAATCAAAATGTACGAGAACTAGCACATCAACCAGGATACTTGTAAGTATCTTGATCGAATAAACATAAAATCCGTACCCCGAAGTGGTACTTATTGCCTAAAAATTCACAAACCTCCGCAAAAATCTAAAAGACACACCAGTCAAAACAAAATTTACCGAAGTAAAGAAATATAGAACAAACAAACCGAACAACCAAAAGGACTCACAACGTGACCAAAATTAATATACTTGCCTTGCTAATCGGAAAGCAAGACCACTAAAATGCATTAACATAAATTTTCACAAACACAAACTAAGGAAAGAATCTACACTGCGACTGATGAGAAACCACACTCGGGGTTTCGAAACGCAAGCGTCAAAGGGCGACTCTATCAACTTTTGTAACAACCTAGGTCCGGCTGCGTCTCGCCATAAGCTTTCCCCACACAAACAAAGCGTTACCGTACACACTAATCCAACTTCTCTACAAATATCCAAAGCGAAACAAACATTTCATTAACACAAACAATCGGATAAGAATGTAGGAACACATTTTTGAAACGAATCACACACAAACTCGACACAAAGACATTTAGGATAGTTAGGTGGGAGCCTGTTTCACATTTTTTACATCTCGCTATACTTTCTATGATTCTAAAAATAAAGTCATCTGCCACTTTTTCTGTATACGCGGTTTGGCAAAACGCATCTCTTCAATGGAAAGTCTGGCGATTTCATGGTTCTTCGGGGCACTTAAGTGTAAGGAATGTGGTTACATTCGCGGTGTTTTATTCGAAATTATTTATTTCTTCAAGGACAAATGCACATAATTTATGCTGTTGGAAATACCGGCCGCTCATAAACAAGACAATAAACTCAATATATATGCATCTTTACTTTTATTGTCAAGTACCACCGACACCCACAAAAAACAAATGGTTCAGTCCAGGTATTTGCAACTCTGCTATCGGACTGGTCAACAGGAAATCAACCATGATAGGTGTTTTTTGGCACGCGTATACGCCAGTCACTTTGGCTACGGTAATCTGCACCACTTATCACCATCGGGAAGGTACTCCTCCCCTATAACACTGGCGATCCCACCCTCAAGGCACTGCGTCATTCGACCAAGCATTGTTATTTAAGCAATAACCCCCGCCGCAGGAGGGTATACATGAGATTTTGGTACAATGCGCGACATATAGCACGAGCCGATAGGCGAGTGCTATATGGAGCGAATTGTACCAAAATCGAGTGTATACCCGACTGCGAAGGGGTTATTGCTATTATATTATATCAACTTGTGTGTCTTTGTCGTCTTAGTCCGGCATTTTCGTCAGTTTCAGTCCAAAATGCAGAAAACTGACGTCTGAGAGATCGAACGTCGAAAATCATCGCCCGAGACCGAGCATTTTTATAACTTTGGATTACGTTGACAACACACGAACACAATATCCTAAGATAACATACGCATTACGTTCATCAAAATTTTATTAATATTTACATGCAACACGAACTGCTTCAGACACAGAAATGGGTCAAGAGTTCAAAGCAAAAGAAAAAGTAACAATTTTTTTCGTAAATTTACATAGAAATAATAGCGCTGGCTTTTTTTTTGCGTAGTACACTAAAAATAGATTTGTCTCATTCACTGTCAGTCCGGTGTGCGCCAACCGTCGTAACATTCAGACAGAGGAGGTGGTGCAGTGGGGTTACAGGTTTTATTTTTGATGGATATTTTGGATGGATAATTTGTGCCAGAAAACGTGCAGTTTTGAAATAATCCAGACATGGATTACGGCGACTGTGTGAACAGTTGTAGTATGCGAGCAGAGTGTGTTGCCCGATTCAGCGAGAGCTGGACGCTGACACAGCGATTTTCGTCGCAGTCGCCAGGAATGATCGCATTGTTATTTTGAACTTCTTCAAGTTCTTGGGCTACATCGTTAGAACACCCTGGTCTGTTACAGCCCAAACTCTAGGAAGGAATATCTGACGTACCGTTTCAATTTATTTGTGTATGAACGAATACTATTAGTAGCTTCGTTTTAAAGAGCGGTATGTCGCGTCTCGACTCCTGCTGAATCGATCAAGCAAACTACACAGTGCGCTGTTACCCTATACAATTTTGTACATCATCATACCAAAATAAATGTGTTGCTTCGGAGATTTCTTTCATCATAGACCGCTTATTTTCACCAAGAGGTGAGTTACAGAACCATACTTTATCTCTGTATCGAAATTCGAACTCGGTCTTTGAAACAAAGCGGACTGTTTCGGATTAAGTTCAGAGCCACATCGTTCAAATGCACCGACCGGGCAATTTTCAAAAATGCTTGTTTAGGGGCCCGTTTTACCACCGCTATCAGTGCTAAAACAATATTTTGGCATCGCTCTCGTCCAATCAGAATGGCGCATGGTAGCATGATATAATATAATGTAATTTCCTTCATAAAATTAACAGCGAGATCAACCGGTCAAATCGTCTTGGGATTTCCTGGCATGTGAAATGAAATTCTTTGACCTTAGTACACGACACCAGGCTTCCCTTTGGTGTTTGACAATATGATACTCCATTCACCCCCATAAAATAAATCACAATTGTCACTACAATTTACCTGTATCGCTTTGTATAGCCTAGCCTTTAATTTGTGATTCGTAAACAACTACCCTATTTATCTGTCAATAAGAAAGATTTACCTCCTGACATAGATGATCCCGTGCCATGATTCCCAGAATCCTCTTGATTATGAATTTCAGGATTAGCTGACATTGTATATTCTTCAGACGTAAGATATTGATCTTTTCCTGTCAAAGCAGCAAGATCTATGAAGTCAATAAAAACATAATTACTGGTAGACTTGCAGGTCATGCACTTGTAAAATTCTTTTCAAAGATATATTTCAAACCGAAATAACAATTACATCCGTATGTAGTACCAAAAATCTGTGGGGTACTAGAAAAGAAAGGCAGCTTATTACATATGTACCACAGTTTACTTGCATCGAAGCGCTCCCGTGCTATCGGTATTTGCACTGCAGTGCAATACCAAAAACATTATGCCATTCCTTTATGTTAATGAGTATTTACCAATTTTGACCCGGAACTATTTTGTTTGTAAACACAAAAATTGTCGTTTACAAGATTTCATTTCACTTTGGTTCGATGCTCGTTACCGTAAAATGGATAACATTACCGAATAAAAACTAAGACAAAGAAAATTGCATGTACTTATTTAGTGTGAGGATTTTTATTATCCGGACGAGCAGTTTGTTTGTCAGCGAAGCAAAAAAAAACAATGACAACGAGCGACGTCCGTTTCTACACGGTGGCCACCGTACCACGGCGGCCATCTACATCGAAACACAGGTAACTGCAGACACAGCGGAGCCAATAAACAGTTAACATTTTCATAGATGTGTTTGCTAGTACTTTTCTCACCGGACGATCCCTCTTTGCAGTAGAAAGTCACTTTTGCATACAGTTTATAGTGTGCTTGTGTGTCCTACACGCTATTGATAACAGTGAGCTCTTGTGTGCCACGGCGGACACTGAAATTTGATCGTTCGACAAGTCACGTTTGCCGTATCTTACTCTTAAATTTCCCGTAAAAATCATCCAACTGTTATTTGTATCGATCATTTAGAAGAATTCCTAGCTCAAAATGTGAAAAAATCAAAAGCGTTCCAGGCTCAAAGTTCTCTTTCGTTTGGCTATCTGTGGCATGTTGCTACTTATGTGTGAGCGATCGCAAGCAGAGTTCGAGCCCTCCATACGTCATCCTTTATAAACAAATAAACAGTAGTTTAGCCAATCAAAATAGAGGGTTCGGCGGAGTTGACCAATGAAAAGAGAAAGCTGATTCGATGCCTCATTACAGTGATGTTAATGTTATATAATTCCGCAGGCTCGCCCTGAAGCTTTGACCGACAAGTAGTACGCTCGACTATTTGTCGATTCTCTCGATAAATGACGCAAATAAAAGATAGAATATATGTAATAATAACAGAACCCCATTGCCTGTAAGTGCAAGCGCACCGTACTCGTGCCGCAGTGTATTCGGCTGTATTCGGCTGTCCTTTCACTCGCTTCGCTCGTGAAAGGACGGCCGCCGAATACACCGAGGCACTAGTGCAAATACCACTAGTATGGAACGCTTGCACTCACAGGTCATGGGGTTCTGTCATAGTATGTGCATACCAGTACACGACACTACATTTCAAAATGAAACCGAACCATACATAAATTAATACTCAATTAGCATTATATGTTTTAGAAGCTCACTATGACATCAATTTTTATGCAAAATGTATGTACCAAGGTCATCATGTAACATTCATTTGAGTAATTTTATCAATCACGTTGTAACATTTATGTATGTATGTATGTATGTATGTATGTATGTATGTATGTATATGTATGTATGTATGTATGTATGTATGTATGTATGTATGTATGTATGTATGTATGTATGTATGTATGCTTTCTAACATCACATGACCAAGTATGGAAAATGACTGGCAGGACATAAATTGGCAGGGTTCGAAGAATTAGCGGGACGAGCATATCGGTAGAACTTTAAGTGAGGAAGGGGTCAAAGAATTGTAGGGATGAGTGTTATCAACAAGTCTTATGTTAACGTTGTTTTAATAAATCAGTGGTTGTTAGAAAGGGAGAGGAGGCAACTATGGTACGACCCACAATTCTTTGTTCGTGAAAAAATCTGGCATGCAAGAATTGACTTGAACAAAGAAATCCCCATGAAACGTCTGCGTAACAACTTTTGTTTTCTATCCTAGCTTGGTCCACACTTTGCAACGTCTTCCCTTTGACATTTGTTCAACTCAGTGTGCGCAGCAAAGATTACAATTTCTGCTGGTGGTACTATCATGTTTACGAAGAACGTTGTATCTCATGATCAGAGTTGTTTGAAAGCCTTTTTATCGTCAGTTAGGGTATCACATTATGCATGAAAATAGAAAAAAAAGGGAAGGAACTTCCCCTTCCCATACACTCACCTTTGGTCGATATGACACTATTGTTGACTACTGCTCCCACTAAATGGTGTAAGTCGCAAAAATATTCAATTTTACTTCACAGCGCATTCACGTCAAATGCAGTCTTGGAGAATGAAACGTGGCCAGTGGCATGAATGAATAATGAAACGTGGCAAGAATGAAACGTGGCCCAAATCTCTGGGTACCAGTTTTATCGAGCCACAGTTCAAGCTAGAAAAACAGAGTATACCATTAATATTAAACTCATGAAACTACATTAAGGAAGCAATAACAGTGACTCTGTGGGTTATATTAAACAAATTTAAAACAAAACTTTAGACATGTATGGACTTACACTTCGAGACAGGAGCTCCTTAAGTGCGCAAATGGTGGAATGCTGATAATAAGAGCGACCAAGCAACATATACTCTCGTTAGAGCTCCTCCCCAAATCAGATAACGAGAAGTTATTGTCTAGATATTGCATGAAACAACGCATTGTTGTAAAACATAGTGAAGTAGGAAAAGATAAAAGGTTCCTGCTTGACTTCGATTTGCAAGCGAACATCATGTGAATAAGAACGTCCAATGATTGGCATAGCTCTAATTTTTTTCAACGAATTGTAGCAATGGTTGTTCCACGAAATCTAAATAGGCTATATTAGTAAAATAAATTAGTAGATGATGAAGCAGTACTGATTCGAGTCAAATTGATTGTTTCGTTGTGAAATAATCTTGCAGGAATAAATTGAAATTGGCACGTACTGAATCGTTTGTGTGTCTATTTGTCAAAACTCGTTGTCACCTTTGTTAACTGGAATGCATGCCATTGTCATGCAACGAAGTATTGCGCATGTGCAAAATTTCAGTACCGCTACATTTAATACTTTCATTTGCACCCTTTACACGTTCCTTTCTATCGTTCTCATAAAACGGCCAGGAACTTCGACGTGTTTGATATGCAGAACACACGGCGTTTTGTATTAGAGTAATGGAAACTGCTAAATCTCACGATTTCCGCCTTACCGTTCAGAACACGGATTAAACCTTTAGGAATTCTTGCCCGTCTACCCTGTTACTAATTTCATCAAAAAGATATATACTGAAGCATTTATCGAATGTCACTGTATGTGACTTTCATTACGGTATACGTCACGCAGCAAAAGTGACCTCACAAGTTCGTTGAAGTGTTTGGTGAAACAATCTTGCAGTAATAAATTGAAATTAACAACTTCGTGACGTATGAGTCATCTGTGCCTATTCTTGGTCAAAACTTTGCCTATTTTGCCAATGCAGATGTCATGCGATTGAATATTGCGCATGTGCAAACTTTAAGAAGGCCTATTTAAATACTTTAATTAGCACTATACACATTCCATGCTATCGCACTCTTCAGACGGCCTGGAACGTCGACGTCTTGAATATGCTGAACAAACGCCATTTTGTTTGAGAGAAATCGTTAAATACTAAATTTCACCGATTCCCTACCAAGAACATTAGTTAAACCTTTAAAAAATTCATTTTTCAGCCCGCTATCTTCTTTTTATTATTATTATTTATTCTTAAAAAGCGCACTCCATTACGTCTCAGTGCCCTTTACAAGACTTAAAAATGTACACAATTAAAAAGAAAAACTGAATGAATAAAAAGTAAAAACAGACAGATAAAATTAGCAAAACTGAATTAAACACTATAATAATCTTTAAAAAGATATGTTTTCAAATAACGTTTAAATGAATCAATTGAGCAGTCAATCTGATTATTAAAAGGAAGATCATTCCATAGAATCGGCGCCGCAATAGAAAAGGCGCGGAATCCATAGCTTTTAGTTGTTGTATTAGTGTCGCGCCTCTGTAACAATAATTTGCCTGACGAACGAAGGGTGCGACGAGGAATGTGGATGTCAATCAATGAACGGAGGTATTCTGGACAACTGCCGGAAATGATTTTAAATGTAATGAGAATGATCTTGAATTTTATTCTCTGCTCAACGGGCAACCAGTGGAGTTTAAACAAAACGGGTGTAATGTGTTCAAACTTTCTTGTACCAGTAATGAGCCGTGCTGCAGCATTCTGTATGGATTGTAATTTTTGAAGCTGGTAGTTACTGATTCCATATAAAAGACTATTACAATAATCTAGTCGTGATGTAACAAACGCATGTACTAGCTTCTCAGCGGTTGGAACATCAATCAAGGAACGAATTTTCCAATTCTATACAGGGCAAAATAAGCCGATTTACAGATAGTGTTTACATGGCTCGTCATAAAACCGTCCGAATCAAGCATGACGCCGAGATTTTTGGCTGTTTTGGATGGTATAATTTCAGACGTTCCAATTCTGAGACTATCTAATACATTCACATCTTTCTTAAAACGTGACGAGAAATGTATTACTTCCGTTTTGTCATCGTTCAGTATTAACATATTGGATTTCATCCATTGACGTATATCCTCCACACATCGCTCAAGATCTACAATAACATCATTTGGGGTATTGCAGACTGCATATACTCCATTATCATCTGCGTACAGCATGTAATCTAGCTCGTGGAACGAAATAATATCATCGAGAGCTGCAGTGTATAGGGTAAACAATATTGGTCCCAGTACGGAACCTTGGGGAACACCGAACTGTAAAACCACTTCTCGTGATGTAGTGTTGTCAATAACAACACGTTGTAAACGATGTGATAAGTATGAATGAAACCATTTAAGGCAGTACCCGTTACACCAAATCGCTGTTGTAATCTATTTAACAAAATATCATGATCAAGAGTGTCAAATGCTGCTGACAGATCAAGCATTATCAAAATCACATCCTTTCGCGAGTCTAAAGCTAACATGATATCATTATGTACACGGAGCAATGCTGTTTCAGTGCTGTGACAAGAACGATAGGCTGATTGACACTTTGCATATAACTGATGTTCAGACAGGTAGGATTTTAGTTGTTCAGCAATCACTCGCTCTAAACACTTGGATAAAAATGGCAGGTTTGAAACAGGCCTGTAGTTCTTAAGCACATTGTGGTCTAGGCCTGGTTTCTTAATTAAGGGTCGTATTATAGCTGACTTAAAGCATTGTGGAAAGACACCTGTTGACAATGATGTGTTAAATAAATGAGTAATGAAAGGTACAATCTCATGGATGCAATCTTTCAAAACATCGGTTGGTAAAATATCCAATATGCAAGATTTAGTAGGAGCATTCGTAATCAATGCAATCACTTTATCATTTGTAACTGGAATAAAAGACGATAGTGAATAATTCAATGATGACATGGTTGATTTCTCTATGACTGGCGTAAGGCCATCCCTTAGCTTTTCTACTTTACATTGAAAAAAGTTCATAAAGGTGTTGCTTAGTTCATTTGGAGAGACGTCGGTTGGTTTTGTCTTTGCATTGGCCTTTTTTGATCCTGTAAGTTCGTCGACGATGGAGAAAAGTCCTTTCATGTCCGCTTCACCGATACGCGTACGAATTTAGCAAAAAAATATACTGAGGCGTTTCTTAGATGTCGCTGTCTGTGATGCACGTGGTTTCGTTGAAACTGTAATTTGTGTTCGCATAATAGTCCATGAGCCAGAGAGGTTATTGGTACCATTTGGGTGGGCAAATTCCACCATGCATTTTCTGAAAGCCCAAATCTGAACTTTCTGAAAATCTTTGGTGGACAGGTCGCAGAAGTAGCTTTCTGTCGCAAAAGTCGTTGTTATGGCAACAATACTTACAATCTTAAAAGCTAAGAATTTTAGATAAAACTGATTTTCTTGGGAACGGTAAAAGATATTTACGTGATTTCAAGACAGACACTGGTACCCTCACATCATGGCCTTTCAATTGACCCCATGACCTTGAACATTCTGGGTCAAGGTCAATAGGTCATGCCCATAACATCTCAGAATTTCGATAAAATAGAGCATTTGTCATAAATACTTTTCTGCTACATTAACATAAAATATGATAGAAACTCAAAACTTGTTCAGACATAGCCACAGATATGTGCTCTTTGAAAATTAGTATGTTATGTATCAGGGATGTTGTTGGTAGTGAGTAATTACCAAGGCAACCATCAGTGTGTTTTCAGTTATACATGTACTCTATGAGCCAGGCCCCAATTATGGTCAATTGGTACTATTTGGGGCAAGCAGAGGGCAATCTCACACTTTATATATTTCTGAAAGTTAACTCTGAATTTTCTGAAAAGTTTTGGTAGCTTAGTAATGAGTGAAAACCGTTGCCATAGAAACAAACATCTGAATTATTTAGAAAATACAATTGTATACAAAAGTGAATATCCTGCTTTATGAAAATGCTCATACCAAAATTGATAACATAAATAGGATATGTTACACATTCTAACTTTCACTCAAGATTTGACCTTAAAGTCAACGTCAAGCGTACATGACCAAATGAGGTCAAAGTTCAAAACATGGAAAGTTTACATTTCAGGTGGCTATGCAAAGAAATAGTGTCTCTTTTGTTGTGCACTTTTTGACATTTTCAAGCAAGGTGCACTCTTGTCAGCAAAGATGCACTCTTGTCTTTTACAAACGATACATGTGGCTTCTACCGGTATTAATTTGGCCACATTGTCTGATGCTCTTTCCAAACCAAGGTCAAGGTCAATGATAGAAAAAGGTTAAAAACATAGAATAAAATGGTGATTTCTATGGTGTTACATATATTTTTTTACACGGAAAGAGTATTTTATGGTACCAGTTTGTATTAAACATCATAATTATCAATGATAAGCAAAATCAACAAGCTTATATTTAGCTAACAGCCTACAGCTATTAGCTATAGCTATACGTGTTGGCCAATAATGTACATCTTCAGAATTTCCATACTACTGTGAACAAACATGTGTCATTTTAATGTTTTTTCGAACGTTTACGTAAATGCAAAATCATTAGTGACATGACATCTGAACTTTAACGTGATAATTTGAACAACGTACTGAGCCTCAGTACTTATACCTTTATATGCGTGGCCCGCACCTGCTCTAACAAAGAAATAGACCAGTCAGAAATGTTTTTAATGCTGCTGGACATCAGCCGTAAATATATCAACGAAAGATAACAAAATGAAATGCGTCTGATAGAGCTAATAATAAAACTACTGTTTTGGAACGCTTGATCAAAAGTAAATAGCACTAAATAAAACAAACATATTAACGTTCATCGTTAACTTACTAATTACAAATGACCAACGACCAATGTTATGTTGACTTTCTATGATCCTCTACGTTTTCCCTGGCATGGGTTTTATCAAAATACAGTACCAGTAATTCTTACGTACATTAGTCAACCACCACTAACACACTATAAAGCATTTCATAAGAAAGTAGTAATATCTAGGTAACAATCTTTACATTGATCCTCATTATTATTTTCTTCTCCATCATCATCATCATCATCATCATCATCATCATCATCATCATCAGTAACCTAGCTGTTCTTCAAACTCAACAATATTTCCATATGTCAGGAGATTATATATACCGGAGTATACCTTATTCCGTTTGCCAGACATTGACATGGCGGAAATTTGCACTATTTTGAACATTTACATGCCTCAAACTCCAACAACCCTGGTATGCCCCTTATCGATTTGATTGACAAACGACGGTCTTCAATAACCCAACCATGCCCTTCATGAAAATTTAGTATATATGGATGACAAGCAAGGCTTCCTTTCCAGACAGCAGTCTGATAGTTTGCACGCAAAGCATGCATGTAAAGGCAATCCTCACAAGGTGGTAGTATATGACGTACTGATTTATGTAAAAAAGGTGAAAATTGCCCAAAATCACATTTTTTCATGCCACACCACCTTAAAGAGGTCATCAGACATCTAAACGGTATTCTGGTGATGTGAGGTAACAGCAGTAGAATACCGTATAGGCGTCGGCGTACCCTACATCTGATTTTAATCAGATTCATCAGACAACCCGTTGCTGCCCCAGTTGCGCCAGTGGTTTTCGGATCGACGTATTTCCTATAATTACATGTATAGGGCTCCTCGGGTACTTAACGCGGATTACTAAAACGGACGCTCATCATGAAAATCGACGCCGAACAAGTAAGACAAGGGAATGCTGAAGAAAATGTATCAAGAGAAAATTATCAAATTTAAGCGATCTAGATCTGCGTGTGTATGCTACTCAGCTGTAGAAAGTCTTAATTTCGAAATTGGCGAAGGTTTAGACATTTAATATCTAATTTTACGGAACCAGCGGACAATGTAACCAGGGCAGCCTGTTGCTGACTGCATATCAACGCATTACGGTATATCATCGATATCAAGACATCAACTGTCAACCAAACGCTTGAAGAAACTAACTGCGCATCGACGTAATGTTTATCAGATATTTATCAAATTTCTGGTAACGTTGTATTAGATTTGTCACTTTGGGTCTATTTTGATGGGGGCAGCTAGCTGGCAGGGTACGCGTACCCATTCCTGACAAGTGGTACCAAAAGTATTTCGTAGTTCAAGATTACCCCATTGCTTTTGTCATTTTTTGATATATCCCTTGGACCCGGTAAATTTCTCAGTTACCTTGAATGATAACGATTATTGGACCTGTTTTGATGTCTGATGTTTAGTAAATTAAAAATAAACTTTCAGAACCACTTGCATGGCTTCATCTCCTAACGGAAGCCTGAGTGGTAATGGACAAGCTACACAATTTTTTCTGTTACCTAAATGTGGCCAGATGTCACGTACGCCCTGCTGTCACAAGTCAGTGGAAAACTCTGAACAATAAACGCCCTGCTGTCAAAAGTCAGTGGAAAACTCTGAACAATAATAGTTCTGTTATTCAGATTCTGGAAAAAAATCCTAGCGTTAGTAATGTGCCCAAAAATAAAGAGAGCTAGGTGGGTTTTTTTGAACTATTGTCCTGGGACATATACTATTTTGAGATGAGAAATAATGCCTGTCCATACATTTTAAAGAACAAAAAAAGAAAACTTCGGCGTACTTTTTAAAAGAAAACTTGGCAGAAACGTAAAACGACATATATAGCGAAGGAAGGAAATATTTTCTTCTTGGGCGAATCTTCGTCGGAACATATTCGACGGGTTTGGAAATGACGTGAATGGCTCCAGCGGAATCAGATTCACTGACAGCTGAACGATAACGACCTAACGTCGTGTGGACGGCAATGAACGACTCTGGACATTTACGACCATACAATCGAATTCCATTTTCAAAATATTTTGTTGCACGGTATCGGTTCTTTCCTTGACCAATATGCTTTCCTTGACCAATTTTCATTTATGTGGGGAAAAATTACTGAACTCTACAAGTATCTCTATCACAGCGCTGTATCTGAACTGAACTCCATCTTGTCACTTGTTTTACGCCCCTGGCTGTCCTTCAGTCTTACAAGATGTGTTCATATTAGCCATTATATCGAATATTTGTCGAATATTATAACAACGAAGCATAAGCTACGACAAATTTTCCAGCTGCTGTCGCCAATCACGACAAGGTAATATTGCTAAAGGTATGGTAATATTGCTAAAGCTATCAAACACAAGCTCAGAATGTGCATTCTGTAAAATCAAGGGTTTTTGTAGCAGACCCAGGCAAGCCTATGTGAGCCTGAGCTGGCGTGGGGCAAGCCTGTGGCCTGCCCGAGGCTTGCCTTTTGTTGCGTTAGTTCTGTCGGGTACTGTATAGCAGCTGCGGTGGCAGTGTGCTTCTGCTGCAACAATACCCCTAGACGTTAAAGCCATCATCCTTTCTACAGCATTTTCCCAGAGACTTATGTTTGGCCTCAAGTCTACTGCTTGATGTAGGGGTTCTCGTGTTTAGCCCCTTTATTACATATTTTTTTCTTTCACAAATTATACATCTTTTTCTGATAGACTCAGTATTTACATTTGTAGCATCCCTTTGTGAAACCCTAGACTCAGATTGCAGTTAATAGTAGATTGAACTGAATTTTCACATTCAAGTCTACTAAGTGTTTTCTCGTGGGAACACTTTCTCCGCGGTCTACATTATACAATATGTAATACAGTTTCAAATTTGCATATTTTGGTTGCTTTGAACAAACCTTTCCAAAAATTGAGTTCCCCGAGCTTATTAAGATGTGAGTCATAGCACCTTAAATGATACGTGGACGTAATATTTGCACATTTTTCGCCCGCTTGTTTTGATTAACATCCTCTGAAACATCCATTACGTTAGATTTAACAAAATTTTTCAAAAACTCAATCGAGACAATGATATTGCGTAGAAAAAGAAATGCCACTTAATCTTTTTTACTTTATTGAAATATATATTAAATTAAAGATTATTTAGGAGGTGACTAATTGTATTTTAATCACCAAAGGTTAAGTGAATTTCCATGTCTGAAAAATAAGTTATTTTATGACCACAAAACCAATAGGATGTACAACAAATGAATAGTACCCCCTTGGAGTACTAGTGAAGATTAATTTCAAGATGTTTGATTTTATTACTTACACAACTCACTTTTCCAGTTTTATGAGAAATATCGCATGAAGCTGAATTATTTTATATGTTGATGATTTCTTTGTTACTTAATTACTCGGATATTATATGCGCATGATATGTGTATTGTACATGCCTAGACAAAATTCAAAACTTTCAACAAAAGGCGAATAGATAGATTCAAAAAAGGCGAACTGAAGTTGCAATTCTACTTGCTGTAGCAACATGTGTAACATTGAAACCGACAGTCATTAAATCAGCGCAACTAACTGGACCAAGATATTCACGACACAGCGATCATTTTTCAGGAATTAAGGTGGTTACGCAGTTTTTACCTCCGCTGTCAGTGACGTGGAGCATATCAGATAGGTGGATTGTCCGTCGTCATCCGTCATCTATCAACAATTGTTTTATTCTCTGAAACTGCTGGTCTAATTGCTTTCAATACTGGTATGCAACTCATTTGGCTGAGTTCAGTTAGATTTGTTCAAATCATGGTGAAATTTACATATTTGTATTTTGGGGCATTTCTTCCTTTTTATCAACTTTGAAATGTGTTGTGTGGGTTCCTAGGGACAACCTGAGTGAGGTTTATTCAAGTTGAGAAGAAAAGTTTCGTACTTGAAATTTTGGGCCTTTTTCTCGTTTTGTTTGAAAAACACAATTTTCTCACAATTATCTTTAAAGGTTCCGAGGTATTACTTCAGTTTCTTCAAATTCTGCTAATACTTGCATATTTATGGTAGAGATGAAAAACAAGAGCCCATTATTATATAATAGTAATACATGCATTTGCAAGGATGTCCTTGTTCAGTGTTCCTAAAATCAACATAAGCAGATGTATCAGTATTACAAAGTTTATTTACAAACAAAACCTGACCTTTTTTATTTTTAAGCAGCAGGAGTCTATCGGCTGCTAGGCCTCCTGTTAAAGCTTTTCCCATGTGACCTAAGCTCCGCCCCAATGGAAAATAACAACCAAAAGCATTTATCTGGAGATACAGGGTAGCTCAACATGAAATCCGGAAAAAGTTATAGTATATCGGTATCTCTTGAGATCAGACTACTTGTCTACTCGTTGACAAGCTTATAATCATCTCCCACTAACTACGTTGGTCCGACACAGATACTCATTTTTGATAAGTGAACATGTTACTTCAATCATGAAAACAAAAACATAAAACTTTGCCAAATTTTGTTTTTAAACAATCAAACTCACTTACGTATATTTGCCTTTTGACCTCTTTTACTGTCGATATGACTTTAGTTGACATTGCTGTGTACTTAGCACACAAAAGTTATGATTTTTATAACCATTAATATACGTGCAAAGGTATGTCCAATGTCGCTCTATTACTGTATCTGAAAATGCATTGATAGTTGCTATGGTGATTGCCGCCCTGTCAACAAGGTATATGATAAAACAACTAGTATTTTAAAGAGATCGCTTTAGCTCTTATAGCTAACTAGGTTTTCATGTTTGTACTTTTGGTTTGGTAAAAATGTTGCAAAGCTATTTGCAAAAAATTCCACAAACAATTTCCTAGTTGCTGAAGGCAATGCCTATTGACCTTGACCTACAAATCTAAACGTCATTGGGTCAATTAAGAAGCAATGCGAAATATTGATATTCATCCTTAAATCAATCAAATATCTTTTGTCGTGTATTTGATAATCTATTTTACATGGTATGCTTAATTTTAATGCTTTTGAATGCTCATTCCACTACAACAATATTTACACTGAAAGCGTATTCAGCAAACTGTCCAATGGAGATTTTCTCAAAATACAGATTTTCAGGTTTAAAAGGCGGCTTTGTTCCCCACTTGAGTCAAATGGAAGCAAATTGACAAAATTTGGGGTCTGGCACATAGGCTACATGCATAACTGAAAACACACTGATGGTTGCCTTGGTAATTACTCACTAAAGACATCATCCCTAATACAAAACATACTAATTTCAAAGAGCACACATCTGTGGCTATTGTTGAGCAAGTTTTTGAGTTTCTATTATATGTTATGTAAACGTAGCAGAAAAGTATTTGTGAAAAATGCTTGATTTTACAGAAATTCTGAGATGTTATGGGCATGACCTATTGACCTTGACCCAGAATGTTCAAGGTCATGGGGTCAACTGAAAGGCCATAATGTGAGGTACCAGTATGTGTCATGAAATCATGTAAATATCTTTTGCTGTTCACTAAATAGTCAGTTTTGTATAGTATCTTAACTTTTAAGATTTTTAGTATGGTTGCCATGACAACAACTTTTGAGACAGAAAGCTACTTCTGAGACATGTCCACCAAAGATTTTCAGAAAGTTCAGATTTCGGGCTTTCAGAAAATGTATGGGGGAATTTGCCCACCCAAATGGTACCAATCGACCAATTTTGGGGGTCTGGCTCATGGACTATAAGTAAATTATCGATTTCCGGTCTGCGTCTTGACATTCACGTTGCCCAATTGTCATGAAATATAAAAATATTTGTAAGCTGGCCTATTGGAAAGCTCATTTGCCTTTTTGCAGCTCTTAACATCACTGCTCCCTGTTGTTCGTCCGTCCATGACATACAGAAAGTTTGCACTATGCACTTGATCCACACGTAGAAAGTGTTTTGCGATAGTACTTGAAGCCTATGTATCATTTCCAGGTTATTAATTTCCATCGATCATGTTTGATTTTAAACTGTACAGGGCCAATGCAAGAGTTTTGTCAAATATGTCTCTTTCGCTTTTGTAGTTATGTTTGGACAGATCGTGTCCTGAAGATGACCCTGGGGCACTTCGTGCCGATGGTTTCATTTACGCAGCTAGGACAAAGCTATACATTGAAATGCCCGCTTTTGTTTTTTTCAACGCTCTGAGACTGATCAGAATACATACTTCTACATGGTCAAATGGCTGCCTAAAGTTGTGTCGTGATAGACTGAGTTTTTCCGTCGGCAAAATGCAGAAGAACAAAAGTGAATCGCGACAAGTATGTAGCTGAATAATAAAGCTGGGCTGAGAAGAAGTACCAACTACCAAAAAACTAATCAACAACGTTAACATGACTTATGGTCATTGATGAGGTGATAAGATTAGATCTAAATTGTCTGTTTGCAAAATAATCTTGCAGGAATACATTGAAATTAACAACGAGCGAATCATCAGAGTGTTTATTTTTGGTAAAAAATCTAGAAACTTCACCACCTCATTGTTAAGCCATTGGGTGTGCGCATATGCAAGCTTATTGGCCTTTACGGCGTGCCAGAAACGTCGACGGACGTCTTGGGTATGCTGAATGACGTGTTTTCGCACTCGCTACACGGTCGGCAGGTAGGGCCGCAGAAATAACCCGCAAGTCCTCGTGCAAATACCTCTAAAATGGTGTGTTTGCACCGTTCTCCTTTTTAACCCCATGGCGAAACACGCCTTACTAGCGGTATTTGGGTGAGGATTGACAGTGTGCAGGGTACACCGCATACCCGAGAGCAAATGCTCCGAGAAGAGCCGACTTGCAATCTCGCCATGGGGTTCTTATTACATAATAATGTTATTTTGTCCCGGCTAGGGTACATTTGCTATTATTTTACAGGTTTGGCAAAGCTCGTGAATTTGTAGATGTAGAAAACGAATGAAAGGGAATTTAAACTGAGTTTGATGCAGTGAGCGTCGTGCGCCATGACCGCCCTGAAGCTGTATACTGTATACATTTACACGCACTCCGCACTGCACTGAACACGCACGTTCAACACAAAACCAGATGTAATCTGAATGTGCTCACGTGTTTTACAACAGGTTCATTAATAAAAGTACGCTTCATAGAACAATCAGATATCTGTTATATAATTGTATGTAGCAGGTTTCATTAATGTTCGCACAGTACTCTTAGAGTTAAATCACTTATTACAAAACTTTATTTAATATGCAAATGAACTGTTCATTAACTAGACACTGCTCAATGCTTTATGGGACAATTAGATATCTATCAGAGCAACATATGTGACATGTTTCATTGAATTTAATGTTGTAATTTTTGAGTAATATCACTAATTACAAAGTTCATTAAAGATTCAAATGAACCCTTAGTTAACTGACACTGTTAAATGTTTCATAACACAATTAGATATTTATCGGATCAATATCTGAAGCAGGTTACATTAAATATGATGCCGTAATTTCAGAGTTATATATCTAGTTACAAAGTCATAATTATGCAAATAAACCCTCAATTAACTTTACACTCACACTACTAAGTGCTTTACACCATCATAAGATATCTGTCGGATGAGTACCTGCAGCTGATTTCATCAAATTTGGTGCAGTTATATCGACGTTATATGACTAATTACAAAAAAACCAATAAAATATGCAAATGAGCTATTTATTAACTTGACACTGCCCAGTGCTACTAAGTACAATTAGATATATATCAGATCAATATTTGTTGCATGTATCATCAAAATTGGTGTAGGAATTTCGGAGTTATATCACTAATAATAAAAGTTCCTTAAATATGCAAATGAGCAGATAATTGACATGAAACTCACAGTATCATCATAATGTTCTGGGATTGTTATCTGTCAAAAGTGTTATGATATTTTTATGCAGTATTTCTTGATATATGTCGACACTGTCATTACCGTCTCCATAGGGAAACCATTATATGAAAAAAATGACATGTCATAACTTCATTAATATGCAAGCCACACTAACATAATCTTCTTGCATGTAGCATATGGTACCTGTCTACCAAATCTGACTTAAATCTGTTCAGGCGTTTTTTGATTTATCGTGTAAACAGACAGACAGAGAGACAGACAGACAGACAGACACAGACACACACACACACACACACACACTCACACACAACGGACAGACAGACAGACAGACAGACAGACAGACAGACATTGGTGTGACATTAGCTCACGTTTGAGAACATTTGAGCTAAAGATTAAAAGTATTTTCACGGATTCATTTGGAAATAAAAAACGATGTATATTTTCGAAGGAAATGCAAAGGAATTGTATCTTTACCGTTTATGTCGAACTTGAAACAAAAATTCCAATATGATGCCATTCAAAAGCTGAACTGCAGTGTATCAGCTAATCGATACAATCAGTTTTATGTCACTATTAGTACAACACTCAAATGCAAAAAAAATCAACAGAATTCAACAATGTTATTCAAATGTTTAAATTTCATTAGTAATGGTGTCTATCTTACGTCAGTTGTTAGGGTAGGACGAGTGTCATAGTGACACGTTTTCGTCAAGTAAGCATTCAATGGATAAAAGACCTTTAGTATTGTACAATAGATCTATAAATACTGCGAGATGAAGCATTTAATTCAAAAGAACCACTAAACCCTAAAACTTTCAGTCCAATTGGCTGACCTTTTGGCATTCTTGCATTGGTGACATTTAAGCTTAATCACAAATAGCAAAAAGGTCGAGTTAGTGATGATATTAGACAGTCACTTATGCACGACATCCAGATACCCACAATGTCGCAAAATTGGAACTCGCCCAATTCGATTGTTTGTTTTATTTATTCCTTGACTAAAGAAACAATGAATCACTTTGAGCGAGTATCTACTGTATATTTGTATCGCTTTATATATTTGCTCCATGAATAATGGTGTCAAAGGAGACATTTTGGTGACAGAGAAATTTTCGCAGTTCTCCAAGAAGGAACGTTATCATGGCCAATAGACACATCTAGCACACTCATTTCAAACACTTCAAGATAATATTATTAATTTTGATATGAATTAAAACTGTTAATTACGATTTGAAAGTTGCATGAGGGGCTCAGCAATACATCCGGGTGTCTCCCTGCAGTAGCCTATCTGTCAAGCACCGACAGTTTGTGTAGTGTTGTCGTGTAACTTACAAGACAACACTTCACCAGTCTCAGAAAGAACTGCGAATGCATGTGATGAGCTTACTGCTGGAATGGGGCGGCATATTTTCTGTACGCGGCGACAGGATTTAAAACGGATCCTTGAATACATGAAATTGGTAAGAAAGGAAGTGTTCTCCAAATTGGATCATCTTGCTCACTTAACCAATCATCAAGCACAAGACAATGATTGAAGAGTAGGCCGCGTTCAAAATGGTGAGGGGGTGGAGGAATAAAAAATTCTTGGGGTGTTCGACGAGGGACATGAAACTTTTGCTCTGCTTGAAGGGGCTGAAAATATTTTGGCACCAAACATTTTGATGTCGCCCAATGGTTTTAATGTTAGTAATTATTAAACAAAAAATATAGAACCGTTTTGACGCATTTTATTACTTTCATGTCGAAACAATCTAAAATGAATGTCATGTGGTACAAACAACAAGTTGGCTGCCTAAGGCTGCCTAACGACGTAACGCCGTTTGCTGGCAATACAAAGAGGTGCACTATTTTTCCTACTATCAGTTTTGATTACAAGAGAAAATAACGCAGAAAAATCTTTTGAAGTGCAATCTGTGACGCTCGAAAATTATCGTCGAAAATAATGTAAATTCGTTTTGCTAGCTACAAAGCCCTGCGTATGTTCGCATATTTGTGATCACTTGTTGTTGTTTTCGTTATGCGCATTACGACACCGTCGACAACACAAGAGTTGGTGTCATGCCAAGTAACGTGAGATGGGAGTTCTCCATGAATGGGAATTTACCGTGGATGACAGACACATTCAGCACAACGAATGATCATGACAAAAACTTCAACGTAATGGACTTTAAATGCAGAAATAGTGATATTACTAATATTGCACCATTTGACATTGTTTACATTTTACCTTTTAAAACCTTTATACGCTTATGATTGAAAGTAATCAGGTCTCACCCTTTTTGCTTTTCACCGAACTGCTATCCATTACCATTTTAAAAGTGGCTAAAGATTTTTTAAAAGTTATTGGTGCTGTGAAATCAACCCGTTCTGTTGACTTCTGGGGGGGGGGGAGAGGGGTATTACACTTGCAACAGAATTGCAAGATTAAACACTGGCGAGAGTTATTTTTATATTTCTATGTGCGGTCTTTATTTGGGTCATTTTGTTGCATTTAGGGACATGTCAGTTTCTTCAGCCTTGGTGGTCACGCAGTTTTTGACTTTGATGTTGATGTTCACAATGTTTTTGAAGTGCCCGATAGTGGAGGGATTAGTGTGGGCTCTCTAGTACCAAATTTGCACGGTGACCCCCGCTTTTTATTCTTGGTTTTGAAAGAGAATGGTTGAAAGATTTTAAGAACAATTAGAGCAAACGTTTAAGTCTTTCACTTTCGAGAAGCATAATACCTTAAGTCTAGTGTGGACTTTTACCCCGGGAAGATCGTGACAGTGACGCTTCAGTGGACATGTACAACGCGGACACATCCGATGCGTCAGTACCACAGTCACTTGTGATTCGTTTCACGACGGCCGCCGTGTGGTATATATAATAATGCATACCACACACCAGCGGCCATCATGTATTGAACCACAAGTGACTGTGGTCAGCACAGTACGCCCTCTGACAGGCTTTGCTCCCAGATTGCCTTAGTTTCAACCAGGAAGTGTCACTTGCTTCGAGCAATTGGCAAACCGTGTAGTTGTTTAGCGAAACCCAAAATTTAACGTCAAAGTTTTAAATTCGCAAGCGTGGCGAACCGTTTTATTAAAATTTTCGCCACTTTAAAGTTTTTATCGCATTATGCGAATGCGGCGAGCGTTTGCGTGAACACTGAATATTAATTATGTGAGTGGAAACCCTAGGCGTTCTCCCTAATGGGATCTACGAAGGTATGAAATACTTCCCATTACAAGATACGGCGTCGGGCAAACATCGGAAAGGCGAAAACAATCGACTGGTTGATAGACACGATCACATTGCATTTCACAAAGCGCATGCAATTTATTTTAGCTCAGAGTTTTTGAAATAACATGGTTAGCATGCAAATTTCTGAATGAGATTCAGAGTTATATTTTTGAAAACTTCCAGAGCTGATATCCATTCATGCGGTCAATTTTTATTCAATGCAACAATACAAACAATACCTGTCATATTGTAGCTCATATTTATTCATTAAAACACCGTCCATAAATACAACCATTGCCGTTTAACAGCCATATTGTATCATATTGTTAAAATAATTTACGTCCAAATGTAAGTTACAGTACGTTGTCCTGTGCCAAATTACGAAGACATTACATTTCGTCACAACTTATCTCACAGGGGAAAGAAATCAGTCCCCTGGGGTGGGGAGGGAGAGTTTTTTGTGTAACGGTTACTTTATTTATTTAATCAATTTTGACTGTAATATTTCAAATAAAGAGTTCAACTCCAAACCGTATGACCGTTTTCTTCATTCCAACTTTTCCCCACACAGAAACTGGGCAGTTTGGATTATTCACACCTATCTTAATCCTACTGTTCGTAATGTTTATGTCGTAAACACATCTATCGCACACTTTAAACACCTTTCCCGGGTTCTTGAACCCGGTTGGTCAAAATTGGCTGTTCTGGCCCTTTTGATCACCCCTCTTAAAATGCTTGGATAGTTGACTTGGAAAACAATTAACATTAAAAGTTTCATTAGCAATTAAGCCAAACACCGGAGACATCATGAGACACGAACAATCGCAACAACACCAATTCAAAGAAAAGTCAAATTTGACTCCACGAACAGCAAAATACAAAAACCTGAAAGCTATCTGAAGCTGCTAAACTCGCACTTCTAGAGATACCCTTTCAAACAAGGAAACAAAACATGTCGCGTGCCCAAAGAATCGCGATAAACCAGCTTGCAAACAGTAGACCAATTACCATAAAAACCCTTCGACAAGGGTCGGGTTTTGTCTTTGTCAACACAAAAGATTACGTACACGAATGCGAAAGGCAATTACGCAACACTAAGTATTATACACAACTAGCCAGTGACGACACAGAACAAACAGTAAACAAAAGTACACGATCTATTAAACAAAATGTACGAGAACAAACACATCGATCATGATACTTGTAAGTATCTTGATCCAGAAAACATAAAATCCGTACCCCGCAGTGGTACTTATTGCCTAAAAATACACAAACCTCGGCAAAATTCTAAAAGACACACTATTCAAAACAAAATTTACTGAAGTAAAGAAACATAAAACAAACAAACTGAACCACCAAACGGACTCACAACGAACCAAACATTAATATACTTGCCTCGCTACTCGAAGAGCAAGACTACTAAAATGCATTAAAATAATTTTTCACAAACACAAACTAAGGAAAGAATCTACACTGCGACTGATGAGAAACCACACTCTGGTTTCGAAACGCAAGCGTCAAAGGGCCACTCTATCAACTCTGTAACACAATAGGTCCGGCTGCGTCTCGCCATAAGCTTTCCCACACAAACAAAACATTACCGTACACACTGATCCAAACTTCCCTACAAATATCCGAGGCGAAACAAACATTTTTGTTAACACAAACAACGGATAAGAATGTAGGAACACATTTTTGAAAAGAATCAAACACAAACTCGACACAAAAACATTTTTGATAGTTAGGTGGGAGGCTCTTTCACACTTTTTACATTCATTGCTCTTGTGTGGGGGGTTGTCAACCTGATGTAATCGCAAATCCTCAGATTTCCATCTGATATAAGTATGTACGTACACAAGAAAAGTAAACTCATGAATTTTAATAGACGGGGTGGCTGAGACCAATTTCAATCAGATTGGTCATAGCCACCCCGTCTAAGTCTGTGTGGGAAAAGTTGTCATGTTTAATACTACAAGTAATTTTATTAATTTTGACTGTGGTATTTCAAATAAGATTTCGACTCCAAACCGTCTGACTACTTTCTTTATTATTAGAAGTCCATATCTCCTCTCAAACTGTAATAAAATCACTGTAATTGCTCCGAAACATTGCCAACTTGCTAATCAAATGTCCGTATCAGCGGATTAATTGATTAAGTCAACACTAAAATCGTCCCACACGCAGTAAAAGAACTACGTGTGAAATCGCCTCTATCATCTGTGACAAATTTGCATGAACGGATGCAAGAACATCAAACTCAGGAAACAACATGGCCAGCAGGCAGCAATATTGGATTGTATTACAAAACAAATTTACTTGCATCATGACAGCCCTGCGCCCACACAGAACTTGACAGGGCTCAGAGTGTCGTTTGGGCCTAAAACGACGTTCTGGGCCCCGTCTATCAGTTATGCATAGTTTACTTTACTACTTTAATCGGAGGCGCACTTGACACCTTTTGATCGTCTCGGCAAACGATCGGCTGTTCCAGTTATACGGTAACCACCGACTAAGACTTATCAAGAGCAGCGCCACTGCCAGTCGCGACGCGTCGACGGCCACTTTCACCTAATGACATATTCATGACATCATCAGCAGATTTGTATAAAGTGTGAAAGAGGCTCCCCACCTAACTATCCAAAATGTTTTTGTGTCGAGTTTGTGTTTGGTTCGTTTCAAAAATGTGTTCCTACATTCTTATCCGATTGTTTGTGTTAATAAAAATGTTTGTTTCGCCTCGGATATTTGTAGGGAAGTTTGGATCAGTGTGTACGGTAATGTTTTGTTTGTGTGGGGAAAGCTTATGGCGAGACGCAGCCGGACCTATGGTGTTACAAAGTTGATAGAGTGGCCCTTTGACGCTTGCGTTTCGAAACCCGAGTGTGGTTTCTCATCAGTCGCAATGTAGATTCTTTCCTTAGTTTGTGTTTGTGAATATTTATTTTTATGTGTTTGTGAATATTTATTTTAATGTGTTTTAGTGATCTTGCTCATCGAATAGCGAGGCAAGAATATCAATGTTTGGGTCTCGTTGTGAGTCCATTTGGTGGTCTGGTTTGTTTGTTTTTTGTTTCTTTACTTCTGTGAATTTTGTTTTGACTAGTTGGGGGACATTTGTTTTTTCAATTTCTTGTATGAAGTTTGTTGTATCTTTTAAATACGTTGGTTGTTGCTGGACCAATGGTTTTATGAAGTAATCCAAGAATTCTGAGATTCTGTTAGTGGGACTAGAGCAGCCGCTAATTATTGGTCTCCCTGCAAACGTTGAGTTTTCGGGCGGCGGTTTGTGAATTTTAGATAGTAAGTACCACTGCGGGGTACGAATTTTTATGTTTTTTGGATCGAGATACTTATAAGTATCATGGTCGATGTGTTTTTTCTCGTACATTTTGTTTAATAGTTCGTGTACTTTGTTTACTGTTTGTTCTGAGCGTCATTGTCTAGTTGTGTATAATACTGGGTGTTGCGTAATTGTCTTTCGCATTCGTGTACGTAATCTTTTGTGTTTACAATGACGATGCCTCGACCCTTGTCGAAGGGTTTTATTGTAATTAGCCTATTGTTTGCAAGCTTGTTTATCGCGATTCTTTGAGCACGCGACATGTTCTGTTTCCTTGTTTGAAAGGGTATCTCTAGAAGTGCGAGTTTTGTCGCTTCTAGATAGCTTTCGAGTTTTGTGTTTTCTGTTGTTCGAGGAGTCCAGTTTGACTTTTTTTGCCGACCAGCCATCAAACCCAACTAGATACGTGCATGTCCCTTCGTTTTGAATCACTTCCTTCACAATGCCTTTGGACCACCAGTTACCATCGTCAAGAGCTTCTACCTTACAGCCAAGCGCGAAACCTTCCATGGTGTCTCAACCGATGCTATGCAGTTGTAATACTGATCACTTGTGTATAGCTGAGACTATACTACTGTTAAAAAGAAGTTTAACACCTCACCAGCACGAGGGGTCATAAAAATTATCGGAAGAGCCCTTTAGACCAACCAGGTACAAGTTTCCCGAAAGGTGTCAAGTACATAGGACTAACCAAACATTTAAGGAAAAACAGCAGGAACAATGAAATTGGTTGATAAGCCATAATCCCAAATTGGTCAATTTTTGTGTGGGCGCGGGGCTGGAATGATAACTGAAACCAATAGTTCAGTTATAATTATAACACACCTCATCCGCAGTCTGTGTTCTAATTCGCCAATTGATAGTCACGTGGGATGCGTTCTTTTTGTGCTGATCCACGTAAACGACGTCATCAGGCATCATTTGTCGGAACTGATGCCTGCCCGCTGACGTAAAAAACAACAACAATTGCGCATGCGCGAAATGGAATGTAAACAAAGATGTCGTCTGCGGCCGAGCGAAACGACAGTCGAGAAATTTCTCGGTTTATCCTACTCTCTGAAGAAGAACTGAATGCTCTGGTTTCCAACAAGGACTCAAAACGAACGAAAACGATAATAATTGGTGCATTGAACGTTTGCAGAAGTATTGCGACCCTGTTGGGAAAAACTTTTCGCCGAACCACTTCAACATATTACATCATTCATGCGACAAGTTTTGTGTATAGTACGTTCTTATGCATGGCTACGGATGAAGTGTGTTATAAGACACATAATGACTGGCCATGCGGGTGACAGCATACGTCTTTAAACCCTCGGGCCTGTGAGTCATCCAAAAACAGACTGTTCGGGGGTGACTCGCAATCCCTCGGGTACAGACGTATGCTGTTGCCCTCATAGCCAGTTAATATGTGTATATTATAACACACCTCATCCGCACTTGCTTAGTCCCTCTTTGAACCTGAAATCTTCAAGGCTGCTGATTCCGTTGTTGTAGCATACATCTGACCATTTAGAAGACATGAAACAAGATGAATAATCTTATCTGTAGATGTAATTCCGATGACATTAGGCGAAGAGAAATTCAACAATCGGTTGTGTCACACGACACTGCAAAGTTCAGCTGCTGTGGCCGACAATGTATGTTTTGGCCATACAACCATTCATTTCTTTTCTTACGTGTTGTGCGGCTGGTTTGGAAATGTCCCTTAGCTGAGTTCTCGTTCTGTTCGGCGCTGGACTGAATTGTCCATCAAAGTAGCACTCCAAATGTAAAAAAGAGTAAATAGTAAATGTTAAAGTGAGTGAATGGGTTTGTCTTTTCTATAATAAAGCAATACCTAAGACAATGAAGCCGAATTAAACGTGATGGAGGAACCATAATTCCACTGTGAGTGTGAGGTTCACAACCGCTTCTGCTCTCTGCTTTAAGTTCCCTGTAAATGCATGGAAACAGAAACGGGGAAGTCGAACCTGGTTCTGTCATCAACATCATAATACATGGCCTGGCCACTCGTCTTAGTTATAACTGTATGAAGAATGTGGCTCGTATAGTCAACATCGCATAATGAGAGGGTAATCACCAGAATCCATTGTAAAGATCGACCAGCAGTTTGTAATTGCTTAGACAAGTCTACATGACCGTTGAAAGGTGGCCGTTAAGTGAAAGGTGGCGTTCTCAAGGCTAAAGTATTAACGGAAGTCAACAAGAAGAAGGTTTACAGCGGCCTCAACGATAACACTTTCGAGACGAGATTTATTAAATTTTACATGCAACCGTTCCACAACAAAATGTGAAAACGGCAAGGTAGTGTCAAAGGTTATTAATTCACTATGTAAAAATCAAGGACCAGATATTTGACGTCCCGAGCAGTGGTCAATTATTGAAAAGCATCGAGTTACTCTTACATTAGCAAGCAACGTTATCTTTAGAGATCAGAGCTACACATTATCAAAACTGATACATTTAAACAAACGCTTTGAGTGGGTTTCAAAATAGATATCTCAAATTTAATAATATATATATATATATATATATATATATATATATATAATATATATATATATATATATATATATATATATATATATATATATATATATATTCGTAGCCCAGTCTCCCTTCTTGAATAATAGGTGTTTCTAGTTTTCTTAATAGGCACAATAGCCCTACGGTGATGTACTTTTACAGAATCATCGTCCTATGCAATTCAAAATTTTGCATACCTATAAAAACAACTCATTCGTTTACTTTCATTTTGCGATTGTCATCTACCGTGCAACTGTGCTATTTTGGGTTTAGATACAAAACTTTACTGAATACAATTGATGTCTCTTACAAAAACACGCAAACATGAATAGGGAAGTGAAAAGGGGAAGTTGTTATTTTGTTATTTGGCGTAGTTTAATCATCAACACCATAATGCATAACCTTATCATCCGTCTGCTATGACATAGCTGGCAAGTTGATATACGTGATATAAAAACAGAAAGTGTTCTCCTGCTCAGAGGAATGTAGCTTCTACTAGCATACGGTGTTGCATGATTAACGCAGCCCATAACATAGAAGAGTATACAGAATTAATAGTTTTTTTCTGATTATTAAATGCTATTTTCTCTTGTTGATAGCAATCAAGTGACTGCACGTAGACTGTTTGTCAACTCTGTTGGTTAATAGTCGATGTTTTGCATATTGTTCAGAGTGCTTGTGGGTTCAGAACAAATTTACAATAGAAGAAACGTTTTGTTTACACCAGCGACCGTCTAAATATCACCTAAAACTGTTGGGGGGTCTCGAAACTACCGTAATGCAAAGTGCAGTAGTATATCATATATCAGAGTAAACGTCTCGGGAATCTTGAAACCTTTGACCCTTTCAGCGCATGATCCTTTCAGCGCTGACCAAAGTCCAAAGCTATCACCTGACAGTTGCATGCCCAACTACTCAGTTCGCTTTCGATCAACGATCGACGATAGGGGCAGGAGAGTTTTTTTTTGAAATGTCGAAATATGACAGAGTATTTCCCAAGAATTCATATTCTTAACAAAAAATCGTCGTTCAAAATTCAAACATTCGGACGTGTATGTCAGGTTCATTGTTCTCTGGCTTTCTTTGAAAAAGCGATCAAGATTCTCTATTTTCCTGCGTCATCGGTAAGAAGTCCTCGGAAACGCTGGACCCTCAACTGAGCATTCTTCAACTGTCTCCTTGAAGCTGGTAGAACGTGTTTTCTGTGCTCGATCCTCGCGAACTTTGCAATAATTGGCCTAGGACATGACCTGCAGATGGCATTCGTCCGTCTGTGACCTGTCAAGATCAAATGTTGCGGAAAGAAATGCCTTTACCTTAGTTTCGGTTTCTTCCAATATTTCGTTTGGGCACTGGTCGATACCGTTGATTACTGTTACTATAGAGTAACTGTCCTTAGATCAATAATTATCACGCTTCATCCCCCTTTTCTGTCGTCTATTTCTCGTGTCGGAGAACTGATGTTAATTCTTCAATACATATCTCTTCGCCAAATTTCTCAAATGGCAATTACTTTGTTCGCGTTATTATTCTCTTCAGCCAACTTATCAAATGACGATTACTTTGTTCTCGTCCTTTAGCATGGTGCATGGTCACTTCTTTCAGTTCATCCACTTTTCCTTGAACATTTTTATATGTCGACATCGATTAGACAAAGTAGATCAATTTTGAGTTGTCTGAATTTTCGAATGATGTCCGCTATATCAAATGTATCGTCAGGATTCAGCATTCTCATTGACTGAATGATCTAGTTGACGAGCAACAAAAACGACGTGTAACTTGGTCAAAATCGAAATGGCTCCCCAATGGGGAAAATCAATACGTTGTTTATAAAGCACTTGCAACTAGTCTCCTTACTTTGAATACATTATTCTGTATGGGTAAGGAGACACTCAATGGAAAGTTATACCTACTGCTATCTTCGCTATCACTTGTTATGCATCCTCAACCTTCTCTAACACTTTCGATACAATCCTTAACCACTTGACAACGCGCTGCTGTTTTCATCCACAAATATAGCCAAATGGTCTAAGACGTTGAAATTAATAACAATGGATTCTTATATAGCGCACATATAAACAAGTACTTGTGCTCAATAACGCTTTGCAATTATTATTTACCAGAGGACTAAATAAATTAGTAAGCATTTCACTCTTTTGTCTTCGTTTGTGTATCGCCGATGCAATATTCACTAGGAAAGGATTCAGTGCCAATGAGCCTACAGAGCGAAGAAGCTACAAAGTACTTTTAATGCTGCACATAAAACTTACCGATCACAGAATTATGGTTCTATTTCGAAGGGCTTGGATTTGGTAAGTTCTGCCAATTTATTGCCTTCAAATAATTGAGATGGTTTTTCACCTTGGGAAAGTCATTT
The DNA here is from genome assembly GCF_041260155.1 of Ptychodera flava. Taxonomy (NCBI): domain Eukaryota; kingdom Metazoa; phylum Hemichordata; class Enteropneusta; family Ptychoderidae; genus Ptychodera; species Ptychodera flava. Next base: position 37,070,747 of record NC_091928.1, read on the forward strand.
ATTTTGAGTACACCCGGGCCATTAACATACAGAAAAACTCACTGTGAGTGAGCTAATTGGACAGTTCAGATGAAAACTAGTCTAGAGAATTTCGTCTGCTAATGGCCAAATTGGATTTGACAAAAATTTTTTATGGAGGCTAACCTAAAGATTTCAAAGTGGCACTCCCACTTGGTAACATTTTTAAAGCACATTTTTTTAATGCCAATGGTCGATATTTGACGTGGCGACTGCGCGCGGATCGCGAGATATCAATAAAAACATGTCTTCAAAAAAGTATAAGTTTGAATTCCGATGGCTCACCTAAATTCAGCTTCCGCACATCGAACGTTCGGCACTGGGGCCATTGTCAACTAAGCTATGGAGTACGAGTCTACGCTAACGCTGCTGTACGCAACAGTACCACAAGCGTCGGTGATTGGTCATGCCCCGTTGGAGAAAGCTGAGTCTTACTGACTTGGCAAAAAAAAACAATTTGCTGATTCCACCAGAATTCATCAGATGCAATGGAGGATGAAAAATTGAAGCAGAAAGTGACAGAAAATTCAGAGTGAAAATTTCAGAAAAATCAGTAATTCAGAGTGAACATTTTTACTCTGAATGGTCTGTAACTTTCAGCTTTAATTTAAATAAGGCAGACTACACGTCTGTGAAAGCTTATTCTCCGGCAACATTTAGTTGATCATAGCATGCTACCAGAGCTTAGATTAATTCAGAACAAAAATACAGAAATTTATCAAAATTCAGTTACTGACCCTTGGAAGTTTAAATCTAAATTAGAGATGAACTGAGGTTCTCAAGCTTGTTTCCAGACAGCTACCTGAACACTCATCTTCTTCGTTATCTGTACCACCAGCTTCTATAACAACTCTTCGATTTTCAGTTAAATCCAACTTTTTACATCCTGGAAAAAATGCAACAATAGGTAATATGGCGAGATAAAACTATAAATGAAAGACAAGGGGCTGATTAGGTTAAGGAAAAGGAGAGACTTTCATATACAGTGCCTCTCTTCAATACTGTTACAAAGTATTTGCTGCTTCTTGTCATCAACTAATTAAAATAAAAAAGCCAAACTCTCATATGCTGAAACAATACATTGTATACTCTACGATGTTTAACTGATGTTTTACATGCGTTTGTGTTTACTAAAAGACATGTGTTAACTGTGATTACGCAGCGGTACTATGCAGGCGTATCGATCGCGCTCAGGTCAAGGATTATCGCTACAGTTGTGTTGCGATGACCCTTGACCCGAGTGAGATCGATCGATAGGCTATGGACAAAAGTACCACTGCGTAGTCACAGCTAGCTGTTGGTATAGCAGCCACTAAAAGAAAAAAGGTTTCTTCAAGTAATTAAGCTATTTCAAGGTACAATACAATTAATTTCAAAGGACGATAATATAGATGCTTCAAAAATCTAATACCTTTTACTATTTTGGAGAGGAAACTTACCCTTTCTGGTCTTGCTTCCGCACGATCACGACTTCAGGGTGCGCTTACAAGAAAAATGTCGCAACTTCCGTTTTGATGCATCATGGGATAGGAAAAGACACCAAACTTGAACACCAAGTGTTTAAGAAGTAGAACGCCTCTTGCACGCCGATGTTAAAATTAAAACGCTCATGGTGGTTTTCTGATTTTCTTTTCTAATTTTTAAACTTTCAACCCGTAATAAACGTGTAAAATTATTTTGTATACTTCCTTTTTTAGAAAAAACATGCTTTCAGGAATTATAGGCTGGAAATATTTTTCACTTAGTGTGAAATTCGTTACACCAAAATCAGTGTACGTTTACCGGACAGTGAAGCAATAGTAAATTAATAGCCATTATAAATTAAAAAACACAAAAGACTGTTAATTGTTTCACAGTTTTGTAAAATTTCTGTGGTGCTGAGTTTTTGAACACTTGAAGGAGATCGTTGTTAACACATAGTGTTCATGTTCAGAACATCATTGTTAATATTATGAACACTAGTGTTAACAATATGAACACTAGCCGTTCAAATTTGAACACCGACATGTACATTTTGAACGCGTAAAGACGCGTCTAGCGTCGGCTATTTTTACAGTGTACATGCGCAAACAACCGAGTTGGCGAAGTTTCTAGATTTTTACAGAAACAGACACACATAGATTCACTCTAGTTACAGTTTTTTCCTGCAGGATTATGCTAACATCTATATCTTGATCTTTTAGACATGTAGTTTTGCACTTTCCCTTCTTTTTCAGTTAAGCTTACTCTTTCGCTAAAGACTTGTCGCGGATGAATTGTATCTTTATGCATTTCACCTGTGGATATAATGTCCAGACACAAAAGTATGCATTAGTATTCCGCTCAGAGCCTGATAACACAAAAGCAAGCATTTCAGTATAAAGCTTTGTTGTACCAGCTTGAATAGAAACCATCGGCATGTGGTGCCTAGCAGGGTCATGCACGGGACACGACTGTTTCACAAAACACGAAAAATACCCAGGAGTTTAAAAAGAAACCATATAAAGCTCTTGCTTAGTCCCTGTGCACAGATGAAAAATGAAACACAATCGTAAAGGAAATTAAAACCCTAAAAATGATACATAAGCTTCAAAAATATATTGCCAGAACTCTTTATCTGTGGAATATCTGCATAATACAAACATTTTGCATGTCATAGATTGGCGCTTAACGGGGACAAATGATTAAAGAGCTCTGAAAGGTAAATGAATTCATTCATGGGGACCGCGAGCAACTCATTTAGTCCTTCATGGACATTTGTAGACGTGAATATCAAATCGGAATCCGGAAATCAGTAATTTTCTTCAGTGCACACGAGATCACACAAGTAACTGAACGTGTGTGATCACTTATGCTGCATAACGTATACCGTACTTCACAGAGAGCGACAGCTAAGAAAGGCTTCAGCGCATATCTTTTTGCTGAAATTAATAAGACCATTGGCGGGCAAGCATTCTTCCAAAGGTTTAGTCAGTGTTCTGCACGATTGGATGGGCAATCTGTGAAAATCAGTAGTTTGCATTTCTCTCAAAAAGAAAACGCCTTTCATTTAGCATACCAAAGAGGTCGACGTCCCTGGCCGTCCGTCGAGTGCAATAGAATGGAACGTGTAAAGTGCAATTGAAATTTGGCACATGCGTAATACGTAACTGCGTGACAACTGCATTGGAAAAGTAAAGGCGTTTTGACCAAGACGATCCTGGGGTAATTTCAATGTTATGATATTTCTTCAAGATTATTCTTTTACCAAAAAAACAAGTTTGAATCAAAGTAGTATCACCTCATTAATTTTCTACTCAATTCTTTAGAATTCAGGCTGTTTAGAATTTGTTGAAAAACAATCGCTACGATTCTTTGAACCAAGTGTAGAGCTATGCTTGTCCTTGTTCAGTCATGCGATGTCCGGTTGCCAATGGCATGCCATCCAGGGACTTTGTTTTCTTTCTTCATTATGTTTTACGCCGATCGCTGATTCATGCAATACCTAGGCAAACATTTTTAGTCATATGATAGTGGGAGAAGCTCTAGGAAAAGCATATGATGCATCGTGGCTTTGATCATCAGCATTTCACCATTGCGCACATAGGGAGTTGCTTTGTTGAACTGTAAGTCCATATGTGTCCTTTGTTATATTTCAATCTATTTCGATATAATCCACAAAGTCAAAGTTATTGCTTCCATAATTTAGTTCTATAAGTCAAATACGGTATAATTTATCTTCTTTAGCTTGAACTGTTGCACGGTTAAACTGGTACCCAGAGATCTGGACTGGCTCCATTTCAACCTTCAGGACTGCATTTGAAGTGAATGCCATGACCTAAAACTATTACTTGAACGATCGTGAAAGTGTTTGCGATTTACAGGATTTACTGGGGCAGTGGCCAACGACAGTGTCATATCGACCAAAGGTGAGTGAAAAAGACGGGGGTTTTACTTTGTTTTGTTTTTTCTCATTTCATACGAAATGTGTTGCCATAACCGATATTAAAATGCTTTCGATATACTCTGATAGTTACATACAGCATTCTTTGTTAATATGATAGTACCTGTGCAGCATACACTGAGTTGAAAAAATGTTAACTGGAAGATTTGGCAAAGTTTTAGCCAAGCTACAACAGAGGACAAAAATAGACTCGCAGACGTTTCACTCTTTTTTCAATTCAATTCTTGGATGCGAGATATTTGCACAAACAAACAGTTGTGGCTCGTACCATAGTTGTAGCTTGCGCCTTTCTACACAATTACTGATTTATTGCAACAGCGTTAATGTACGATTTGTTGGCAACACCAGTGGAACCCTTCCCCATTTAAAATTCTTTCGATACGCATGTCCCGGCAATTCTTTGAACCCTTGCCAAGTTAATGTCCTGCCAGTGACGATCATTTCCCATACTTGGTCATGTGATATTAGAATCACTATAGAGGGTGAGCTTAGTACCTGTTATTCGCTTTATAAATGCTCGGGGTTTTACCCCTATCATAGTATGTGCTTTCAACACTCAGCCAATCAGTTGTCTTCAATTGTTGATGGGTGGAGCATGAAGAATTGTTTATGTTGCTTCAGCTCACAGTTGCGCATAAACTAAAAGAATCACCTTCGCTCACTGTAAACTTTTGTGTGATCGTACAATAGTTAAAGAGGATTAATATTGTAGGTTAAAAATTTGCTTCATGAAAAATATTAGCGACTGATGGTCGCGAGTTAAGACACTGCATGCTTTTTGTAGCAATGGAACAAGGTGTGCAGCATTGCTTGTGTACGGCAATCCACTGATGTAAAGATCTTCCTGTTCAGCACTCGTTGTTTGGGCTTTTGTACCACATGTTTAAGGGTGTTACATGATGTTGATATGTACCTCTTTCAGTTTTTGTGGTTTTGTAGTTTGGTGATGCTTTCTTTTAAGGGTCTGTAGGGCTTTTGTCATTTATTTGTTTCATATCATCGGTATGACTCAGTTTGAAGACATATGCACAACGCCACAAACTGATTAGGTATTAATACCACTTTGACGTCATTTCTACTGTTGTTTGTTGTTGTTGTCATTGTTATTGTTGTTGTCGTTGGTGGTGGTGGTGTCGTCGTTCTTATTCTACAACGACTTTATTACATTTCGACATCAGGTCGTAAGTTAGTGTTCACATTGCATGTGAATAAATTGCAAGTTGAGGCCGTCGATGACTGTAACTGGTGGACAAGGGGTGCAGTTAAGGAAATAGTTGCAGCTGAGAAAGGACTGTGTGCATGTCCCTTCACCACAATAGAGGGAAACAGTGGCTAAACACATATCGCCTTACACAAACCTAGGGGGTGGCTGCAAATTTTGCAAGGACCAAAGACTACCTGTACAATAAAAGAAGGGCTCAGCTACTACTCTCGCGTCTACATGTGCGCTATTTCGCCCTGCGTGGCAGGGCTATACTGCGACTACATATTTCTAATCTGTACGGCGTGGTCATAGGCGAGCACTCTTGACTCATATTGGTCTAGGGCTAATAGCTTTCCTTGTTTTATGGACGTTAGTGTTGTATTTGTAGCGACATTTGTAAAACCAACAAATTTGCCTTGCTTTATTCGGAATCGAAGAGTCACGGGTGACAAAGCGTAATCTTAATTTACTGTCCACGTGTTGGGATTTTCAGTCTGATGTGGGGAATGGCCGTTACATCAGACTGAAAACCCCAACACGTGGGTGTTAAATGAAGTTTTGTAATTAGTGATTTAACTTTGATAGTACTGTGCGAAAGTTGATGAAACCTACTACATATAATGATCTGAGAGATATCTGATTGTTTTGTCCAGCATACTATGTAATGAACCTGCTGTAAACAACGTGAGCACATTCAGTTCACATCCGGTTAAATTTACAGGGCGTAGTGAGTTCGATGAGTAATAGTGCACCTGACCCTTTATTTGAGGTTGGGTACGTGACCTGGTTGGCATAATTGATTGAAATATTGAATTATCCCTAATTTGCATAAAATTTGATATATCAAACAACTGTTAGCACTAATTTTAGACGACATTACCATAATTCTTTATAACAAACTTCAAGGTTATTGATCTTGTCTTGTTTTGAGAAGATCTTTTTAAGTGATTAAATTTTTCTTTTTCATTATCTAGTCAATGACGCTAAATCACTTCATCTAAGGAATTACAGTACCCTAACGTTTAGTTGCTGGTCCCATAAATATGTAAGGGACCAACATTTTTTTGACAGATTTTTGATGACCTTGAATTACCTTTGCCTACTTTACAATATCTTGGCCCAAATGATGATTTGAGATTTGGAATTTGGGATAACTGTCACTTGGTGTGTTAGCGAGTCTAGGTCCACAGTTTGCATTGCATGCTGCACGTGTGTGATATTTCACAAAACATTTTACAGCGATTGTGATCTTACAAATATCGACTGATTCCTTGACATAACCAATTTGCAGGGTGAGATTTATGCAGGAGTTTTATTTTTTACTGTGTGGACACTTTGTTTATATCGGATTTTCTTTTAAACAAAAATGGCAAACGGATTTTATTTTTACAAGAGTCTGAGAGAAATCTGCTCTGTCGCCACTATTTGTTCATGCAGTGTTATTTCATGTCGTACTACGGGACATAATGATATTTCTCATGACAGCTTTTCCCCACACAGATTTAGACGTGGAGGGTTAGGCCTATTTTGGCGAAATCGGCCACACCAACCACGTCTATTATAATTCATGACTTTAATTATCTTGTTTACGCACACATTTTATCGATTTGAAATCTGGGGAATGGCTATTAAAACATGGTTGTCACCCCCACGTGTGGGCAGTGAATTGAGATTACTCTTTGAATTAAGATTTCTCTTTGCACTCACCATGCTCTTTTAAGACAGCTGCGTTTCCGAATAGAACAAGACAAATTGGTTGGTTTCTCTAATTTGCCTACAATTACAACACTAACGTTAATCTACTATGTAGACCTGGCAAATCCATTTCTAATAACATTCGAAACACAGTGAGCATCTAATGACCAATATATTCCACAATGCTTGCCGTATAGGATGGAGGTACTTGATCCGCTCCTGGCTCCATGACTGATCATGGCGGAAGAAGAAAATCTTTTCACCTCCTTGGAGTGACGTACGTACGCATGACTGAAAAAATAAAACCACTGAGATTGCTATTAAAGTCATTTTCTGTCAGCTATCAACCGATGCACGCTGGCCAGCTATTAGCCCTACGGCCGGTATGTGTCAAGAATGCTCGGCCATGACTACGCCGTAGCCGTATTATAGCCCTGCCTAGCCCTTCGTACCGTGCTGTGTGCTCCCGGCATAATAACGCCGAGAACACAGCACGGTACACAGGACCACAGTCCCTCCACCCCCGCGGGTGGAGAAACTGATCTGGCAGGGTTAACCCCTAACACGCAGAGCGGAGTAGCGCGTGTGTAGACGTCAAAGAAGTAGCCGAGGCCCTTCTTTTATTGTACATTCTGTTATTTTTTCCTTGCAAACTTTGCAGCCACCTAAATCTGTGTATGGTGATTTGTGTTCGTCCACAATGTTTCCCTCTATGTTGGTGCTGGGTATCCGTGGTAAAATTTACTGTCTCTTTATCGACTTTTCCAAGGCCTTTGACAGAATTAACCACTATCTTTTGTTATATAAACTTCTGTCACTGGGTATTAAAGGCAAAATATTTAAAATTTTGTGTTCTGTGTATAGTGGTATCAAATCTTGTGAGCGGGCTGGCAGTGTATCATCTCAGTATTTTGAATGCCCAGCTGGTGTGAGACAGGGATGCATTCTCAGCCCAATACTATTTAGTGTCTTTATTGAAGAACTCAATCATATGTTCATGTCATCTGATCAAATGGGTATTCAGCTAACACGAGATATGCGCGACCTTTTTGACCTCATGTATGCAGATGGTGTGGTAATATTTGCCAATTTGATTAGAAATCTTCAGCGTCTAATTGATATACTTTCTACATTTTGTACAAAATGGCGTATGGAGGTTAACATCGATAAAACGAAGGTTATGATTTTTCGAAAAGGGGGTCATCCCTCTGGTTTAGAAAAGTGGTATTTCCGAGGTGAAATGTTTGAAATAGTTTCGTATTACAAATACTTGGGCTTCTTCTTTCTTTGAGGAATACTTGGTCGAAAGCGGTGTACACTTTAGCTTATCAAGCCAGTAAGGCTTTGAATATATTGGCATCTCCAAACGGAAATTACATTTTCTGAATCTTAATGTTCGTGGGCTAATGTAAAAGCGATGTCTGTCTGTCCGTGTGTGTGTGTGTGAGTGTGTGTGTGTGTCAGTGTGTCTGTCTGTTTACACAATAACTCAAAAACGCCTGAACGGATTCAAGTCAGATTTGGTAGACAGGTACCATATGCTACTTGCAAGAACGGATTAGATTTTGGTTAGTGTGGCTTGCGTATTAGTCAAGTTATGCAATATCGTTTTTCTTCCGTACAATAGTTTCCTATGGAGACGGTAATGACAGTGTAGACATATATCAAGAAATACTGCACAAAATTTCATGAACTTTTCACAGATGACAATCGCAGACCATTATCATGATACTGTGAGTGTCAAGTCAATTATCTGCTTATTTGCATATTAAATGAACCTTTGTTATTAGTAGCGTAACTCTGAAATTCCTGGACCAAACTTAATGATACCTGCAACAAATATTGATCTGGTACATATCTAATGATACTTAGAAGCATTGGGCAGTGTCAGTTTAATAAATATCTCATTTGCATATTTTATGATGTTTAATAATTAGTCATATAACTCCGCTATAACCACCAATTTTGATGAATTCCGCTGCAGATACTGATCTGACGGACATCTAACTGTGGTGTAAAGCACTTAGTAGTGTCAAGTTAATTAAGAGTTCATTTGCATATTCAATAAACTTTGTAATTAGGTATATAACTCTGAAATTACGGCACGCAAGTCGGTGAAATCGGGTACAGCTATTGTTCTAATAAGTATCTAATTGTACTGAGAAGCATTTGGTAGTGTCAAGTTAACAAATAGGTCATTTGCATATTTTATGAAGTTTTATAATTAGTCATATAACTCCAAAATAACTGCACCAAATGTAATGAAATCCTCTGCAGATACTGATCCGACAGATATCTAATTGTGGTCTAAGCATTTAGTTGTGTGGAGGTAATTAAGGATTCATTTGCATGTTTAATGAACTTTTTAATTAGTGATATTACTCCAAAATTACAGCGTTAAAATTGATGAAACTTGCTACAGATGTTGATCTGATAAATATCCAATTGTACTGAGAAGCACTGAGCAGTGTCAAGTTAATAAAGATCTCATTTGCATATTTCATGAAGTTTTATAATTAGTCATATAACTCCAAAATAACTGCATTAAATGTAATAAAAACTGCTGCATATACTGATCCGACAGATATCTGACTGTGTTGTAAAGAATTGAGTGGTTTGATGTTAATTAAGGGTACATTTGCATATTTAATATACTTTGTAATTAGGTATATAACTTTGAAATAACGGCACCAAATTTGGTGAAACGTGCTACAGATATTGATCTGATAAATATTTAATTGTGCTATTAAACATTGAACAGTGAAGTTAATTAAGGGCTCACTTGCATATTTAATGAACTGTGTAATTAGTGATATTACTCTAAAATTACAGCATTAAATTTAATGAAACGTGCTACAATTGTTGATATGATGGATATCTAATTAACCCATGAAGCATTGAGCAGTTTGAAGTTAATTAACAGCTCATTTGCATATTAAATTAAGTTTTGTAAATAGTGATTAAACTCTGAGAGTACTGTGAAAAGTTCTTAAAACCTGCTACATATAATGATATAACAGATATTTGATTGTTCTATGAAGCGTCATACTATTAATGAACCTTTTGTAAATCACGTGAGCATATTCAGTTCACATCTGGTAAAGTATTCGATGCAATGATTGTACCAATTTTATCACATGGGGCAGAAATTTGGGGATTTCAATATTTTGAGGTTTTAGAGAATGTACAGAGGAGGTGTAGGCTACTGTTGGGATTACCTGAACACACTACTACAGAAGCAGTAATGGGAGAATGTGGACGTCTCCCTATTTATTTTATCACCATAAAACGCTGCATCGCTTACTGGTTAAATTCCTCGAAATGCCATCCCATAGAATTCCAAGACAGGCATATTGGATGCTGTGTAATTTAGACAGCATGGGTAGAAATACTTGGGCAACCTCTGTGAAGGATATTTTATTTTCATTCGGATTTGGGTTGGCCTGGGTTTCCAAGGAAGTTGGTAATACAAATCATTTTCTGCACATCTTCGAAAATAGAGTTAAATATGTATACAAACAGCGTTGGCTCGGAAAGGTTTCACTGAAACCCAAACACCGTACACGTATATCCAATTCAAAAGTTTACTAGAGCCTGCGAAATACAGTACCTCCGTTGTAATCACCAGACTGTCCGAATGTTTACATATTTTCGCTGTTCAGTAATCCCTCTTGCGATGGAAGAAGGCAGGAGCGATAACATTGCTCCAGCTTTTAGATATTGTAAAGTTTGTAACACAAATATGGTAGAAGATGAATACCACTTTCGTGTAATCTGTCCACTGTACAATAATTTGAAACTTCGTTACTTGCCAAAGGATTTCTTTCTGGAACCAAATTTCTGTAAATTTATACGGTTTATGAGGTTATCTCTTTTAGATGACCTACTCAGTCTTTGTAATTTTGTCCACAGAGCTTTCAGTTTTCGGGAAAAGCTGTAACGTGCGTTTACTCACAGTGATGTGATCTGTGTATTTTGCCAGTTGCGAGTCTATTAATAGTCTTTTCTGATATATTTTGTTATGCAATCGACTCAAATGTTTTGAAGTATTTTTCTGTTGGAAAAAATCTAAATGTGTACCCCCTTTGCATATTGGCTGGTGGCCTTGAAACGCAAATGAAAGATTATTGTTATTATTATTTAATTATGGTGCTGGGTAATATAGTGAACGGAACATGTACACTAAGGTCCACACAGCATCGTACGTATGGTGCATCAGAAAATACCCATGAGAATTGTTTTATTTATAAAGAGGGACTGAATGCATACATTTAGCATCTAGTTAAAGTTTGTGGCAACTTTTTAGAGAACATAAACGGACCCTGAAGCTTTTCCTCTAGTATTAACAATCCCTGTAGGCACAGACATTGTCCCTGATGTAGGGGACATCATACTTTTTTACTCCATGGATCCACTATGTGGGGATTGGTGGGACATCATGAAATTTAGTTTTCTTTTACGGCCCATTCACGTGTGTTGCAAATTTTATTGTATTTTTTCTTTGTTGAACTGATATGAAAGTCACCAACTTGAACAATTTCATGTCGATTTGTTGCAGTTCTAGCCCCCCTCCCTTTGCCGACGGCTTCTCTCTATTCTCGACACAGAAAATCCGGGTTTTAGCATAGCGATTGAGTCATTTGTTACTTCACATCACGGTGAAAACATTGACCGAAGTTCGGATTTTTCGTCTGCTATACTGTACAATATAGTCGACGTTTCAATGTAGATGAATGTTCAGTTGTAATGTACGTTATACAATTTCTGTATCGTTTGCTGTCTTGTAGCGTCTGATCTAAATCCATCCCTATGTTAGAACCCACTGAGAAAGATCTCAGCATGGCGTCTTCAACGGAACTTTGTAGTACTGTAACAGCTTTTTGTAGTTTAGAACTACCATAGGCAACATGATGTGTTACCAGTATATTTGTCTAGGGCTTTTTACAAATGCTCTGAACAGCAATTTTATCAAATCACATACGCGCTTCGTGAAATGTGTCAAAACATTTGGCTGATCGATTATTTGTAGATAAACATCGAGAACAGTAGCAGACCAGTTTCTGTGTGGGGGAAAAGTTGGAATGTAAACGTGCGGCCAAGCAGAAGATAGTGAGCGGTTTAAGTACTGACAGTCTTGGCCACTGCTGCTAACATCGTTGTTTTGATCGTCGATCAAGCGCACGTGATCGATGTGTGAGACCGAAAATCGAACGTTGTATGTTAGTACCATAAGAATAATGAGGCCTTTGGCCTCATACTTCGATATCGGGCCTTCGATCGACTATCCAAGCAACGCTGTAAGAACATGTCAGGGCTTGAAAATAACTTTTCCCCCCGGTAGTCCACTCTGGCTACCTTTTTCTGAAGTTTGTAATCTGGTGACGATGGCTGGCAGCCAATGCATATTTAAGTTCAGTGATATCTTTTTTCGTTAACCAAACAAGAAAAAAACGTTAACAAAACAAGAAAAAGCTATTTTTCAAGATTCTGCCCATGAAGTGAATTTTCTAGTCATTTGATGTGGGTACTTGCAAACCTTTAATACACAAGGAAACAGGTATAATGGACGATAGTGACGCTCAAACGTTTGGTGACCTATTGTCACCGCGTTTCACTCTCAGAGTTGTATGCAAATTTTGATAGTCGTCATGACAACGACACGACCTTCTCAGCATTGAGGCATGAGACATACTATAGCAGGGCTAAAAATAGACCATTGCCTTTCTGTAGGGAGGAGGCGTAATCTCCGTGTAATTGTGATTGATACATTATGAACAAAATGCAACGAATGCGTTTTTATCGGCCATCATTTCCTGTGCTTGTCATTCAAGTACGTAAGTTCAGATATGGAAACTTTGTTGTAAAGTTTCACCGAACGGCCGGTCGTCTGCGTAATTTGCATAACAAAGTGATACTATGGCCGTTCTGTGTCCAGCTGGGTTTGACTGCATTTAGCTCGTTCAAAGTGACTGCCTGGACACGGCATGTTAAGAACTGACGGATTTTCAGGTCCCAGGCGTTGGTAATCCATGTGGGCTACCATTTCATGGATTTTGGTAGCCCAGAGAAAAGTTGGTTGTCTGTGGACGCGGGACTACCGCTAATTTCGAGCCCTGCATTTGGTCTTGCCTAGCAACTCTAGTAGTTCCCAATCGTTCTCAGCCACTATTTGTAACAACTGAATACATGCCTGTGACACTTAGAAGCTTTCTGGACAAACCAAAAGATCAACTTAGCACACAGCACACCACAATGTGGAGTACAGAGTCGCGCGGTTAGTCTGAAGACTGTGCGATGGCTATTATTTATTTTGGCCTGTCAACGAGTCCAATACACCTGTTGTCTATTCAAAAAACAGCAGTCAGCAAACTGCAATCGTTAATTTTGTGGATTGCCCCGAACTTTGACCTTCACTTTATCCCCAACTTCATTATTTAACACATATCTAATTCTGGCCTACCTGACAGAGCTAGCTCTCTGATTTTGTTCGCAGGGATAAGTATGGGAGCGTGACCAGCGACATTTTTACCTTATTAATTACGCACATATGAAACACTGCAGGGCTAGCCAGTAGAGATAGAGGTCTAATTTTTGATGCACAGGGATAAGTATGGGAGGAATTTTTTTTACTAAGGGACTGGACACAAATTACAGGGGGGGGGTGGGCCGGTGTTTTCGAAACACCGCTGCGTCAAAAATAGTGACCCTTCAAAAGTTCATGCACAAAAATTAGTGACCCTCCCCCTTATCCATGAATGAAAATAAATGACCCTCCCCTGTTACTCAATACCCCCCAACAAACCCGTAATGTTTCAAGACCCCCCTTCTGACTTGCTATACTTTTGAATCCCCCTCCCAAAAGGAAGGCAAAATGTGGCTGATATAACGCTTTGTCCAAAAAATTTCAAATCATATGTGTGTGATAATTCATGTAAATGTACTTTGCTTGAAGTGGCAGGTAAAAAGTGCATGCATGTACAAACAATGTAATTTTTAGATTTCATCGATAATGTTGATTCACTATACATGGGAGTCTATGACAAAGCTGCGAAAAAATTATTTCACAATTAATAATATGCACTTTTTCTGCATATATGGACCGCGAATAATTGACATAATTGTACTTGATTAGAAGAGTGGTAACACGTGCATCTGTGTACAAGAACTTTGTTTTTGGAATTTCGCATAAAAAGTTCATCCATCATACATTGTAGTCTATGACAAAATTAAGAATAATTGTTTTAAAATACAAAGCTTGGCAAATCTGTCTATTTATTTACACTCGATTATTGGTATAAATGTTCATGATTAGACTAGAGTGGTTTCAAGTCCATGGTTGTGCAAGAAATTTGATTTTGGCATATCACTGAAATGTCGATTCACTATACATGGCAGTCTATGACAAAACTATGAATATTTTTTTTCCAATACAAAACTAAGTAAATCTGTGCATTTATGTACACCTAATTATTAGTATTAATGTTCAGAGTGGTTTCAAGTCCATGGTTGTGCAAGAAATTTGATTTTGGAATTTAACTAAAATGTCGATTTACTATGCATAGCAGTCTATGACAAAACTATGAATATTTTTTTCCAATACAAAACTAAGTAAATCTGTGCATTTATGTACACCTAATTATTAGTATTAATGTTAATGATTAGACCAGAGTGGTTTCAAGTCCATGGTTGTGCAAGAAATTTGATTTTGGAATTTAACTGAAATGTCGATTCACAATACCTAGCAGTCTATGACAAAACTATGAATAATTTTTTTCCAATACAAAACTAAGTAAATCTGTGCATTTATGTACACCTAATTATTAGTATTAATGTTCATGATTAGACCAGAGTGGTTTCAAGTCCATGGTTGTGCAAGAAATTTGATTTTGGAATTTCACTGAAATGTCGATTCACTATGCATAGCAGTCTATGACAAAACTATGAATATTTTTTTCCAATACAAAACTTAATAAATCTGTGCATTTATGTACACCTAATTATTAGTATTAATGTTAATGATTAGACCAGAGTGGTTTCAAGTCCATGGTTGTGCAAGAAATTTGATTTTGGAATTTCAATGAAATGTCGATTCACTATGCATAGCAGTCTATGACAAAACTATGAATATTTTTTTCCAATACAAAACTGGGTAAATCTGTGCATTTATGTACACCTAATTATTAGTATTAATGTTAATGATTAGACTAGAGTGGTTTCAAGTCCATGGTTGTGCAAGAAATTTGATTTTGGAATTTCATCGAAATGTTGATTCACTATACATTGTAGGCTATGAGGAAACTACAAATAACTCATAGGTTATGTGATCCTAAATTGTTATTCAAAAGTTGTTCAACCTGAAGCTTCCAGTTGTTATTGATGACATTTTGCACTATTCTGAATAGTTTGTATTCTGTCAATGTCCTCAAAAAATAAAAAAATGTACATACGGCGACATGAACATTTGACACTGACCTATACCTAATGTATTGCCAATGGGAGAATGATATCAAATAAGTGATCTCCCAAATTGTTATTGAAAGAGTCATAATAGGGGACAGTTATGCACAATAGAGGAGTTCGATAAGTAGAAATCATGACAACTTAAATCAATGTGGCTGCTTGGATCATCAATACATTGTTTATTATACCCTTAAACTTGCGCCCGAAGGGCGCGCCAAAAATGGAAATGGCAGAAAATGAAAGTGCCAGGAGGTATTTTTTTTTTTTCAGTATTCCATACTCTTCAATACGTGCACATGCAAGTTCAGCTTTGATGCATAAAAAAGGTGACCCTCCCCCATAGGCATACACAAAATTGTATGACCCTTCAAAAATGCTTGCGCGAAAAATGGCGACCCACCCCCAAAAAACACCGGCCCACCCCCCTGTAATTTGTGTCCAGTCCCTAAATATCACGTGACGTCGATAACCTCAAATATGCCTACACGCCTATAGATCAGTAACCACCAATGCTACTCGAGTTAATAAGCGACCAAAGCGGTAACCAAATACGACTTCAAGGATATGTAAAACAACCTTCTTGCTCTTTACGTCAAGGGGTGGGGGTTAATGTTTCTAAGGGCGTCCGGGCGATTTGAACCAATTACCATGCTTGAACCCAAGAACATGAGCGGCATGTGACCTACATACAAACTTCAGCACATTGCATGTCGAGAAGCGCACCAATAAACAAATTCACTTCTTACAAACTACTTTAAAATAGTAAAACTAAACGGTGCATTCGCTTGTAAGTTTGATTTCACTATCTAATGACCCGGACTGTGAAACAGAAACAATACATTAGACCCAACGGGTCTATGATAAATTAAAACGATGTAAGATTTCTGTGGTGATAGTGAAACAGGAAGAGGGTATACTTTGGATGTTCTAGTGACCAAATCTCGATTGACCTTTATCTTTGTCGCGTCAAGTTTTGAGTTTTTTTAGGGCATTGTCTTGCCATTCCATTGTTTTTAACACGAGAATTATTGTGAGAATTACATACTGAATTGGAAACATCACACTAGCTCGGACTGAACAGTGCACGGTGTAGCATCGGTGATACTGTTCGCAATTGGAGTTACCTCTCACCACACAAGACGTATTCGAATGTTATTAAACAAGGGGACTCTCTGTGCATAGCGTAATAATTTGTATCAGTTGAATGGGATTCGTACTATAAGTGAGTACATCGCAATGACGATTTGAGATGGCAGCAGTTGCCCTTATCTTCCGGTCACTGACGTTTGGCACTCTTTGCTTACAGACAGTTGTTTATCAAGGTAAAATGTCGCAAAAATCACAAACAACGGTTACAAGAAATCGGCCATCATCTATGATTGCCGTGAAAACCGACAAATTCATGTCATGAATATAAAAGTATCATATAGCTGTACAATTTATCGTTCGTACGGTTAAAAACACAAGACTTGCACTGCATGCCGACATCTCAGAACGGTTTCTTGTTTTGATGAAGGCCGGGTCGAAAGACCCTTAAGTAAAACACATTGCTCGGGGGCAAAGTTCTTTAATCCACCATTTTTTAAAATTTAGATTTGCTTCAGAACAAATTAGAAAATCGCAGTACAGGAGTAATGTCTCTTGGTGAAACAGTATCGTACGGCTTATTCAAGCCGTTCGTTTTTTCACACTTAGAAGCGTTTAGCACTCTGGTCCGATCGCAGGTCAATGGGTGCCAACTCTGTGCTTAAAATCATCATATTTGGTGCAGTTATTTCGGAGTTATGTGACTAATTACATAATTTTATAAAATAAAATATGCAAATGAGCTATTTGTTAACTTGACACTGCCAAATGCTTGTCAGTACAATACGATATTTATCAGATCAATATCTGCACCAGATTACATTGACTTGGATGCCATAAATTCAGAGTTATATACCTATTACAAAGTTCATTAAATATGCAAATGAACCCTTAATTAACTTGACACTACTAAGTGTTTTACACCACAGTTAGATGTTAGTCAGATCAGTATCTGCAGCAGAATTCATCAAAATTGGTGCAGTTATATTGGGGTTATATGACTAATTATAAAACATCATGAAATACGCAAATGAGCTATTTATTAACTTGAAACTGCCCGATGCTTCTAAGTATAATTAGATATATAACAGATCAATATTTGTTGCACGTATCATCAAGTTTGGTGCGGGAATTTCAGGGCTATGTCACTAATAACAAAAGTTCATTAAATATGCAAATGAGCATATAAATGACATGACAATCGCAGTGTCATCATAATCTTCTGATATTGTCATCTTGGAAAAGTTTCATGAAATTTGGTACAGTATTTCTTGATATATTTCAACACTGTCATTGTCGTCTCCATAGGGAAACCATTGTACGGAAAGAAATGATATTGCTTAACTTCATTAATACGCAAGCCACACTAACCAAAATCTAATCCGTTCTTGCAAGTAGCATATGGTACCTGTGTACCAAATCTAATTTGAATCTGTTCAGGCGTTTGTGAGTTATCGTGTAAACAGACAAACACATACACTAACACACACACACACGGACAGACAGACATCACTATGACATTAGCCCACGTGTGAACTCGTTAGCTAAAAACGAATCGGTGACACAGTCTAAAGTTTAAATTATTGCTCAATTACAAAAGCATAACCACTGATGCTGACCACAAGATGCTGGTAGCAAAATAATTAATTCTATACTATCTGTTTCAGATGGATAAGAAATTACTGAATTCGCCGAAAATGTCAAAACAATTAGTGTAACTGATCATGAATTATTCGGTTTCTTCACTGGTAATACCTTCCATTTGTCTGCTAAAGAGAGTGCAGCCTCTTCAGTCTTTTACACGATCGAGTCTCCACATCATGTACCATACCCAGGGTAGTTTTGAAATGTGCTCATTGTACTTCAGTCAAAATTTCCGATGTCTTTACTGGACAGGATAATTTTCAAACTTCAAATTTCAGTTTTAGCTGTCATTCAAATGTTTTATTTAGATATCTTTGATCAGTTTGAGTATTTGCTTTGAGTTACACTTACCGCTCTTGTTGAGGCACAGTTTGCATCAAGGGCTGATTTTGGATGAAACTTCTAGGTTACCATTATCGGCAATTTTGAGAAATTTTCTGTCAGACGCCGAGAAAGAATTACTCAAATTTAGTTGGATCATCATGTTGGCAGTGGAGTATTGTTTCCATAACCTCTTTTAATAGCTGTTCAAAACATATCATTGTTGCAAAAGGCTGAATGCATTCTATGTGTCGAACGGTCGGTTGTAAAGCAAGATGATTAACAGCAAGGTTACATATGTTCAAGCTGAATACATTGTATTACTAGATTTATGGTGCTTTTTCACATATTTGAATACAGAAAGTGTATTTTTGTGCTTGTGTTTTTATTCATGAAAAATTTGTTTTAGATAAATTAAAAGTGAAGTTATGTACCAAGCTTGCTACTCCAGATGTACATGACCAATCTGACTTATCTCTTGCTGCCAAACAAGAGACTGACTCTATACCATGTCATCTATGACAGATTATACTTTATGCAAAAGCATTACCCTTTCTTTGCTTAAAATCGACAAAGTCATTGTATAAAAGCTTTATGCTGTCAAAAATTTATTAACGAAGTTATTCTTGAGAAAAATATGTAGACACATTGTGCGTCATGTAAAACGCCCAATAAAGTAATCACACCTAAAAAGGACATTCATGTAAGCCCATAATTACACTATTTTGTAAAGTTTGTGTGAAAAAAATATTTCGAGGTTTTAAAAACGTCATTTCGCTTACTGAACGTATTTTATTGCACAACTTTGTCGGCCAATCTAAATTACTTAAATTCGACAGTGCTCCCTTCCTGGTGACATTTGTCTATCACCATGACTGATTACTGTTGACCAATGTAGTTGTTATCGGATTGTTAATCAGAACCATCGTTGATTACCATGGTCGTCCGCTAAGGTTTACATGGTTTGTTGGTGAACATGATCGACAATGGTTGACTATGGTTGGCGACCAATTTGTCTGATAGCTTTGATATTTGGAGTATAGTTTCATAAGGACTGATTTAAATTTTGTATATTGAAATTCGCTGGATGATCATTCTTGAAAAGTGATCATATAGGTATAAGCAGGACAAGAAACTAATCAAATTGATGTAATGTAAGTATCCTGAGTACCTGTGTATTTAACTGTAATGTCGCCACATCCAGGTATTTGTTATGATGTATATTAATAGTTCTGATGGAAATTCGTCACTCTCCATGGGCCAAGGCACGCCAGGGGCCAATGTCATTACTGTCAGTATGTGTATATGTTTAAAAATGTCAACATCCCATGCGACCAACTTTGTCATTTGGAATGCACAAATAGTTATCTATAATGAAATGGAATCTTGTACGTGCGGATATCAGTATAAGAAAAAATATCATTTCCAGAAACTGCAATACTTATATTAATGAGACAGTTACTTTTTGGTGTACGGTATAAATTTTGGCAGGAACAATGTATGCGATATTTTGGTTGAATAGATAACATTGGTATTTCTGTAATTTTTTATTTTTTTCCCAAATTTTCCTGAAAATTCTTGTTTCATGTTTCATGTTTCAAGTAGGTATGAAATTTTTATTTAAGTTCTCAAGGATCATCTGATTATCATATGTCAAATGATGATGAAATGTGGATAGTAAGTAACTTGGAAGACAGAAGTTTGTTATTGTTTGTATTTAATCAGTGCAACTGACACAAAGGTTTACAAAACTTTTATCACATGCACAAGCCAAGTTTGTCGTCTCCGAACAAAAAATACGGGATTTATTCTCTGGTCGTTCTACGTCACGATAACCCGCGTCTATGTCATCAATTTTGGTGCGTCGGACCTTTTTTTTGTCGATCTTCGGTGTGCTCGTAAATATGTAAACAAACAACATGGCGGCCGATGTTTCTCCCACGATCAAAAGTCATGTAATGAAATCGATATTTTCACAGACTACGACATTACTAATCCGAACAATGTAAACACAAGAGTGTACCGCCTGTATATTCCGAAGGAATTACGTGAATAATTTGCGGAAACAACGAACTCGAAGCTGGTCGCGTATACCGTGGGTTCCGTACGTATTGCAAACAGGGTCAGGCGCGACGTTTACAGTGTTCGCGCCGTCGAGATTCAGTCGATATTTGTTCCCGAAAAATAGCGTATCTTCGTCTGTGATAAATTTCTAGGACTATGCTATCTTTGAAATAGAGTATAACTTTGCGGAAGGTAGCCTACGTGTAGACCGAGAGCTGTCATTTGCTCTACACACGAACGAACGTGAGCGCTAACGCACACGACGGACGACTGGAAATGATTGACAACTTGTGCACGGCGTACTGATATTTATTCCTAAAGTAGTTCAAAAGTTTAAACGCGGAATCGTCATGGAAAACTTATTTTATTTTGCAAAAAATAACGAATTCTTGGCTTGTGCATGTGATAAGTATATTATTCCCTAATATTTTTCTTCGTTCAGCTCGGAAAATACTCGTGACGTAATGACCGTGTCACCACGAGTCGAAGACGAGTGGTGACACGGTCATTACGTCACTCGTATTTTCCTTCGCTGAACGAAGAAAATATTAGGGAATAATATCTAATTATCATATATATATATATATATATATATATATATATATATATATATATATATATATTATATATATATATATAATATATATATATATATATATACGTACACATATATATATATATATATATATATATATATGTGTGTGTGTGTGTGTGTGTGTGTGTGTGTGTGTGTATATATATTGTGGTTTAAAACAAAGGTTTAGCTACAGATCTAGTAATTGGGGACAATTTCGCCCGTTTTAGTAAAAAATGACAAATATGATATTTTGAAGTCCCTGGTCAAATCATACAACTTAAGAATTGCTGCACATCTTACTAGTTTACTCAATGTTAGATAAATCTTCAACATTAAATGAATATTTGTTCAAATGAAGTGAATATCGCTAAAAATATGCTAGTTAGCAGTAAAGTGTGTACTTTGTGAAAATCTCTATAACTGTAAAATCTTACATCCACTTTGTATTACAAACATACTAAAATTATTTTGAAATTTGTTTTTCATGTTTTTTGTTACTTTCCGTTGTCATATTATATATTTATCGAATTGTTCGTATGTAATAATAATAATATTTATTTTTTAAAGCGCACTACACATACGTCTCAGTGCGCTTTACACATTTACAATTGATAAAATACCAGCAAAGCATGACAAACTAAAATGTTAAACGATCAAATTAGGCTAAAAACATAAATAGTTAAAAAATGATGAAAATTTCTACAGAGAAAAAACAGTCAAAATACAAAAACATTATTAAATTTTTACAGAGTAAGTAGCAGAAGACGTTCAAATAAATCAAGCATCAGCGGTTACGGTAAAATGGTGACCTTCCAAAACATTAGTAATAGTGCTTTACAAAAGGCGAGTCTTTAAAACGCGCTTAAAACAGTCAACGGAGCTGGCATTACGAATATCAGGAGGCCATGAGTTCCATAGAGAAGGTGCGCAGACAGAGAAAGCTCTCTTCCCATATGCCTGGTTGAACATTCCACGCGGTGACACTAAGCGTAACGAATTACTCGAGCTGAGATCTCTGGTAGGGGTGTATATCTCGATCAGATCCATGAGATAAAGTGCAGCAACACGATGAACTATTTTAAAGGTCGTCAACAGGATTTTGAATTTAATTCTAGCTTCTACGAGCAGCCAGTGTAGATCAATGAAAACAGGTGTGATATTATCAAATTTTCGAGTACGCGAGACAAGGCGAGCTGCAGCATTCTGAAGTGATTGAAGGCGTCCGGGCTGACATTTCCCAACACCATACAGAAGGCTGTAGCAGTAATCCAGCTGAGAAGTTATAAATGCATGGACCATCTTTTCTGTGGTTGGTCTGTCCAACAATTGACGGATCTTGCCAATTCTTCGCAATGAATAAAATCCATTCTTACAGATGTTGGTCAAATAATGGCTTCTACATTAATCCCTTGTTTTATGCTTTTAAATTTGGCTCGAAGGGCTTTGTAATAGGTGTAAATATGTGAAGCAACAGGCTCCATGGTAGATATATGTCTGTGTTTGGAAATTTCCCCTTTTGTCTATGATACTGACAAATAACATTGTCGTGTAGATGTTGCAGCATTGTTTACAGTGGTAGCTTTGAAGAATGCCCATATATATATATATATATATATATATATATTATATATATATATATATATATATATATATATATATATATATAATATCTATATATATATATATATATATATATATATATATATATTATTAGGTGACGTAGAGAAAAAACACGTTACACTGATGACAAAAGTGCCATAATATTGCAACAGGTTTGCATATACATGTCAATGAAAGTCAGCTGTAGCTCCAAATATTTTTCTACTTTACATCATAAATTCAAAACGGTCGCCATTACGTTGCTCAAAGAGATAAATTACGGTTAATGCAGGCATTTCTAGATCATAAATTACAACAAAATTAGACTGACGCATATAAATTATAATTATGATGCCGTCAAAAAGCCAAAATGGCAGACCTTGTTCAAATATCCGCCTTGACATTGTTCAGTAATGTCAAAATAGGTTAATTCAGCCTTTTTTCAGCATGTTTTTTGCGCATTAACATCCTACATTACAGACAAAACATATCACCCAAAATAATTAATATGATGACGTCATAAACCAAAATGGCAACCCGAAATTGCAAAACGATTGATTATGAAGTCATCATTGCGTAGGACAATATCCTAGTTACTTGAGAAACTGATAATTAAAGGTAATGAACAATTTCATGATCCATAAACTCAAAATGGTACATAAATGTAACAAAACATGGCGGACAAGCTCAACACAAGTAATAAGTATGAAATTCGGAAACTAATTAACAATTGTCTATTTCTGAATCGATGTAAAGGATATGAAACTTTATACTTGTACTTCATTTGATAGTGATCATGGACAGTGAGTACATCAATGTGCTTTCATCGTAATGAGAAACATGGCGAGAAATCTGTAAATCTATACTGCTTTGACCTTGGTCAAGTGACCTTGGTACCCGCAAAACGGTTGTGTTTTCGTGACTTTGGTTTTTTGCTTCCTTTGTTTCAGATGACTTTTTTCATATGTTGAATTTTCTGTTTTAATGTCCCATTGTGTGAGGTGACATACATATAGTTTTGTGCCTGAGAAGTTGTAGTATTGGAGGAATGTGCTGGTCTCGAAAAAGACTGTTGGGTGAGGGTTTATGAAAGAGGAGAAGACATTATTTTTTCTTGCCTTTGGAAGCTAGCTTAACTTGTTTTTTGGAGCTTCCGTGAATTTTATGAAAAACGTCCTTGCCTTTCGTATTTGGCTTAGTTTGGTCTTCGGAAACAAAATTTATTTATTTATTTATTGCTTTTAAAAAATATTTACTTGTTTACTTAATATTTATTTATGAAGCAAAAGGTTGCCCAAATATAGGTTCATTTATAAAGATAAATGATAATATTATATAGGGCTCAGCCCTTGGTGCCGCGCCAGGCGTTGGGATTAAAATGTTATTTGTATCGATTCATGATTAGTAATCATAAAAGATAAAATAGAATTAATTGTTACTTTCTATGTACGTTGTACAAGTATGACCGGTTTACCTCTGATGACAGTTCACGTACACGATGTCAGACACTGTAGGTATAGATTTTCTGTTATGTGCAAAAAGTTTGACAATTATTGCAATTTTTACCATGATTACTATCTATTGTGTTTAACAAGGGACGTATTGTGCCATCATTAACTTTGCAATAGTAACTGTACCGCCAAACTTCCGATATTGTAAGCTGAAAACCAGCGTTACTTCTAAAAACGGGTAAATTTTGCATATAGTTATTGACACAGAGGGCGCCTTTCTAAGATTCAATCCCCGCATTCTCTGTGAATGTTCTCGTTCATATGCACGACAGTTTTTACTCTTCTTTAATTTTTAGGCGTGATAAGAAATTTTGTATAAGCGACAGGGTGGATAATAATAATTACTCGCTAATAGAAAAGATATATTTTATTAATGGCATGTTATAAAATAATAGAGAGCACGTTTCAAATTTGTTTATTTACGAGCACTCAATAAAACATGGCGGCGCCCACGAAAGAAGGGTACGCTTCCGGTTACTCGCATAGTATATTATGAATATGCGCATGCGTTGTCAGTAAGCCGCCTGCGCGACTAATATAAAAATGACAAAGAAAAACAAGAAATCTAACACGAAATAATGAACAATGAAAACAAAATATAGACTAAGACGACAAAGAAACAAGTAAAACAGATAAAACCATGTATAAATCAATCAGTAGATGATCTAAAGTGCGTCTTAAAGTAACAATATTACGCAAAATTTCTTACTTTATTCATTGAAAATAGTATTAACAAGGTTTGACTCCATGATAAATAAGAAAATTTTAAAATATACGATAAGAAACAGGTCTAAAATGAATTGTACCACGCATAGCCATTCGGGGGGGGGGGGGTATAAAAATTAACTCGTGCAAGTGAATCAGATATGTTGTAATAAGAATTTATAGTTTTGTAAAAGAATGAAGTTTTCTAAAATACCAACATGCTCTCCAATGTGGGCAGCTTAAACGTTTTACAAAGGCTGTTAAACATTTCATTACAATAAGGCTGCCAAGATCGGTGTCAAGGGTTTTTATAATAATTTTTTCTGGACTCTCTCTAGTTTTACAATCAAGTACTTTTGGTAAGAAGACCAAAAGTGAGAATGATATTCAATATAGTTTCTAATGAGAGAGACGTAAAAAGTTGTCAACACATTGGTAATGTTAAAATATTTACATGTTCGTATAGCCAATCCAAGCTTTCTGAACGCCTTGTTACAATATGATTTGTATGTATGCTCCAGTGAAGTTCACTAGTCAATAACACACCGAGATCCTTCACACATTGTTTACGACTTATGATTGTGCGCTTGTTACATCTATATGGAAAGGTGATGGCAGTCCGTTTCATTGTAAAAGAAATCGTAAAACATTTGGCACAATCAAGTGGTGATTTTCAAATTGAATCGTCTGTCAACTTGACAACACGGGGGATGTCACGTTGCAAATTTACATAATATGGTTTGTCTTTTACATGCATCAGCATATGGTGATAGTGTCGAATGGTTGAGACACTCGGACATATCATTTACATAGAGTGTAGAAAACAAAGGGTCTAAGATTGACCTTGGAGGTACAACCGAGTGACTGTCCCAAGTTGACACTCAACTCCCTGGGGAGCAAACAACAGCTCACTTGTGCAGCCAATAAGCGCAGCAGAGCTAAACGCACACATTACAACCACTGTCCTACCAGGTACCCATCACTCCTGGGTGGGGAGTAGCAATGAAGAATAAAGTGCCTTGCTCAAGGACACAACACAATAACCATGCCAGGGCTCGAAATCGCCATCCTTTGATCATGAATCCACTGCTCTAGCCACTGGCCCATGATGCCATGATGTAATAGAAAGAGGGTCGCTCGACTTTAAAACAAGCAAAAAAAGCAACTGGCGATGTTAATTATAAGTTCCTACCACTCAAACAACATTTTCAAAGGCTTCATTAAAGATTAGTTCGTTAGATATGTTTGCTCTTGAAACAGAAATGTGGCCTTATAAAAAAGGTCAATGTCTTCAAAAAGCGGTTACGAAACAAACAGAAATACCTCATATCAAAAGATATTAATGCAACAAAAAAAGTAAGTGATACCTAATCGATGAAATAAGAGTAATGACGTAACAACAGAACTTGCCTACACAATCTTTGTTCATTAATCAAAACCAGCCTAATCAAAGTAGGTCTGATAAAAAACCTGGAAATTAATGGTGCTATCAAGCACTGGCCACTGTTTCCAGAAAACCTATCATATCGTATTATAGGAAGAAGAACGTAAACGACTTCAACAAAAAAAAAACGAGCACAAGGAGAGTATAAACTAAGTGACAGACCAACAATTCATGCAATAATAAGAGCACAACTTAACAATTCGGGTATCTCTCTTTGATTAACAGTGGCTACCATCAAATTAAACACGTGGGAATACAAACCCATTTGAATGACTGATAAAGAGACACCATTTTGCCCTAAATACATTATGAGGAATCACAAACATAAAACCCTTTTGGGACAAAGGTCACATGGCCAGGGTGAAACCACTAAGCCATTCATCGGCTTCTCGCTGTGTTTCAGCTATCATGAAATTACATTGATGTTACTCACTTTAACGTATCACTAACAAATGTTGAATGGGCGTGTGAAGTTGCCTTGATTCTCTTTACATCTATTCAATTTTTCAAGCAAAGACCATTGTTAATAATCAATAATCTCATAATAATTTGTTACTGTTTAGCTTATTAGCTATGTTTTGTTACATTATGAAAAACAAATACAAATTGTACATTGTCTTTACACTCTCGTTCTGTCAAGTAAAGGAGCTATTTTACTAACTATAGTGAAATTCAAAATTTAATTTTGTTAATTTTGGTTTTATTGCGTCATCATAATAATTATATTGCACCAACTACAAGTTTGTCTTTAATTTGGGGTATTATTTCAGTTAAGGCAATACATTGCTGAAAAAATCTTCGCTAGCAGTATCTTAACATTATCAGAAAATATTGTAATGAAGCTGACAACTAGGAATTATCAAGATTAGTCATCCATCATTTTCTCAATTACTTATTGGAATGTATCTTTCTTTAATGCTCTTAAGTTTCAATGTAATCTTTCTTATAGTTTATTTAAGCAATAACCCCCGCCGCAGGAGGGTATACACGAGATTTTGGTACAATGCGCGACATATAGCACGAGCCGATAGGCGAGTGCTATATGGAGCGAATTGTACCAAAATCGAGTGTATACCCGACTGCGAAGGGGGTTATTGCTATTATATTATATCAACTTGCGTGTATTTGTTGTCTTACTAAAGTTACTTGGGTATTTTCATCACTATGAGCGCCAAATGCAGAAAACGGACGTCTGAGAGATCGAACGTCGGAAATTCTGCGCCCGAGACCGAGCATTTTTATAAGTTGGGATTCCGTACAGGCACACAGTATCCTACGATAAATACGCATTACGTCCATATCGACATTGCATTTTATTCGCGTGGAACACGAACGATACTTGTCAAAAAATACCCGCTGCACTCACACAGAAAAATGGGTCAAGAGTTCAAATCAAAAGAAAAAAGTAACAATTTTTTTCGTTAATTTACATAAGAACAATAGTCCTGGCTTTTTCTGGCATACTAAAAATAGATTTGTCTCATTCTGTACCGCATACCGTCGCGACATTCAGTGGTGGCACAGTGAAATTACAGGATCTATTTTTGATGGATAATTTGGACGTTAATTGTACCAGAAAACAAGCAGTTTTAAAATAATCCGATGACTGCAACTGTGATGAACAGTTGTGCAGATTCTGAGTGTGTTGCCCGATGCAGGGAGAGCTGGACGCCGACACTGCTCGTTGCATTTGATGTCAAATATCGTCGCAGTCGCCAGGAGTCATCCCATTGTTATTTTGAACTTCTTGGTCTACATCGTTAGGACATCCCGATCTGTTATACCGTAGCTCAAACTTTGGTAAATAATATCTGACATACCGTTACTGTGAGGAAGTGTCAATTTATTTGCGTATGAACGAATACTATCTTCATTTTAAAGAGGGGTACTAGGATATATCGCGTCTCCACTCCCGCAATATCAAGCAAAGTGCACGGTGCGCTGTCGCCCTAATATTTGTGTGCATCATACCCCAAACGTGCTGCTTCAGAGATGTCTTTCATCACCGATCCCAACTTATTTACACCAAGAGGTGAGTAACAGACCCACACTTTATCTGTGTATCAAAATTCGGTCTTCGGTCTTTGAAACAAAGTGGACTGTTTCGGTCTTTCTCGAGGGTCTATGGTTGTAGATAGCACCGACCGGGCAATTTTCGAAAATGCTGGTTTAGGGGCCCGTTTTAGCACTGCTATCAGTGCTAAAACAGTATTTTAGCATCGGTAGAATGAGCTCTCGTCCAATCAGAATGGCGCATGGTAGCATGATATAATATAATTAATGTTTACTATGCTACAAAACTGTTTGCAAGAGACCCAAGCTGCAACATTCCATACCCAAGCTGTTATAATCCATACCAAAGCTATGAAGATACTATCAGTCTTCATACACGAGCCAATGGCAGTACGTTTAGAAATCATGTGACAGTAATCAACCAATCAGAAGAACATAAGCGTGGGCAAGCATTAGAGAAGGGTATAAATGACCCAAATTAGGCTTTAGAAAATAGAATGAACTTGAACAAGACCTGATCTGACAGTCTGTAATAAAGAAGTCCTGCCCTAAAGCTACACCTGTGTCAGTGTATGTAGAAGTAATGGCCGACGCTACCACTTCGGCTGACATTTTGAATTTGGTTGGACATTTGGCATTTTTGATGTCATCATAATAATTGATTTGGTATTTTATCATTTTTAAGTTGTTAAATGGCGGCCATTTTAAATTCCTGACTTCATCGAGCCCTTCAAGTGGCCCAAATATTTTGAACAATAGCCAATTTCAATCTACACATATATGCGTACCTTAATAGCAAATTTTGCACTTTTGTCATCTGTGTAACGATCTTGCTGTTTTTTGTTGCTTGCCACTTGACTAGTATACTAACTTAATCTTTTCTTGTGCAACCATAGACAGTAGAAAGGCTAAATAATGTACAGATAAATTCCATGCAACAAAATATTAAATAGGATGTAATTGTTTTTATATGGTAAATTGTATCACTAATTGTAGTGAACTACATTTCGCAAGAGTGTACAACAGTTGCCAACCATTTTGTACTTTGATGGATGGTGCATCAAAATGTGTTCAACTGCACTTGACCGTGAATATCATGAGCTAAGGTCAATAGAAGCTATTCGATATCTTACGAACAGTCACTCTGGCTTAACAAATGTAATAATGTGAGCATGGTCTCATTGACGCTATTTTTTTCTGAAAGGGAAGCGAGAACCCGCTCAAACATATATTAGTGCCATGCTTTAACAAATGTAATAATGTGAGCATGGTCTCATTGACGCTATTTTTTTCTGAAAGGGAAGCGAGAACCCGCTCAAACATATATTAGTGCCATGTGGTATGATCATTTTGCTCATTGGTAGTATATGCCCCCTGAAAGTGTAGGACTTACTTTTTGCTCAAAATGTCAACAATGAAATTTTCAATCATTTTCTTTCAAACATAAGACTGAGAATCAGGGATCCAAGTGCAAATTCTGCTGTACAAGAGAAGTACTTTACCATTTATATAACCTCTAAACCAAGACGTCAGGTGACATATAATCCATAATATTTTTGCTCATAAGTCGAACATCACTAAATTCACCAAAGTTCAGGTCACACAAGGAACGTTTGAAATGTTTGGTTGATAATGTAGAAAAGAGTAAATTTATAAATATTATAATTGTTAATACTTTTTAGAAAATATACTAAACCGGGTCATTGCTTTCATCTTTTTCATGTTTGTCTGCAAAGTTCATTTTACGTTTACTCCAATTACCGTAAATGTCTATATTAAGAAGTTTTGTTTCTATTTTTGTGAAACCTTCAGGAATGCTTCCGTCCTACAGCTTTCATATTAAGTTTACAGATTAATACGGCCGACAGCCTGTGTTTTGCAAATGTCGATTACGTTTGCACAGTTCCTTCTTAATTTTAGTTATAACTGTCAAAATATACTATGTTTCAGTTATAGTTGATTTATGTGCCATGAATTGATTATGTCAACAATGATGAAGTTTAGAGTAAGAAAAGTCAAGAAATACATGTTGCAGTTATTTCTACATTCATTTTTGATGTCATGCACTGGTTCAGTTTATAAGAAAATTGTATTGAATAGATTTTATTCTTTTTTTCCGTAATCATAGCCATATTTCGAGAAACAGGGTATGAATATGTTCTATCGTATTGTACGCAAAATCTTTTGAAGATATTCAAAATACCGGTTATATGATATTATATCACGATATGAAGTGTTCAATTATATCAGTTTCAAATTAGTATGCTTCTTGTGATTCACATTTTTGCAATAAACACTATGAATTGCCGAAGTAATTAATTGCCTAATTGATAAACCTGAAGTTGAATAACTATTTGTTCTCGTTTAACCAGCTTTGTAATGGAGTATCTCCAGACAACAGCAAATTCTAAGGCTGCTATCTTGATAATCAGTGACAGATGGGGATCTCCATTCCAGGGTGGTATTCCAGCCGCTGTACGCCTCCTTGCCCGACTATTCAATTCGTTAGGGTTTGTCATTTATTGCACTGTTTTGAAAGTTACAGAAGAGGAAGACAAAGATGCAAAGAAATTAAATGTCACATTAGTTCTCCCTAAACTGAGAGGGTCTTTAGATTGGTCGGAAAAAAACAAACCATGCCGTAAGTGGCTACTCTCACATGAATCTTACTTTGGAAATTTGAAAAATCTGGCAAAAACAGCAAATATTAAAATAGTTCTAGGGTTTGCACTGGCGACATCTGAGGCCTCTTGTAACATTAAAGATAATGTGTTTATAACGGCTAAATATTACATCACAAATCTTTGGCCATGTGACAAACTACCTCCTAGTATTCTTGGCTGTAGCAAAAAAATTCTAATAAAGCTTATAAATATGTTACAAGAAACTCATCACAAAGAAGCTGATTCAGTCACATCTATTGATCACAAAACTTTTCAGTCTTTTATCAACACTCTGAAAACAGACATGCATTTTCAAATCTTGCCGACACCGGAAAAGAAATATTTCTCGTCAAATCCACCAAGCCAATCCCTAGAAATTAGTGAGAAACAAATGTTCTCATGTTTGGAGGAACACGATGAACTTGAAATCAGTACCCATATCAATTTGACGAAAGAAATTAACTCAGCTGCTATAAACTATCATACAGTTCGCCAAGAACAACTGAAATGGGTAATTCACGGTGTGCAGTCAACAAAGGAAGAGGACATAATTAATACTCTAAAGCCATTTCGCCATCTTGAAATAGTACCAAGGCCAAGGTTTTCTTCATGTTTAATTGAAAATGATCTTCGTTGTTCTCACCTTGTCCTTATCCCACCCAAATCCCCTGGGATAAACTCTCTTCATCTTCTTATATCAACTCTGGCTACTGGAATACCACTGCTGGTTGCTATGTATTCCCCAAGTCATGATTTCATAAAGACGTATTTCAAAGATTATGAGGATGACATGGTTGTTGATATGGCAACTCCAGAAGCGTTATCAGAAAAGATACTACACATCTTCAGGAATTACCAATGCTTCCTCAAGAAAGCAGCTGCAATAAAAGAAAAATTCAAGAAGAAAACAGTGGCACTCATTGATGACCTCAACCATAGATTTATAGATCACGTGACGACAGAATGTGATTTGGCACGTTTTCTACCACCAGCACACACTGGCAATGGGGGTAGCTCAACAGGTAAGTTGTGTACAGGAAAGACAAATCTGCAAATTTATGCCATTTCCAGATTAATTTAAATGATAAGTCAGCAGAAAACAAACTTGTAATCTGTTAGTCTTGATTGTAACAGTCCAGCAGCAAGATCAAAGCATGTTTCTATGAACTGAAATGCATAGTTGTGGAGTCCCATACAACATGCATTTGATTTATTTGTATGCATGTATATGCAATTCAATGTCTGCATGAAGAAGATACTAATCCAAGATATATATAATGGAATACCACCATGAGATATCTAAAAACGTGCAATAATCTTTATCCATGACAAAAGAGGGTGACAATGGAGTATAACTAAATACAATAGCGTCAATGCAGCTGAAAGCACAACTGAAAAAATGAGATTTCGATCGCGATTCTTCCAGAGTACTGTTGATTTCTCATAACAATTTATGATTTGCATCCTTGAGATTCTTTAGTTAAGTCTGCCATGTCTTCCATGTGTAGACAAATTCACAGACAAGTTGTAAAAATTTTTAAAAAGTACCTTTTAAACATATTTTTCTTCTCAATTCTCATTTAAATGATTTGGAACATTATGCATGATTAAGAAAGGAGAATAGCATTTTCATAAAATTTGCAACTGATTGTGCCTTCAGCCATACAGAATAATGTGATGGAAAGTAGGGAGACTAGGTATACACGTTTTTATGAAATAAAGGTTCTTGAATCTTTCCAATGGAAATGACAAAGAAACTTCGCATGCTAAGTTTTCTCAGAGAATGACCCCTTTCAGTTCCTCTTAACCTTGCTGCCTGAAAGTATGACACTTGTAGTACCTACAGAATGTGTCCTTTTATGATTATTTATGGTTATTATTTGGAAAATTGCACCGAAATATCTAAACGTGCTTTTACTAGATATTATTTAATTTGTATGCAGAACTGAACTGGATATTATTTAATTTGTATGCAGAACTGAACAAGTTATTATAAAAGTAACATCCAATGATGCAAATTAAAGAGAATTTGTGGGTAATTATTGTTCTATGTCTTCCATTATCCCAAACCATTTTCATGATATTATGTGTAGAAAACGAACAAAAAGGTTAACTCAGCAGTTTCCGTATAAAACGAAATTCATTACAAAATAAAGTTAATTGCTAAGTCAGGGATAGAATACTAGCTGTAAAAGTGTACAGACTACTTATCTCAGCTGGGACGCAAGCTCCAGTCTCAGAGTTGTACCAGTCAGTCCGATGAATGAACAGTCCTTTGGCTTGCAGGCTTGAAGCTGCACAAAGTCCACAGTATATATTTTGATTTTCAGAAGTTTTCTTTGACATGGCTCGAGTAATAGCACATGAAGAAATTAGCGGGAATTTCCTCTTCTATGGCTCTGGATTCTGATCTAAACTAGGATTATCAGTCACGGGTGGATTAGTTATGACCTTGTCCCTAGCAAAGGTCGTTTCCAAAGAGAAGGTATATCCATTCAAAAGGCAAAAAGGCCTTATACCTAAAGTAACAGGTCCAGAAACAAAGTCTGAAGACAAGTAGACATTATGGAGAGGAACAGGAATGTAGTCATTACAATCTACCCCTTAATAAGAACTTTAGAACCTGAAAATGAATTTTCAGAAAACTATCTTGAGGAGAATTGACCTTGACCTCATTTATCGGGGATAAGAGGGATTTAACCTCAGAAAATGTGTTGCACACATTATTAGACTCTTATTGAGTTGATGAAGAAATAAAGCTGGTTGGCTTAGATCCACTTTGACTACTTTGACCTTCACGTCTTTTTCAATTTGAAACAATCTGACACGGCCGTCTTTCTTACAATAATTACAAGAAAGTGCACCAGACTGTTTGTCAGTAGAAGATTGAGACTTGGGATATGATGATGTGGAAGTGTAACCTGAACTCTGTGAACTGTTGTCAACTGATTTCTACTCTCCTTTGAGAAATTCTTGGGTGAAAAGGAGGAGTTAGATTTCCCTGCATTGTTTCAATATGAAAAGGAGTGGGATGGTTTGCTGAGAATGAAGATTTGTGGGTCAATGAATAATCATCGGCCAAAGGTGCAGCAACCTCCAATGTATCGGCCTTTTGTTCATTGAAAAATGTCTTGATGTCACTCCAGATGCACCTTTTGAAGTCCTCAATTAAAACAAGCTGTCGTAATTTGTCATAATTTTGACTGACCTTTTCAGAAGAACACCAACGATCAACAGTTGTTCAGTTGTTCTTTTGTTCGCGCAAATTCAACATAAGTTTGATCCTTCGCCTTCTCACAATTCCTAAATTTCTGACGGTAAGCTTCAGGCACCAACTCATAGCCCTTGAGAATTAATTCCTTCACAGAATCATAATTTAAAGCCTGCTCTACTGACAACTGTATGTAAATTTCTCTGTCTTTATTCCCCACCAAAACACTTTGCAAAAGCATAGACCAGGAATCCCTAGGTCAATTCCGACTCTGGGCAATTTATCAAAATGAAGGAAATATTTGTCAACATCCTTTTCTTAGAAAGGGGGAACTAACCTGAAATGCTTAGTGATGTCAAAACTGTCGGAAGGGGAGAATTTTCCTGACTGTCCAAGCTCTAAACGTTTCATTTCTAATCTTTCTTTCATTTGTAATTCTTTTTCTTTCTGTCTTTCTTCCATTTCTTACACCTGTCTCTCTTTTTCCATTTGTAATTCCATTTTCTTAAGTTCAAAATTTGCCTGTATTTCTAATTCCAATTTTCTTAGTTCGAAGGTAGACTCGGGCTCATAATCTTTCAAGGTGGATTCCTCAAATTGGCCTAAATCAACTAAATTTGTTGAAATATGGTACTCTTTTTCCCTTTTGCGTATAGATCTTTTTACTTCTACTTCAATTAAATTGGCCAGTGTTATAAGGTCGTCTTTTCTCAGGGAATCAAATGTGTTGGGGGGGGGGGAGGTGTGTGTACACCTGATAGTTCTCTCGCTTTCCCCAAGAAGCAGGTTCACAAGGAAACTGAGACACGCAGAGACACACTTTTCATACACTCAAAGTCGTGTGTTTTATTCGTATAACTAACGTACATGCGCTGTCTGATCATGTGACAGGAAACTGGCGGGAAACTCAGTTACTATGGAAACGCACACCAAATGTGTGATCTGTCTATAACATGTTTGCTTTCCGACATCCTCCGGGGCACCAAATGAACTATTGAATGTTCAACTGTGAAAACTACTAAGTTCGATAGCAGTAATAACTGATATAGAAACAGTAAACTCAATGAAACAACAAACACCTCCATCAAGTGTCATTTGTGAAACGAATCTCGTGATACTTTGTAACATTTAGAAATATCAAAGTTTGAAAGTCAATGATTTGTAAGTCTCTAATCTGAACATGAAATCCAACAAACAAAGTTAAATTTTTAAACTTCAACATACTCCAATAAACGTTATTAACACTAGAGTGATACTTTCACTGTGTCTTTACTCATTGATCAGTTAGACTCTCTATCCATCGTTTAATGATTTTGCATGCCTTAACTGCAGATTTCCGCGTAGAGCATCCTTTCGCATGGGGTACATCAGTCTGTTCTGGTATTGTCCTCCACAACATCGGCTGATGTCTTGTCTGATTTGCAGCGTATCTCCAGTGGGTATAGCTTAGATATAGGGCGTGTTGTGTTACCTTGCTTTGTTCTGATTGTTACGGAACGTACTAGTCCATCATGTTCGTATTTCAGCTCTTCCACCACAGCAAGGTTCCAGTTCAGTCTGTGTTTGTCATCGCTATGTACAATTACCACATCGCCAGTCTTTATTGCGTTTCCAGCTTTCCCTTTCACATAGTGACGTTCATGGAGGGCAGGTAAGTACTCTGTATACCATCGACACCGAAAGTAATTCATCAGTTTTGCAAGATACCTTGTGCGGTTTTCCAGATCGCTCCATTTCTCTGTGGTACTCATTGTGAATGTAGGGTGGTGATTTCACTGTCATCGGTCAGCTCAAGTGGAAGTGTGTTAATGGTACTACCCTAGAGTAACAGTGATGGAGTCAATGGTACATCATCTCCGACGTACGTCAGTGGGCGCTCGTTGAGCATGGCTCCAACCTCAGCAACCACAGTAGTAAGTTCATCTAGGGTTGTCCGTGCGCGTCCTAGAAATTTCTTTATGGCTGTTTTCGTAAGTCCGATTAACCTCTCCCAGAACCAACCAAACCATGGGCTCTCTTTGGAATGAACAGCCATCCTACTCGATTGTTGATCATGTGACGTTGTACCTGTCTGGACTCTACTATCTTGTGTATTTTCATCATATGCTGACATATACGTGGATGCATTGTCTGAAATGATCTTGCTGGGAAATGAATGACGGGCTGAGAAACGTCTGAACGCATTCAGAAATGTCTTCGAAGACAGATCAGTAACAACTTCTAAATGCACGGCACGTGTTGAGGCACATGTGAATTGGCAGAAGTATACTTTATCTTCAGAATTTCTTGTAGGAGAAATGACATATAGAGCTCCAGTGAAATCTATGCCGGTCACTGTGAAGGGCGGAGCATCGGTAACTCTGTAGGACTGGAGAGGTCACGTTATCAGCATTCTGTATGGCTTCCCTGCTATTTTATGGCACTTGACGCATTTCCGAAGTACAGCTTTCACACTTTCACTTATGCGAGGAATCTAGTAACGTTGTCAAATATTTGTCACGGTTGCCTGCATTCCTGAGTGAAGTACTCTGATGTGAGCCTGTTGTATGACAAGTCTTGTGAATGCGTGGTTTCTGGGTAGTAGTATGGGAAATTTCGTCTCCTCGTTGATCGGTGCGTTATGGAGCCTTCCACCCAGATGAAGCCATTTCTGTCTATGAGCAACCATAACTGTCTCACCAGGGTTCTCTCATGGTCCTTGTTTTTCTTAAGGCAGCGATTTTGTTGACTGCATTTCGGCTTGAATTCCTGTGATCCATAGGGCTTCTGCGTCCCTGATATCTTGCACTGAAATATGTTAGGGTTCCCCATGGGAGGCTTGCTTCCTCTCAGT
This sequence comes from Ptychodera flava, assembly GCF_041260155.1. Lineage (NCBI taxonomy): Eukaryota > Metazoa > Hemichordata > Enteropneusta > Ptychoderidae > Ptychodera > Ptychodera flava. Next base: position 37,107,717 of record NC_091928.1, read on the forward strand.
TTTGAAGTAAACTTCAATACGTACGCGGTGACATGAAGCAGTTTTCTCAGGGAGCTGTAGCGATTGGCATCAATCAGTTTATGGATACCGAATTCCACAGTCTTGTCAGCTGGGCTTGTGGTTGACATACTGGGCTTGTCTGGTTGATTGATTGCTTCTTGTTGCAGTAGCACTTTGCTATCGAAGATGTCGCAGATCGGCCAATCACCATCACTTAACCAATGTGGACCCTTCAACCATAGGTCTGAGTGTCTCAACTCACTGGCTGTAATTCCTCTTGTGAGCTAGTCTGCAGGGTTATCCTTTGTAGGGGCAGTATTTTACTTCGAAATCATGCTTTTTGATTTCATTGACTCTATTTTGTACGAAGACTGGTAGCTTCTTGTTTCCCACAATCCAATGGATAACTGCTTGGTTGTCGATCCATACTGTTGTCTTTCTGAGGGAAAGAGTACATTGCAGAGCATTTTTCACATGGTTTGCGAGTCTGGTTGATATGATAGCACCTATCAGTTTTAAGCATGGCAGTGAGATATCCTTCAGGTGTTTTACACGACTCTTGGCCATAACAAGCGACGTTAGTTTACCATGCGTTATGTAGACTGCAGCAAAATAAGCACTCTGACTGGCATCGGAAAACACATGTAGTTCATATTCCTTTTCTTTTGTTAACTCTTTGATGTACTGGCGGTTGAACTGTATGACTAGGGCATCTCTGAGGTTGTGCCATTCCTGCTCTAAATGTTCAGGTATTTCTTCATCCCATCCTCGTTTTTTGTTGCCACAGTTCTTGGATGAGCTTCTTTGCTCTCACATGGACTGGTGAAAGGTATCGGAATGGGTCAGAGATACTTAATGTGGTGCGTACTATCTTATCTCTCATTTTGTAGCAGGGGTGTCCTCATCGAAGTTTTTCTTCACATATGTTAACTTATCAGACTGCATTATCCATATCATACCAAGAGTACTAACTTCACCCTTTGATTCTGCTATTTTGTCATTCTTCGCAACTTCATTCAGTTTCTCGTCATTTGATACCCATGATCGTAGTCGAAAGCCACCACTGGACATGACAGAGTTTGCTTCTTTGCAGTATGTCATTGTGTCCTTTGTATAAACAACACCGCTAACAATATTGTCCACGTACACGTTCTTTGCGATATCTGATGTGACGTGTCGATGGGTTTTCTTCAAGGTGTGTTTTCACAACAGAGTTCAAGATGAATGGTGAACACACTGCACCAAACAGCACCACATTGAAACGGTATGTTTTAAACTGACTCTCTGGATTGTCAGGATCTGAAGTCCACAGGAATTGGGTATAGTCACGATCTGTATTGGCCAACTGCACATGAAGGAATGCCTTCTCAATATCACTCGTAAATCCTACGTTGTGAAACGTAGCAGTATAGAGCTTAGATCATTCAACAAGTTCGGATCTGTCTCTAAACAATCGTTTAGGCTTGGTCATTCTGATGACTTCTGGCAGCTACAATCATACACAATACGGATAGGTGTAGTTTTAGAATCCTTGCTGACTGCATGGTGTGGCAAGTAATGGCCTTTTGAATGGTCTGCATTATCCATGTTGCTGATAAATCCCTTGGCTACTTGATCCATGATGATATCATCATACTTATGTCTGAGTTCTGGTTCTAGTCTGCGCACCATTGATCGGGTTCTCAAATTGGCAATCTCAAAATTGGTGGGTAGTGGTTGATGGTCTTCACGCCATGGCAAACTTGCGATGTATTGACCTTCCAATGACCTTTCCAAATGTGTTTCACAATATTTTTCAAACCAACCGTTGTTGGTGCTATCAGTGCACTTCTCTTTGATGCCTGAAGTCTCTAAGTCCCAGTATTGCGACATTATCTCTTGGTCTGCCTTACTGCCAGTCATGACATGCAGTATTGTTATAGATGAGTACTCTCCATGTTGGTTGGTCCTGAAAGGAGATACCCAAATTTGGATGACATGGCTGTTGGTCCAGCACCTCTACGGATATCATCTCCCACTACTGTCCAATAGTAGTCTGCCCCAATGAGAATGTCAATTTCTGCCGTTTCACTACCAAGACATTAAGTAATGTTGAGTTCCTTTAAATGTGAAAGATCCAGCACTGATCTTGTTAAATGAGCTCTCATGGGAGTTGAAATTCTTGGTATTATGAGCACTTTAACTGATATGTTAGGTCCGGTGACCATTTCAAGATGAACCATTGTGTTGTTCATGGCACGAATATCATTTGAAGTTAAACCAAAGGGCGCCAAGTTGATTTTCTTAGTCCCTTGCATCTGTAGTTTGAGTAGATTAGCACAGTAATTGGTAATGAACGATCGCTGTGAACCCTCGTCGAGTAAGACATTGACCTTGATGCGATTATTTCAATTCACAGCAGTAGTGATAGCAGTCTTTAACAAGACTGGTCCACACAGATGTTTCTGGTTCCAAGTGCAAGTTTACTGTTGACCATAAGTTTCACTTTCTGGTTTCTTTGTAATGTGACCTGTGCCATTACAAAGGCACTATGGTGCTTTCAGCTGCCCTTCCTACATCTGAAATTGGATTTACAGGCTGCAGCTTTGTGTGTTCCAAAACAGTTGAAACATAACAAATCTCTTTTGACGATTTTCATCCGTTTGACATGGTCAGTTAGAACCACGCAAACTGTAGGCGAGCATAATGCTTTGCAGAATACACAGGGGCGACTCTTTAAGCTTATAGCCTTTTGCTGCGAAGGCGAACGATGATTGTTTTTTACAAGAAAGGCCGCAGTTGGCTGGGGGTCTGTGACATCAGTAGCTTTTCCCGATGACGTACCAGCTTCTACTGCGTGAATTTCCTCCAAAATGGCAGTACTAAGATCCTAAAGACGCCATTTTTATCGCCATACTCCCGTGTAATCAGCGTTCAAATTCTCCCTGGAATTTTGTCGATAATTACAGGCGCAAGCAAATCTCCGTATGAGTCCTGTACTTTGCTGAGTGACTCTAAGCCCCGTATGTAGCTTTCTAAAGTGTCGTAAAACTGCCTTAGGTCTTCTACTTTATCCCTCGGTTGTCAAATTTCCAAGAGGGCACGCATATATGCACTGACTAACTTGTGTGTTTGACCAAAACGTAAACGGAGTTAGTCCATGGCCTTCTCATAATTGTCATTGTTCAAAGCTAAGCCTGCAATCACACGACTTGTTTCATTATCGAGTTGTCCCCTTAAATACTGAAATTTCTGCACGTTTGTGAGAGACGAGTCTTGATTGACAGCCAGATCAAATGAGTTGTGGAAAGTTTTCCATTTCAGTAAATCGCCAGCAAATAGGGGTAGTGAAAGTTTTGGCAAGTGAACAGTTCTTTTACTCATGTTGTTGGTCTGAGGCGGACTGGTGTTTGCCTGAATAGTCACTACGCTGACCTTGTTTTCTTGACGAGTAAAATATCACCGTACCTTTTTGATGCATAGAATGAAGCTAGTGGTTACTTCATACTGTTCGATGAATTCATCATTGTACCCGTCGTCGGTGGTGTCCTGTAATATGGTTTCGTCTAGCAGCCGTATGGTCTTGCTTTTCTCTTCCATGGTTTTGATAAGCCCACTCAGTGTATCAAGGCAGTCTGTGTTCACCGGTTGCTCCATAAGCTCCTCGGCTTGTCAAAGGAGGCGCTCCATCCTTGTCCGGTGTCCCGCTCTTGACCGTTTGGTTGCTGTAGTTGGGCGCCATTGTTCGAACCACTTGCTTTTGGTTTCTCTGCTGAGTTTTCTGTCATGGTCTCGGATCGGTTTCCAGATGTATCCTGGTCTCGGCACCAATGTGGGAGAGGTGTGTGTTCACCTTATAGTTCTATCGCTTTCCCCAAGAAGCGGTGCACAAGGAAACTGAGACACGCAGAGACACACTTTTCATACACTCAAAGTGGTCATTTTATTTCTATATCTAACGTACATGCGTCGTCTGATCATGTGACAGCAAACTGGCGGGAAACTCAGTTACTATGAAAACGCACACCAAATGGTTACAGTGTTGCAATTTCTCTATAATTGGTTTGCTGTCCGACATGTGTTCTGATCAAGGTCATCCATTTCCTCTGGTTTAAATTCCGCCATGATTAAATTTCGCTAAGTTCACAATATACAGTAGTTTTGAAAAGAATGGCAAAATGTTGTCAAACGGCTCAAAATGTTCGTATCCTGGACGAGCCCTCTCTGGCAATGGAGTTCTTTCATTCCGAATGGCATCACCTTGTACTGGAACAATCCGTCTGGTGTAACAAAGGCGATTATTTCACGAGCACGATCCGTCAGAGGGACTTGCCAAAATCCCTTCAGTAGGTCAAATTTCGTCACATACTTGGCTTTTCCCACTCGGTCGATGCAGTCATCAATCCTCGGGATTGGGAAAGTGTCTGTCTTTGTTAAAGTGTTCACTTTCCTGTTGTCCTGCACATACGATAACTGTGATCTGATTTGGGAACAAGTATGCACGGCGAACTCCAGTTACTTCTAGTTGGTTCAATAAAGTCATTGTCGAGCAGGTATTTGATTCCTTCCTGGAGATATTTCGCTTTAGTTGGATTCAGTCTGTATGGATGTTGTTCTACAGGCTTACTGTCCCCAACATCAACGTCGTGATAGACGACGTTTGTCCTTGGTCGAACATCTTGAAACAGGTGTTTATATTCATGGAGCAGTTCTTTCACCTGTTGTTGTTGTTCTAGCTGGAGGTGTGCCAACTTTGTAGACTCCAGATTCTCCAGGATTTCTGAGTTCTGAAGCTTGACCGAGCCCAGCTTTGAATGTAAGGGTATTTTCACTCAAGTCAGTTTCAGTATCACTATCTTCATAATGGCTAGAACTGACTGCAATGGCAGGCTGGTTATAGTAGGATTATCCCTATCCAAATATGGCTTAAGCATATTTATGTGACATAACTGTTTTTGTTTTCGCCTGTCAGGTGTTATTATGATGTAATTTAAATCACTCAATTTCTTATCAATTAGATATGGCCCAAAGTAATGAGCATGGAGTGGTTTGCCAGGAATTGGAAGTAGAACAAGAACTTTTTGACCTGGTTCAAACTTCCGTTTTGAGGTGCTTTTATCATATTTGATTTTCATTGACTGCTGAGATGACTCAAGATTTTCTCTGGCTAATTCACATGCTTTAGAGAGTTTTGTACGAAAATCTGAGACATATTGTAAAATATTTAGACAATCATCATCGTCTGATAGGAATTTCTCTTTTAGGAGCTTAAGTGGGCCACGGACTGTATGTCCAAATACAAGCTCAAAGGGCTGAAACCAAGAGACTCCTGAATAGACTCTCTAACAGCAAAGGGCAGAAAATGAATTCCTTCATCCCACTGCTTCTCTCTGTCAAAACAGTAGGTCCTAATCATGTTTTTCAAAGTTTGATGTAATCGCTCAAGAGCACCCTGACCTTCTGGATGATAGGCGGATGACCTATACTGTTTAATGCCTAGCTGATCCATTACTTGTTGGAAAATTCCAGACATAAACACTGCATGAAAACCCAATAATTCAGATAAATTCACATTAATGAGTTGCCTGTATTATAGTGTAATACACATGAATTCACACGAATTCACATGAATACAGGCATGCTGAATACAAAAAAAAGGGATTCTGGACTGTGTTCATCTGTATATGCACTCTTCAGCTAAAATACAGGCAATAATCCATGTGAATACAGTAAGTTTTATAGGGAGGCCAAATAAAGTGAAAAATTTGACTAAAGCGCTCACTATAGTCTTAGTCTTTATATTTCCCAGTGGTATGGCTACTGAGAACAGAATTGATGTACACATTATTGTCAACATGTACTCATTTCCTGATCTTGTTTTTGGTAGGGGCCCAACACAGTCTATTAGAATCCTACTAAATGGTTCTTGAAATGCAGGAATTGGCTGTAAGGGGCCTTTGGAGTCATCTGATTTGGCTTTGCTACCATTTGACATGTGTGACAAGTTTTACAGAAATGTGTTACATCCTGCCTGAGGTTAGGCCAATAACAGTGACTGAGAATTTTATGATAAGTTTTCCTTACTCCCAAATGACCAGCCAAGAGCGTTTCATGGGCCAGGCGAAATAGTTCAGCATGATAGGACTTTGGGACCACAATTTGATGTTTTATAGCCCACTCGTCATCAACCAAAATGTCTGGAGGTGTCCATTTACGCATGAGAATACCAAATTTTGTATAATAGGAAAAAGAGCTATCTGAAGTTTCACCTTAGTCATCTACCCTGTCAAACAAACACAAAATATATGGGTCTTTGTGTTGTTCTCCAATGAGATTTGATCTAGAAAATGTCTGACCTTGGTCAGCGGAGGTTTTACTGGAAGTTTCAAATCAATGAGGGATAACGGTATGATTCGTGTCAAACACCCTGACTTAGAAAGGTGTCATTTAAGTCAACATCTGTGACATCATTTTTGAAAGTATTTCGATTCTCAGAGGTTTTCTTTCACATAGCTCGAGTAATAGCGAATGGAGTGAAAAGGCCGGGAATTTCCTCTTCTTTTGGCTCTGGATTCTGATCTAAACTAGGATTATCAGTCACATGTGGATTAGTAATGACCTTGTCCCCAGCAAGGTCATTTCCAAGAAGAAGGTGAATCCCTTCAAAAGGCAAAAAAGGCCTCATACCTAAAGTCACAGGTCCAGAAACAAAGTCCGAAGACAAATAGACATTATGGAGAGGAACAGGAATGTAGTCATTACAATCTACCCCTTAATAAGAACTTTAGAACCGGAAAATGACTTTTCAGAAAACGGCAGGGTATCTGCCAACAAAAGAGACTTGGAAGCCTCGGTATCTTTTAAAATTTAGACAGGGGTAGCGGAAGAAAAATCACTAGGAAGTGAAATAAAACCATCGTGAATAAATGGTTTCGAAAATACCCATAATGCTATCTTGAGAAGAATTGAACTTGACCTCATTAATTTGGGAGAAGAGGGGTGTAACCTCAGAAAATGTGTTGCACACATTATTAGACTCTAATTGAGTTGATGAAGAAATAAAGCCGGTTGGCTTAGATCCACTTTGACCACTTTGACCTTCACGTTTTCTTTTCAATTTGAAACACTCTGACATTAAATGGCCGTCTTTCTTACAATAATTACAAGAAAGTGTACCGAACTGTTTGTCAGAAGGAGATTGAGACTTGGGATCTGATGATGTGGGAGTGTTACTTGAACTCTGTGAACTGTTGTCATTTGATTTTCTACTGTCCTTTGAAAAATTCTTGGATGAAAAGGAGGAGTTAAATTTACCTGCATTGTTTCTGTATGAAAAGGACTGGGATGGTTTGCTGGGAAAGGAAGATTTATAGTTCAATGAATAATCATCGGCCAAACGTGCAGCAACCTCCAATGTATCTGCCTTTTGTTCACTGATAAATGTCTTGATGTCACTCCAAATGCACCTTTTAAATTCCTCAATCAAAACAAGTTGTCGTAATTTTTCATAATTCTGACTGACCTTTTCAGAAGAACACCAACGATCAAACAGTTGTTCTTTTGTTCGAGCAAATTCAACATAAGTTTGATCCTTCACCTTCTCACAATCCCTAAATTTCTGATGGTAAGCTTCAGGCACCAACTCATAGCCCTTGAGAATTAATTCCTTCACAGAATCATAATTTGAAGCCTGCTCTACTGACAACTGAATATAAATTTCTCTGGCTTTACCCACCAAAGCACTTTGCAAAAGCATAGACCAGGACTCCTTAGGCCAATTCAGACTCTGAGCAATTTTCTCAAAATGAAGGAAATATTTATCAACATCCTTTTCTTGGAAAGGGGGAACTAACCTGAAATGCTTAGTGATGTCAAACCTGTCTGAAGGGAAGAATTTTCCTGACTTTCCAAGCTCTAAACGTCTCATTTCTAACTGTAGTCGATGTTCTTCTAATTCTCTTTCCTTTTTTCTCTGTCTTTCTTCCATTTGCAATTCTTTTTCTTTCATTTGTAATTCTTTTTCTTTTTCTAATGCCAATTTTTTAAGCTCCAAATCTGCCTGTATTTCTAATTTTCTTAGTTCAAAGGCAGACTCGGGCTCATAATCTTGCAAGGTGGATTCCTCAACTTTGCCTACTCTAACTAAATATTTGACAATATTGTACTGAATTTCCTTCTTGCGCATAGATCTTTTAACTTCTACTTTAAGGAAATTGGCCAGTGCGATGAGGTTGTCTTTTTTGAGGGAATCAAATGCGTCCTGATCAAGGTCATCCATAAATTCGTCTGGCTTGAATTCCGCCATGATTGAATTTCGCTGAGTTCACAGTATATACAGTAGTTTTGAAAAGGCTGGCAAAATGTTGTCAAACGGCTCAAAATATTCGTCTCCCAGACAAGCCCCCAATTTGGTTACGTGCAAGAGAAAACGAACAAAAGGGTGAACACAGCAGTTTACGTTTAAACAAAAATTTATTACGAAAATAAAACTAATTGCTAAGTCAGGGATAGAATGCAAGCTTTAAAAGTGCACAGATTATCTCAGCTGGGACGGCAAAGCTCCAGTCTCAGAGTTGTAACAGTCAGTCTGATGAATGAACAGTCCTTTGGCTTGCAGGCTTGAAGTTGCACACAGTCCACAGTATACATCCAGCGTTGGCAGTGAAGGTCTTGAAAAGTCTTAAGAATGACTACTGCTGGAGTTTCCAAAGACTTGAAGTAACACACAAGAGACACAATTCGAAAAGTCTGACTGCAAGCCTGCTGTCCCAGTATTATACTCATTGCTTACATAAGCATATAAGGACAATCTAGAACTTTTATTGACATGCTAATTACTATTCTAAAATTATCTCTCTTATATAACTAACTAAATTTCCAGAACATTCCAAACACCACTAATTGAATTCAAGGTTGTGAGGTCATTAATGGCAGTGACCCTGAGAATGTTTTAGACTAATTGAACTCTGGTCATGATGAGTGTGGGGCAAATGACCTACATAACAAGATCCACTACAACTAACTTAGTGGATTATACAGATTTCATCTCTGTTTCACTGAACAATAATCAACAGGTAGATTCAATTTATAGGACTTTAGCAAGGTTTTTGACAGTGTCTGTCACACACTTCTCCTGTACAAAGCCCCAAATTCAGTGTATGTGAAAAACCTGCATTGTTGGCTGGCTTCTTATCTTCATCTTAGACAACAGAGGGTAGTGTTTGGTAGTTGCTCGTGAAAATGGTACACTGCTTCGTCAGGTGTGCCCCAGGGTTCACTCTTGGGGCCACTACTTTTGTTATGTTTATTTACGATATTTCACTGTTAGACATTTCTGCAAAGCTCAGCTTGTTTGCCGACGACGCCAAAATCTATCGCACCATCACATCCCTCGCTGACTGTGTTATGTTACAGCAAGATCATGTTACGTCACTAAATAGCCAGAAGTAGTGTCACTTATCACACACACACTCAACAAATATTTTACACAGCAAATATTTACAAAGAAAAATTAAAATTTTATTTCAAAACTAGAATTCAATCAGAGTTTTAAAAAATAAATACATAAAGGAGTAAAAAGAACCACTAGAACTGTAAACAATATTTCAGAACAGTTGTATGTTGCACAGATATTGGAATTACTGCACTGGCCTTTGGGAAATTCTCTAATCGAGTATAGCACATGTTCTTTTTTGTTTGGAAAGACAACAAGCTATGTTGCAGCTAACAGAGCCCCTTCGTGATATTGGCATGCATTACAACTCATCAATGGGGATAAACATATATCAGAAGATAACTTATTCAGATCACCGGTGGCAACCTGCGTGCAAAATTTCAAAGGAATAAGTTTACTTGCAGTTTCTCAGAAGATATTTGTTTCATTAAAAGGGCAACAATTGCCCCCAAAATACAATTACATACAAACTTCACCATAATTTGATCAAATCTGACTCGGTTGTTTTTGCTACAGGAACCTGCCTACTAAATTTCAAAGCAAATGAACAAGTGGTTTGAGAGAAAATTACATGTATACCAAAGTTTACGACAAGTTCTTTTAAGAGATGTTAACTGTGGAGGGACAGGAAGAGGGCCAAGAGATAATCAGCTGTTTGAAAAATTTGAGTCAACTATGGTAGTGAAATCTGGGTAATCATAATGCGTTGATAAGATGAGATCTGCTGCGTATTTCCTCACTGTTTTCAGATGCAATGAGTAGAATGACTGCCTTCCTCTTAGAATTTTAAAATACACTTTTTCTTTTAGACAAGCATCTAATGTACATGAAAGTTCATTCAATGGGTTTGCTCTTCAAGCAGGAGACCTCAAGATGACAAATCCACCCTCCTCTTTTTCATCTTACATCAGTTCAGGAGTAACCCGTCAAGAGTCATGTTGTCGTCATTCAGAAGCACACGATGACTCGTCTTCATGGCCTGCGAGACAAAATAAATTAAAAACAGATTAGTAAAAAGGGTAACTAATCACAGAGGCAGTAAATGAATAAATAAGAGATAAGGGTCACTGCGTTATTGAATAACAGTGTATATTTGTGTTCGCAATTATCTATGAAAATTGTGTGATATTTCTATCTCTTGATTCTTCATTTTCAGCTTTTTAACAATGCTGAAAAAGATGTTATTATTTGCTATAAAACAATACTGCATTAACATTGGCCCAGGGAATTGAGTGAAACTTTCAGCGCTAAAGCATCAGCTTGACTTTCTTGTCACTGAAAGGAAACCCACATTTTTAGAAGTTTGGAAAGGTTTGGTCAGGTGTGAAAAGTCTGCTCCCAAGGAATTACTGATAGCAAAGTGGCTTATTTGCATAACAATGTAATTAATTATAGTTGTGGCCATCGCTGAATGGCAACTGAGTGAATGGAGATGCATATGCCTCTAAGAATGCTACCAAAACGACCCCCAAAATTGAATAGGGCTCTTCCCATCATAAAATCACAATACATAGAACATAAATTTGAGATGTAAGAATTAAGAGTCTGGTCATATTAATCCAAAATCCTCGCAACATATTTATACAATGACTGCACTTTGAGAGGAAAACAAAAGACAGAAACGCCTAGTCTTCTCAAGACTTCAGTTTTACGATCCCTGACCTTTTCAAGTCAAGGTTTAACAAACGTTAGAACGTAAACCATTCATGTTACTTTGTCATTTTAGGGCTTATGCGTGTACATTTGTCTGCAAGGCATTTACACTCTTCCCTGGGTCTGATGCAGGGCATGGCATGAAAAGGTCACATTAGCATAAAGCCTTTATAAAGGGCTTTGGAACGGAGAGCTAGGCATTGGTGTACATTTGCAACAGTCAGAACTATTGATGAATGAAAACATATAAAAATGTTAGATACATGTACCTGATAAAGATATTTCTATAAAGAGCTATACAAGAAAAAGTATCGAAAACACTGGGACAAGTTGAGAGGACAACGATACATACCTGGATTACACAACGGCTGTCCAGCTGTTGTATAACTATGATAGCGGCGATTTAGGTACTTGTCGACATGTCGCTGAAAAGTTTGCTCTCTTCCGTCCAAGTTTAGAAAATGGGTAGTGTAGTTTCGTCATGGTTAAACTGGGGTTGAACGGAGAATAACTTGAATAAAACGTGTTGCTTGTCGATCTGGATGGCTCGTAACTGCATGACAACCACTCCAGGGACCAGGTACAACTTTAACACAGGTACAGCATAGTCATCAAGGTGGCGCTATACTGTTTACGACCCCCTAAGTGCTCAAATATTCACAGGAAGATTTTGCTTAGAAGTTATTATTATTTATGTTCAATTATGACAAAATGCAATTTCTGTCACTCTTGTTAGACAAAAAATATTACACAATGCACCATATATTTGTGATTCGCCAGATTAATTAAGGGACAGGTTCGACTTCATTTACGAGGAGCAGGCTAGGGGGATCAATTTTTATATACAGACTTGCCTGTGCCTATCCCGTCCGTCTATTTACAGGTTCACTGACTCGTTCTAGCTCTTTGAGTCAATCGATAAAAGTATTTTCATCTTCAATATGCCATGTTAATTTGCCTGATATAGTATCCTAAATTACTGTGGCGGGTTCCTTGCGAACGTATACGGACGTGTCCCATGCAATAAACCGGAAAGCTGACGAGATCTTTGGCAAAACAACCAAGTGTCGGCCTGAGTATGGAATTAGTAAGAGCTGTTACTAATTCCATGGCCTGAGTGAGTAATACGGAGGCGGCTAGACCTTCATACTGACTGAGGACCGAGTATTTACTCACGGAACGGAGATGTCAAGGAAAGACGAGTTTACTTTTCAGAAAAATTAAACGTTCATTCTCGTTATGTTAGTCAATAAATCGAAATATTTTCGTTCCCTGTTGATGAAATCATAGACAGTCTAACGTCTCCGGACGGCCGACTGTGATTAGATATTTGACACATGCTTGATAAAAAGGATTTTTATCTACAATATTATATTCTTATTTGACCGAAATAATATCCAACCTACTGTCATTAGTTCCTTTAACATTACAAAGACGTACCCCATGCCCCAAAGTTGAAAGCTGGCGAGATGTTTTTCGAAGCGGCGAAGAAATGTATTTGTAAGCACGGCAGCGCTCAACCAGGTCGATCTACTATGTGTGAGCACAGACAAGGAGAAGTGTCTGTGCGTGAAAGAGAAATGGATTTCAAGACAAGCATGTGTGTCTAGACTATAGCAAGTGCGATAAATAAGTCCAGTTGAATAAAACAGAACTTTTTGACATTTTGTCTTATTATGTCAATTTTTATGAACGCTTTTCAGATATATTGATAACTATTGTTTAGCCTACATGTCTGATTTCTGTCGGGAGAAAATTAACTATACATTCATGATTCATGCAATCTCATCGAGGCACAGCCTCGCCTTCACATGCAGGACTAGGCTAGTACTTCTTGACCACTTGACGTGGGATTCGATTCAGAAACTAGGAAATAAAATTTCTTGCGCCGCTGTTGGACTCAGTCGCGATGTCTTTGTGTTTTTGAATAAGCAACTTTAAAGTGAAAAACGTAGAGCCTCGAAGTTTATATACTTGTCGATTCGATGTACGACCGTACGGTACACTGTCAGATGAACTGATATATTTATATGTTCTAAAAACCAATAAAAAGTCCACAACGTACACGTCGCTGGTGTCTTTTCCTGGACGTCCTTCGACCCGTGACTGCGACCCTTGTGTTGCATTCTGTAGTTGAGTATAATAATTGATGAATTTACAGATTCACGTAACTGAACGATCTTGTTGATGTGTAGAAGGGAGACGGCGAAAGTCTAAGCCCAAAGGGGCAGTAAGTAATACATCACATGTTTTCTGAGAAAGAACCACCTGTTTCCAAAACTACCATGCGAAATCCGGGCTTGATCAATGCTACTGTCCTGGTTCCGACAATACCTTTCGTGCGGTGTAGCTAGTTATATCGAGTTTCAGATATTCGAATGTTTTGTATTCAAATTAATAGCAATCACACCCATCTGTAATCCAAAAGTCGTAGGCAAAAAGTCATGTTACACAGTTATTGTACAGGTCAAACACAGTACAGCACAGCTACATTATTAACCAAAGTACCGGTATACATGTCAGTCAAAGTCGTGAGAGAAAGGTATGTGGACCTCCAGTAAAACAATCACGAAATGACGTCAGGTGCGTCTTGATTACATAGAGAATATTCAACGTTATATTGTTGTTAGTTTGGGGACCAAACAAGCCTACAAGGTTGTAAAATTCCTACAACTCACTCTTGCTTGCTGTTGCGATGAAAAAAATCACGCTGTTTCTCTGAAGTCGGTATCATTGCTCCGTCATGTTTCATTCTTACTGTCGTACACATTCTCAGCTGTAAAAATTAATATTGCCATTCAATGTGAACTTGCCCGTGCGTTAAAGTTTATACACTTCCGATGGTGATAACTTGCTCCATGCTTTGACATGTCATCAGTTACGAATTTTACTGGCTTTCAAGACTAAAGACGCAATGTTACCAGCGTTGTTCCTGTTCTAAGTGTCTGATATTGAGCACGGCAGGAATAACTCATTAAAGTGACGACCATACCCGTTATCAGAAATGGACATCAACATACAGTGGTGACTGCGAACCCGAAATAAATGTCGACAAATCAAAACATCGAAACGGAGAGAGAGAGAGAGAGAGAGAGAGAGAGAGAGAGAGAGAGAGAGAGAGAGAGAGAGGAGAGAGGAGGAGAGAGAAACGGAGAGAGAGAGAGAGAGAGAGAGAGAGAGAGAGAGAGAGAGAGATTTTTACGCTTCCACGAACCGATCATGTTCTTTCGGAAATCGCCGTCGGGTTGCACAATTACGCTGTACGGATCACGAACGGACCTGAAATTTGACTGACATTACAACATGCGTAGAACACAGCCAAAGAGTTGAAGTCTTCTGATGTTGGTTTCGCAAGTTTTCAAACTTAGAATACTCACAGGAAAATGGTCGCCATGGTCTTCTCAGACTGTTAAAATGTTCTTCAACATCGCGTTTCTTACGATCGGTGATGTCATTTATAATTATTTGATAGACGTAGATAATGCACTACACGTCTCATATATCTCATATTACCTGCCTGTCACGAGTTACTATTTATTTTCTATTTACTGTTTATTTTCAAGGGCCGACACAACTTGTTCATTTGTGACGTACAGCATAGAACTAATGAATGACGACCATTTGTCGATGTCGGGGCACCAAAATATTCACCCCTCCTTACAGATTTCATGTAAAATTTCACAATCGTCTCGTCTATTAATTCGACCATTTATTTCGGCAGTGTTCATTTCCTATCAAATTCGATCCGACAATTTAAAATCATAATCATTTTGCGTTCGAATTATATGGGTTTTTACGGTAATATTAAGATCCAGGACACATTAACAACGCTGGGTTTTTAACCCGCAATTTGGCAATTAAGTGAACAACTGAATTGCGTCCAGCACATGTCCAATTTTCAGTCTTGAGACAGGAAGCTGAACAAGCGTACGGTCCGACAAACAAAACTGGCATGAAATGGCTGTGCATGTGGCTTCGAAACCTCCCTGCGGACCATAGACCCTCGAGGGTCTATGTGCGGACTAACCGCCGTGTGCTAACAACATCGAAACCACAATTTGTATATTGCGTTGATTTAGGTCACTTTAGCCTTTACAGTGGACGGTGTGAGGGTAATAGCACCAAACTCATGACCGGTGACATTTTTTGTTTGGTTGGTCACTGTTGTGAGCCTGCTGCTGTCTATGCTGTGAGTTGGTGTTTACATGGTTGGTCAGGCAAAAAAATAAATTGTATGCATTTTTCAGGGGTTCATGGCGGTCAAACACTGGCCACAACATTTCATCTGTGTTCAAGCAAAAATCAAATGCCAAGTAACGAATGCGTGATTTTATGGATTTTTTTCTGTCTTTCTTTTACTTCCGTGTTTACGTAGCTCTAAAAGGTTTAGGGTCGGCAGGTAAAAATAGCGTAGGTCGGGTTATCGGAACAGCACAATTTTTTTGTTCGGCCTCAGCCCACTGACAAAAAGTGGTTAGTGCCAGGGCCTGTACGGAGGCTGCGGGCTTCTCAAACACCTACTAGTGTCAACAGATTAGTCAATTAGTGGGCGCTTATCTAACAGGTAGCTGTTGAATAAAAACAATACATTGATTATAATAGGAAGAATGGTAAATTAGGTGGCAAGGTGTTTTCCCACAGAGCACAGATCCGTGATGGAGGGACTCTACACACAGTGCAGACTGCATGTCTAGAGGCACATCAAAATATGGTCTGAGGTTGACACTGTATAAAACACATTACAGCAGTAGAATACAAATCTGTATTGGGAAATGTGTATTTTCTTTCCAATAGAGCCTTAAAACATTTTTGATCAGCGTGATCGCTTTTTACCTCCATACACACGGGGCTGTGACATACACTCACGTGTATCGTGCCTGGTTTAACAATTTCCCCGGACTGCCGGTGAATCCCTGTCCTACCAAACAGATATATTCTCTTCGTTTTTTTAATGACAAAATTCTTTCAGTACATGTGGAAACATGGTGAAATAATTTGACAGAGTGAATAGATTGTGGAATGGTCCTTATGGCATTACATTTCTCATACATAATACAATACCGACAACGGCTCTGTAAAAATGTGAAAACTATGAGAGTATAAACCTGTGAAACTGTGACAGCCAATGATGATCACAGAAGCAAAGCTTGGTCACCGTCCGTGGGTGGAGGGACTGTGGCTTGGTACATTGGTTTGGGACAAGGTGACCAAGTTACAGTCATATCGACCCCAAACATTTCTTTTTACATCCATGCCCAAGTCAACCCTCATTTTTTACGTCCGTGATCACATCTCCAATCACTGAAGAGATTATCTGCTAGACTTTCCATGTTCAATTATACCTCATTTGCTGATCTATGCTCCAAATCCAAGACTGTCTGGCTCAAAAATATAATGTGATGAACGTGGATGAACAATGCAAGCTATGAATCTCCATTGTGAAAATGACGGTTGGCATGCATCCGGACGTACCCCCAAACAGTGGTAACGAGTGAAGCCAATTTACGGCTTCTGTATTGCAGTTTAGCTACACCATGGAGGTCTGCCCATACCTTGATGGCTACATTAAGCCTTAGAAAAGTGAATAAAAATTGTACATTTTACCAAGACGACAAGTTTCAAATAACGTATAAACATATTGTACAATTACTGTACATGAAACAATCACTGCCTTGCATAACACAGATCGATCTGCATACCAGCAGCACACTAGCGTGATTGCCGCTGCTGTTTAAAATGTGATAATAATCAGGCAAAGATCACTGATAACAAAATTTTGATAGTTTACTGACGACTGTAACTAAGGAACGATTAGTATGATCTAACAAAAAAATCACAGTCATTACTTCCGTGTCAGAACACAATAATCTATGGTTACCATGGCATATTACAACCTGGCACTTATCTGAAATTAGCTCCATTTATCAGAAAGTAGCTCGATTCCTAAAATGGCAGATTGTGTTTCTCTTTAAGCTGTTTGACGATCGGTCATCACTTTTATGTTATATATGTTCGTTTTTATCTCAAGGCTTATGGCAAGATAAGTCTACACATGCCTTGTCAATGTTCAATTCTGCAATGTGTCGAGCCATTTAGCAAAACGGTTCACTCAGGTTCCTTTGGGGCTAAGAAATTTGTGGCAAATCTAGGCATAATACATGGTAAATTCAAGCCATGGAAATACATCCCAAATACAGGAATGAATATAGATGAATTTAAAACATACAAATTCATGGCAAATACATAATTGATACAGATCGTATTTATAATCTGTAATAACCTTTATTTACCTGTATTTACAATGTATTTGTAAGAGTGCATATACAGGTAAATACAGGAAAAAATACAGGGTCTGTATTTGTGTTTCCTGTATTACTGTTTATTGCCCTTTATTTGCATGTATTTACCCTAAATATAGGCTAAAATACGTGCCTGTATTGGCCTGTATTATAGGGTTTTCACCCAGTGTTGATTGGTGGTCTGCCACATCCACTCACTTACTTTATCATTTTCCTGGAGTCTCTTAGTACCGCCTTCTCTATATAGTCAGAAAGTGAACATAGGGACATAGATGAAAAGGAAGCACTGCAGTAATGACTAGTCAATGTACATCATAAAACACTAACATGCATTCCCAACAGTTTGCCAAGGAATTACTGGGATATTGATAATGACAAAACTGTTAAAAGACATCAAAGCAGGTCCAATAACCATATCATTCAAGGTATATATACAATTTACCAGGTCCAAGGAACATATAGAAAATGACAAAGGGCAATGGGGTCATCTTGAATCGCAAGACAGTGGTGGTACCAGGTGTCTGGAATGGGTAAGCGTACCCTGCCAGCCAGCTGCACCAGTCAAGATTGACCCAAAGCGACAAATCCAATGTTATTTGGTAAATTGTCGATACTTATGTAAGTCAAAATTGGGTATACTGTCACTCATCATTTGAGAAACAAACAGGTCATATTTTGATACATCTCCGTATCTACTTTCTGAGAATCCTTGCCTCACTAACTTTTGTGCTAACAGTCTGTGTCTCACTCAAAAGTCTTCATAAGCATTGAATGCTCTACTGTATCTAAAAAGTTATGTAATATATATATATCATAAGCTGGAGATGATGGTATATTGCTTGACAAAAAGGGAAAGTTTATGGTTTCAAAATTGAATGTGATATGCAATGAATTTAAGAGGAAAAGTGGGGCCATTTATACACTCATGGTATTCATAGTACACAGTAAGACCATGTGTGTGTATCTGTAAGAGGAAGGTGGGGCCATTTATACACTCATGGTATTTATAGTACACAGTAAGACTATGTGTGTGTATCTGTAAGAGGAAAGGTGGGGCCATTTATACACTCATCGTATTTATAGTACACAGTAAGACCATGTGTGTGTATCTGTAAGAGGAAAGGTGGGGCCATTTATACACTCATTGTATTTATAGTACAGTTCCTGACTTACAGTGCTAATTTGTTAAATTGATTAAATATGCAAATTAGCTAATAATTAAAATGACACTGCCCAATGTCTCTGTACAGTCAGGTGTCAGTAGGATAAGTCTCTGTACAAATTTCCCTCAAATTTGGTGCAATAGTTTTAAAACTTCAAAACTATGTCACTAACTAGAAAAATTCATAAAATATGCAAATTACCTTGAAATTAACAGGACACTGCCCAATGTCTCACTCTATAGTCAGGCGTCTGTCAGATATGCAAATTAGAATTTATTTGGCATGATGCTTCTTGAGCTATATTGCTATTCAGATAATAGCTTGCATGGTAAGTTTCAAGTTGATTGGTGCAGTAAATCTTGCTATATAACACTATGGTCATCATGCTTCCATAGACAACCATGTATCAGAAAAATTAAAACTGATAACTTCTTTAATATGAAAACCACACCCATCAAAACCTTTTAAGTTTTAGCTATTTTGGTCCTGAACATGTGTACCAAGTTTGGTTGAGATCTTTTCAGCCGTTCTTGAGATATCAGGTATACACATAGACAGACATGGCTAAACCATATGCTCAAGTGTGAACACGTGAGCAAAAATGATGCAGCCACAGGGTTTTATTTCTACCTTTCTTTTATTTTCAACCAACAAGAACGCATGAACAACATGAAAATAACATAGGAATGAATGCAGAAACATATGCATAGCAGTGATGCCTTAGTTTTAGTCCCCACGGACACCGTCCGAGGGGACTTATAGGTTTGGTCATGTCCGTGCGTGTGTGCGTGCGTGCGTGCGTGCGTCCGTCCGTGCATCCGTCCGTCCGTTCACGCAGATATCTCAGAGATGCCTGGAGCGATTTCATTCAAACTTGGTACAAGGATTACTTCATATGTCATACAGATGCACGTTGATTTGTTTTGTGATACCATCCAATATGGCTGCCAGGCGGCCATTTTATTACGATTTTTTCATGTACAGAGCCATAACTCAGGCATGTTTCAAATGATTTTATTCAAAGTTGGTACAAGGACATTGACCAATGTCATAGATATGCACGTCAATTATATTTGTGATACAATCCAATATGGCCGCCTTGCGGCCATTTTGTCACGATTTTTTCATGTACAGAGCCATAACTCAGGCATGTTTCAACAGATTTTATTCAAAGTTGGTACAAGGACATTGACCAATGTCATAGCTATGCACATCAATTGTTTTGTGATACGATCCAATATGGCCGCTGTGCGGCCATTTTGTTACGATTTTTCATGTACAGATCCATAACTCAGGTGTAACTCAACCGATTTTATTCAAACTTGGTACAAGGACATTGACCTATGTCATGCACATGCACATTGATTTGTTTTGTGATACGATCCAATATGGCTGCCGTGTGCCATTTTATTACGATTTTTTTTATGTCCAGAACCATAACTCAGACATGTATCAAGCGAATTTATTCAAAGTTGGTACAAGGAGATTGACCAATGTCATACATATGCACATTTATTTGTTTTGTGATACGATCCAATATGGCCACCGTGTGGCCATTTTATTACGATTTTTTCATGTCCTGAACTACAACTCAGACATGTATCAAGCGAATTCATTTAAAAGTATTTTTATCACAGACCTAATGAAGAGGACCCTATCCTCTCTGAAGACCTGTAATCAAAGTACCCATTAACAAGTGGGGACTGTGTCATCAACGATGACTTGTTTTTTAGGTTTTTTAGGTTTTTTTGCACAGCAACAGTTCTGTGGTTTGATTTTTTGTGCATTAATGCATAATTTTGACAGCTTAATGTAACAGTGAGATATCTGTACAGCTTTTTTTTCACTTAAATTTTCCTCTTGAGATGAACAATAAAAGGTTCACCTGGTAGGTCTATATTGACATGAATGAGGTGAGAAACGAACTTTTTTTTGGGCTGTACT
Source organism: Ptychodera flava (assembly GCF_041260155.1). Classification (NCBI taxonomy): domain Eukaryota; kingdom Metazoa; phylum Hemichordata; class Enteropneusta; family Ptychoderidae; genus Ptychodera; species Ptychodera flava. The sequence continues at coordinate 37,128,209 of NC_091928.1, forward strand.
TGAAAAACAATATCAGGATATACTGGTATAAACATGAATAACTATTAATCATACATTTTTACTGCAAATTACCAACGAAGAAGGAAATTTTCACAGCGCTGTAACTTTTTCTGTTTTTGAACAAGTCATCGTTGATGACACAGTCCCGCTTGCTAATGGGTACTTTGATTACAGGTCCTGTGATAAAAATACTCTGATACAGATGGCACTCAATGGCCAAGAATGAGTTCCATGGTGATGAAAAACATAAAACCAATGTAGGCCACTATCCTAAAGGTCATTAAAATGAATCAACTGGGAATTAGTTGACAGGATGTTGCAAAACATTTTTTTTTAATACTATCCTAACACTAATAGATTATCACCGGTACCATATTTCAAAAAGTTTAGTGCAGTATTTACAACACTATGAGATCAACATCTGTGTCACGTTTCATCAAATTTGACGTTGTATTTGTGGATATATCACTCTAATTAGGAAAGTTCATTACATATGCAATTACAACCTAATTAAAATGACACTGATAAATGTCTTTTTCACTGTTACGGCAATGTGACCTTAACATCTGTACAAAGTTTCATGAAATTTAATGCAGTATTTCTTGACATATCAGCCTAATTATGAAACTTCAATAATTGACATGATACTGCTACATGACGTGAAACAAATTGACGAGCATGTATGAAATAGGTCAATGTCCTTATACCAACTTTGAATGATACTGGTGGAAATATGTCCGAGTTATGGCTCAGTACATGAGAAAATCGTAACAAAATCGCCGCCACGCAGCGATATTTGATCTTACTGTTTAAAAAATCAACACGTATATGGATGACATAAGTAAATGTCCAGGTACAAACTTTGAATAAAATCAGTTGAGACATGCCAGAGTTATGGCTCTCGACATGAAAAAAAACATAACAAAATTGCCACCATGTGGCCATATCGGACCATATCGAGAAACAAATCAAAGTACATATTTATATCGAAGTACATATGTATACTATAAGTCAATGTCCTTGTACCAACTTTGAATAAATTTGCTTCATACATGTCTGAGTTATGGTTCAGGACGTGGAAAATTGTAAACAAAATGGCTGCCTGGCGGCCATATTGGATCATATCACACAACAAATTGACGTGCATATCTATGACATTGGTCAATGTCCTTGTACCAACTTTGAATAAAATCAGTTGAAACATGTCTGAGTTATGGCTATGTACATGAAACAATTGTAATAAAATGGCCGTCTGGCGGCCATATTGGATCTTATCGCAAAATGAATCGATGTGCATCTGTAGGTCATAGTGCTATGCCTTTGTGCAAAGTTTGAACAAAATTGGTTCAGCAGTGTCTGAGAAACTGTTGATGATGGACGGACGGACGGACGGACGCACACACGGACGGACGCACACACGGACAGGACCCGATCTATAAGTCCCCGGACTAAAAAAATAGTGTCAAGGACACTGTGCTCACATGTTTTGAATTGGTACATTCGAGAGTGATAAAAACCAGCAACCTAGCTTTTGTATCCTGAAAAGTTCTTGCAGACACATCAAAGTGTGGGTACTGATGAACGTTAACAACTTGATTTGAACTATTCATAAATATCTATAATAAGATAAAGATGACATCTGGCCTAGAAGCTTAATATCATTTATCCTTGGCACTGGGCGTGGGAGGCACGTCATATTGGAAGGTGTTATCAACTATCAGTGTACATACTTAAGTGAACAAGCGGCCTTGGGACCAGTATAGACCCTTGTGATTTATAGGACAATTGAAATGATGACACCCTAGGAACCTCCATACCAAGTTTCCAATGAATTGGACCAGTGGTTTCAAAGAAGAGTTTTAAAACCACAAAGTGGAAAATCGCCAAAACATACAATTATGCAGATTTCATCACACTTCAAACAAATACCGTATGACAGATGTTACCTCTACGAACCTACATACAAAGTTTAAAACCAATTAGAGTGCAGTTTCAGAGGAGATTTTTTTTTACCAACAATGAGAAAAATTGCCCCAAAGACTATAAATATGCAAATTTCATCACAATGTCATCAATTCTGACTAAGATTACCCGAAGAAACCTCCATACCAAGTTTCAAATAAATTGGACTTATGGTTTCAGTAAGAAGATTTTTTTACCAAAAATGTGAAATAATGCCCAAAAAATACAATTATGCAATTTCACCACAATATTTGAACAAGTCTGACTGATGTAACCCTAGGGACCTCAATACCAAGTTTCAAATGAGTCAGACTTGCGATTACAGAGAAGAATCTTTTTTTACCAAAAATGGCATTTCTAAAATCTAATTTGCACATTTTTGAAGGAATCGCCAAAACAAAATACCATCCGGGTTTTTACACATTTTGCATTCACACTCCAAATATCAAGTCTGTAGGTACTTTGGTTCTCAAATTATTTGAGTGGTCGGACATGACATACATACATACTGATGTATGTATGTATGTCATGTCTTCAGCCTATACAATAAGCTCACTTTGGTAAAGCAAATGCAAGCTATACAAAACTTCATCAACTCCATGAAAACAAATACATAAAAATGAAGGGACAAAAATTCGATAAGGCTAAATGTAACTCTGAAAACTGTTTTACATGTGAAAGACAACCTATTTGAAAAAAAAGTAAAGAGTATGGTAGATCATATATTTTTTGTCTATATTATCAATTGCGAGTTACCTCATGAGGGTTCATCACATGCTAAATTCCTGAAAACTTTGGTTTTGCTGTGTTCAAAGACAAAGCGTTTGAACAATTTTGAGAGAAAAAATTGAAGAGTACAGTACTTAATTTAAACATTTAATCAGAATATTTGTTCATCACATGGTTAAATCCTAACTCTGTTAGTTTTGCTTTGTGGAAGACGAAACTGTTCAGACAGTTTGAAAGATAATAAATGTAGAATATGAAGAAGATGGTATTCACATATTTTGTTTTTCAAACTTAGGATTTTGGAGTTACCTCATGAGGTGTATCAGATGGTAAATTCCTAACTCTATTGGTTTTGATGTGTTCAAAGACAGACTGTTTGTAATTTTTTGGAAGATAACAAGTGAAGACTATAGTGCTGCTAGTAAACATTTTCTTTTCAAAGTTAAAATTTCGAATAACCTCATGAGGTTCAACACGTTGTAAATTACTAACACTGTTAGTTTTGCAGTGTTCAATGACAAATCATTTGAACTTCTGAAATTTGGAAAGATAATTGGTTTTGATGTTTTCAAAAACAAACTTTTTTAACATTAAAAAAAAGTGAAAAGTATAGTATTTCATGTAAACATTTTAGTTCAGAGTTAAAATTATTGAGTTACCTAATGAGGTTATCACAGTTGGTTTTGATGTTTTCAAAAACAAACTTTTTTAACATTCAAAAAAAGTGAAAAGTATAGTACTTCATGTAACATTTTAGTTCAGAGTTAAAATTATTGAGTTACCTGAGGTTATCACATGGTAAATTCCTAACTCTGTTGTTTTGCTGTGTTCAAAGACAAAGTGGTGGGATTTTGAAATTTTGAAAAATAACAGGTGAAGTGTATGGTATCTGCTGTAAACATTTTGTCAAGAATTAATATTATGGCATTACCTCATGACGTTAATCACATGGTAAATTATGAACTCTTTTGATGTGTTTAAAGACAAACTGTGCGACATTTTTGAAAGCCAGCAAATTTAGTATACGAAGAATATGGTACTTCATGTACTTTTACAGGAAAAATGATAATTTCGAGTTACACCATGAGATAATCACTTTATGAATTCCTATCTCTGTTGGTTTTGATATGTTCAAAGACAAACTGTTTGGAAATGTTTAAAAGATAGCAAGTGAAAAGTTAACATATTTTCCAAGTAACAAGTCATTGACAATGACATAGTCCCCACTTGTAATAGGAGTATTAGTCTTGAGGGGGCAGGGAAATGAGGTCATTAAGAAGTATCACTAAAGTGTATATGTTCAGATCTATGGACACATAGGTCTATGTCATTGTTCCCAATTTGAAACAAGAGGCATGTCTAAGTTATGGTTCTAAATGGGGAAAAAAGATCAAACCTCTAGCTGTATTGGCCAGCCAAGAAATACATATGTGCATAATAAATGAGGTACAAGATGTGACATCGTAAGGTCTATTATCCTATCAAAAGTGAAGCGTAAAGAACTTGTGATTACTGAGTTATGCATATATATGCATATTCAAGGTCAAAGGTCATCAAGGTCACGTGATATTTTGAAAAAAAAAACCATTGTATTGCTAATTAATCTATATATGCCAAAATTCAGACCTCTAGCTCTATTGGCTTGCCCACAATTATATATGGGCATAATTAACGAGGTAAAGCATGTGTTGTTATAAGGTCTCCCATCCTACTAAATATAAAGGACATAGCACTTGTGGTTACTTATTTATTGACATAATCGTGTATTTAGGTAAAAGGTTATCGAGGTCACATGACATTTTGTCAAAAAATTTCTATCCTATAGTCTATCCCTATATACTAAAAATCATACATTTACCTCTATTGGCTTGTTCAAAATTAGATATGCACATAATGAATGAGGTACAATATGTGGCGTCATAAGGTGTCCCATCATACCATATATGAAGGGTGTAGCACTTGTGGTTCCTGAGTTATGGACAAATATGTATATTTGAGGTCTAAGGTCATTGGGGTCACCGTGACATTTTTTCCAAAAAATTGTATTGCTAGTCTATCCCTATATACTAAAATCATACTTTACCTCTATTGGCTTGTTCAAAATTAGATATGCACATAATGAATGAGGTACAATATGTGGCGTCATAAGGTGTCCCATCATACCAAATATGAAGGGTGTTGCACTTGTGGTTCCTGAGTTATGGACAAATGTGTATATTTGGGGGTCAAAGGTCACCGAGGTCATGTGACATTTTGTCAAAAAAATTGTATTGCTAAGTTATCCCTACATACCAAAAATCAGACCTCTAGCTCTATTGGCTCGCTCAAAATTAGTTATGCACATAATGAATGAGGTACAATATGTGGCGTCATAAGGTGTCCCATCATACCATATATGAAGGTGTAGCACTTGTCAGTGCGGACGCAGATACCCGAGACGCGCAAAATCGATTTTCCTTCGTGGGTGGATGGAACGCGAAAATTTCAAAAAAAAATCACTAAATCTAGCGCTACACACTGAAAAGAAATTTCGACTATAGTTCATCCAAAAATTCAACTTATGTCACTTATAACTAGGCGAATTGAAAGATTGATAGTTAGATTTGCCAAATCTTACATTATTTAGTGCCCTATTTGTTTATATTGCAGAAAAATCGCGAAGTCAAAATGTTGTCTCGTGCGTTTTGACGGAAAATAAAACTCATTCACTCCTGAATTTTCGGTCATGCTCATTACATTTTTCTTCTCCAAGTTTGATTTTGTCACTGTTCGTTTGCTCCGACATCAAGCTTTAACGCTGTGCCTCAGTTTTGGCGATAAGGCCGTGAGACGGAAATGTTAACTTAAAATAGCACGGGCGGGTACAGGTAGCCCTTGCAAATCCCCGAAATAACAGCTAAAGCGCATGCGTGAAGATTGCCCTCTAGCGACAGTACTCATTGTAGTGTTTCTCAAAGAATCTCATCCTGAACTTTTTGTGCTTGAGAAAGTTATCTCCGCCATACAAGTGCAGAAAATTAAATATAAAAAATGAAGTGATTCACTTAAGCCTTGTATCTCTAGAGTAAGGAATTCGAATGTATTACATATAACTGAATTATTACCGATTGTCATCGATTATTTTTTGAAGTGTACACTTACATAATGACCCAGAAATTTTATCACAATTACTGCTTCAGGGCTTTAACTTTTTCTGGGTTTGAATTGTTTTATAATTATGACTGTCACCAATCACTCTTGAAATGCAAACTTGCATATTGAGCCACAAAAAAAAAAATATATTTAACACAATGTGATTTAAGGCCATACCTTTTTCTGAGTTTGAATATTTTACAATTATTGATTAGGCCAATTGTACAGATCTAATTGATGATGTCATGCAGAGTCACCTAAAGCTTTTCACAATTTGATGTAATAAGTATCTGCTTAAATTGAACTTCATGAGTGATGTTAATTTTCAATTAAAATTCATAAAACTAAAGCAAGACTAGATTTTGATGATAATTGTTAATGGCTTTAATGACAATAATTTGTTGTTATAATAACATATCAATATGAAACTTAAAATTGAATCTAATGTCTTCTAATGCACCACTCCCACTGGCCGTCAATACATGTATGTTGATTCTGAAAGAAAAAATTCACACTACTTGTTAGTATACATGCATATTAAAAAGCAGCAAATTTCACATTAATATTAAATCACTACTGTTTATGATAAAAGAAATGTTTTAAAAGTGCTTGATTATACACAAGGTTTTCACTCAATTATTATGTCTCTGTAATGCTTGTATCTTTATACTGAATGATACTCTTTGGAAAGGCTCTTCACTGTTGTAGAGTTAATTCCGACATGTATTATATGTTGACATATATCAGTTGCAGGTATTCCGTTGTAAAATGCAAATGATTATTCTCTATCTCCGAACATTCATGAATATAAGCTGTTTTACAGAATCTCCATACTTAATGTCAGCATGCTTTCATTGTCCATAACATGACTTTTATCTCATTAACTTACTGCACATCTGAACTCCAAATAGACCCATGCTTGGAATGAACTTCAGCCTGTTTTCTCTACAGCATTGCCCTTTTAGACTATCATATCCTCTAATTGTTACTACAATGATCTGAGCACAGGCCTAAATCCCTGAACACTGGACAGTCAGGTCTTCAGCCTGGTCAGGTACATAGTGTTGTCTTCCGGAGTAGACAGTCTCATAATTGTGACTACACTGATCTAAACACAGGCCTAAATCCCTGAACACTGGACAGTCAGGTCTTCAGCCTGTTACACAGTGTAGTCTTCTGGACTGGACAATCTCATTTGTTAATGCATTGATCAAAGCACAAGCATAAATCCTTGAACACTGGACAGTCAGGTCTGGTTAGTCAGGTCTTCAACCTAGATTAGTTAAATGTGTTGTCTTCCAGACTTGTCCATCTTCTAAATTTTGCCTCACTGGTTTAGGTACCCCTAAGTACTGGACAGTCAGGTCTCATACAGTTTGGACTTCAATAGTTGACAGTCTCTTTATAGATTATCTCTAGTCTAGGATGCAACTGTTCTGATTTATGTTCATGTACTTGAAGTAACAAAAGCTATGTTAACCCTATCAGCTATTCATATGTAGATCTTCTGGTGAAGTCTGAAAGATAATGTATGTACACGTTCACATGTATCTTCAACCATGTGTAGAGGTTAGGCTAAAGTAAATAGTCATTGGAATGGCTACGATGAGTCATAAGGGGACTGTGTTTTTTTTAAGGTGTTGTATCACATTGGGAGACATTCAGAGAACAGTGGACCACCTTTGTTTCTTAAATGATTGGGAATAATTCTCTGTTTTAGTATGTGCTTATGGACTTTTCTATATCTTGTATTTGCACACTGTCAGCCAGCCAATCAACATGAAAACTCTCTACAAAGATACTGAAGAGAGATAATGCTTCACATCCAAATGCAATAACAAATAAGTCTATTAATAGCAATATTATGCTTCCATTGATTTTGTATTTATTTCAATATTATTTCATAATTTAAAAGGAATTTTGAGGAATCAAGTCTTGTTCAAATAACATTCTAAGACACAGTCATGCTATGCAACCATGCAACCATCCCCTTGTTGTCAATCTACTGCTCTAGCAATTGCGTCATTCAGATATAAAGTTTTATACTGATGCACATTTTTTGGCCTTATGTAATTAAAATCGGGGCCATTGTGCGAGTATTGGTACCTGTAAAATAAATTTTAACAAATTTACTTTCTAGCACTAATATGCAACTCAAAAGTGAAAGAGAAACTTTTGCGCAAACTTTCCTCAAGGACTCTTTCAATCATTCTCTGTCGAAATGACAAATAAAAATCAGGTGTCACTGTGCAAATTTTCCTATTAGAGAAACAAATTACTCAAGTTTCACCATCACTGTGTTAACTTCTATGGAGAATAATACAATTTTCAATCTTCAAATCTTCAAAAAACTATGACATTGAAAATTTTTCTTACACCAAGATCTTTCAAATGAACCTTATTCTCAAGCGGTAGATCAGAAAAGAATTGTAGTAGTTTGAGTGCTGGAATATGTCCCCGGGACGCATTCTAATTCAAAGAGAGTTGTTTTCCAATTACTTTCTCATTTATTAATTTATTATTAGGTAATAAGCAATGATTAAAACAATACTTAATATGAAATTTTAGATACTTTTTCTTTTTTTCTTACATTTTATCTTGTAAAAGTTATATAAGTTATGCAAATCAGCCATCTACTTGTTTTATCACTGCAAAGTTAACAACGTGCATACAAAACATGCACAATCACATCCGTGCATTTTTTCTCGCTAAATGTTCGAATTAACCATTTATTAGATATCATGTGCTTCTTCAAGAATTTCATTTTCAGCTGCAAGGATTTCTGCTCTTTCTATTTCTAAGAGTTCGTCCTCACTCAACTCATCGTCATTAATTTCTGTGAGGATGTACGCATCACTATAATCCCTCTTATTGCATATAGAATCATTGCTTATAGCTTCAATGACTTCATCATCAAATCCATTTTCAGTTTCTGTTTCACCCTCTCTAAATACATTGTCAATTTTGTTCTGGTTTTCACATCCTTCACATCTACAGGATAAACTACATTGTTTGCCCATTCTCCTACACTGACATATTCTGGTTTTACAATGGGATTTCTGACACCCACATCCATGTCTCAGTGACCTCACAAACTGTTCAATAGTTATAAGGTTCTCATTTGTATCCCACAGAATATCAAGCTTACCATCATTGTATACCCATCCCCATTCAGTCAGGGGTATTACTTCAACTTTACTGGTATTTGCCTGACTCCATAGATTGCTTACCCAACAGCACCTATACCAATGATATCTTAGTGCTTCATCTGACGGCATAAGGCCAGACTCATTATCAATGCGAGCCCATACTTTTTCTCTGACCTGTACAAGATATGCCTTATGATTTTCTAGAGATGATGCATCATCACAGTAGACACTAAGGAACAAATCCTTTGGAGTATTGTGGCTAAATGCTATTGCATATTTGTGGAAGTACACGCTGCCAATCAATCTATAAAAGGCCAGTAACCCGGAGTCCCTAGACTCCACACAAGTTTCATGTAACTTACCGACAGTACATTCTTCCATGCCAGAGACAAATTCTGCATTCTTATAGAAAGCATCAAAAAATGATTTTTTACCTAGTCCTCTAAAATATGACAGGTAATCACAACCACTTACAACATATATTATTTGAATGGTTTTCAAAAGTTCTTTCTCTGGGATTCTCTGAAGTTGTATGTCAGATAGCATTGCACTGCTTAATTTATTCATGTGTAAGAATAAATTATCATATGCTCTAGATCTCAAATGAACACAGATCTCCTTATGTAAATTGAACAATGGTAGACCTATCCAATAAATGTCAGTGTCTGGACTATAGATGACGACATTAGTACACTTTGTTAGTTCACAATGCAACCAAACACGACTATCTGCCTCTTCATGGTTACTAATATACGTTTCAGCAAGTTCTATCTTCCCATCTGACACTATATATGCATGATCTCTCCGATCCATGTCAAGCCACCTGCAACAATCAGTGACTTACCTGCGGGTACATCTACACCAGAATTTAGGAAGACATCTGACAGTAAATTGACAAGCAATCTCTTCTGATTTCGGTCTGATAGAAACTTTTGCCAATTTCTGGGTAAGGTCCCAGACAATTTAATGTTGTCATACTTACCTTTTTCTCCCCCTACATGTACATTATTTCTAACTTGGTCTCGTCTTATTCTCTCAATCTCCTTTGGGCTGATACCATTTCTATCTGGATCATCAAATACTATATGTACCTCTTTTGCACAGAATAGGTTGAAATACTGTAAAACCCATCGTTTGAACAGAAATTTTGCATAGTCACTGTATGTTTTGTGAAACCCAAGGGGATTTGAGTTTATCATGAACATTCCTTCCACTATTACACATAGATCATCACTTTGTCTGAAATGTAGAGGTGTATCTTTGCTGTAGGCTGACTTGTACCTGTTTTGTAGTACCTTTGTCACCATGGATTTGACTCCTTTCTCTGGGAGCCCTTCTGCAGTTGAAATTGCTCGTGGTCTTGCAACAAATTGACTGAGTTCCTCGATAGGTTTCTTTTCACACTTACTTATGGCCAATTGCCTTCTAAGGCAAGATATTACAAGCTTTTGATCCTTGATCTCCCTCTTTTGTTTACTAATTGTTACCTTTTTTGGTCCAAATGTTTCAATTTCTTTCTTTTTAACAACCTGGTGACAAGAACTACCTGTCATGAAGACTACTTTTATATAGTCCTCAAAGGCTTTGTTGCCAATTTCATGGTAATTCAACAAATCACGAGTCTGTTCAGCAGAGGCTTCATCTTTTGAAAAAAGATGACTCAGTTTTGCTTCCTTCTCAATAAAAGCTGATGTCATTACCTTTTCTATGTACTTCAAAATGTTCTCTTCCTGAATATGACAATATGATGTACTGGTACTGACAGAGCTTGAATCTCTGTACCTTTCTGGAAATAACTGACATTGGATGTTTTTCACTACCTTGGCTCTAAATGGCAAGTACTGAATGTACTTACATAATGCTTCTTTCTCAGTTGATTTCATGATTTTTTTGATGTCTCTATTTATGTACATTTCATGTGCCTCGTCAAGGGCAACAGAACACCATTGCTTGCCAGTAAAACTAACCGAAAAAGCGCCTTGCATAAAATGGTTTAATACGGGCTCTGGAAAGAGGGCAACTTCTCGTAAATGGTGTGGAATTATTCTAAGATATAGAGTTCTGTCCATGCAATGAAACAGGGGAGTCATTTCCTTTAAACCTGCAAGTCTTAAATTCCAATTTCTGCTTCTCATTCCAAGGAAAAGACAAAGATATGTCAACATATCTTTATGAATGAACCTATGCCAGAAAAGGAATGTCTCATTCCTTCCACTTAATCTGCCTGCAAATTTTTGGAATTTTGTTTTTATGTCATCTACACGAGGAGACAAGATTTTCATGTTAGCAAAGTCAAAATAGGATCACTTTTACTGGAAGACGCAAGATTTTTCACTTCATCAACAATTATATCATACACTGATGGGCAGTCTTGAATATAAAGTTGTAGCTGTACGCGATACATAGCCTCCCATACTTGTATCAGAAAGTTATGTGTTTTGTCAAAGCTTGTGTAACTGGCAACACTCTGCAGTGTTCTACCCCGGTGAAACATAGAAGCAATATCCTTCAAACCAGCTTCCCAGTAAATTTTCATGAGAACACCTTGAAAGTTTTTAAGAGCATGCCAGTCTCCTATGAATGGTATTAACCATGATAAAGCATCGCCATACTCACCTTTCAGTTTCACCATGTGATCATATGATTTACCATCTCCAGCAACTACCAAATACTGTATCCTTATACTTACCTGGAATAAATTATGGAGATAGTCTAACACCTTCAACATGGTTTCTTTGCTATCTGCTGGTTCATCAAGTACAGCAATATAATACAAAGATGACTGCTCTGGATTTTGAGGTTCCTCATTCATCATGAAGGCCTTGATACCAGGAAGAATTTCCACATTCTCAATTTTATTGGCAATGTACTTCTGGAGGGTATATGTAAAGAGCGTTTTGTGCAACTTACCTTTTTCCTCTTCTTCCGGTTTGGATAAAAAGAAGTTTTCTAGCTTTAATTGATAGTTAATACATCGCTTACCTTCAGCCTCAATCTGTGCATTCATGGAATAAAAACTATCAAGCTTCTCCTTAGATATTGTTCTTTCCTGTGTTTTCTTCAGTTTGACCGTTTTTGAATCTTGCTTGACTTGCTGTTGTCTCATATAATCCATGAAGTTACAATTTGAGTTAGAGTTGTTACTATTAACATCTCTATTCAGATTTGACATATCGGTAAAAGTGTCACTTTCTAATATATCCGGTGAAATTAAAGATGTGGAATTTGTTTTCCAATCTTTAGTTAATAATAATCTGTAAAACATACCTTCCTTAAGAAGATTTACCACAGGTACTCCTTCAGGATGTTCAGAACTAGTTCCACAACTAGAAACATGTACATAGTAGTCATTAACTCTTATGAACAGTTTTATAATGCAATTAAAGGTGAAGGATGCTACCATCATTTCCACACTCCCTACTGGCCTGGCTGTATTCTTCATCTGTTCAAATCTGTGCTCAAAATCTACAAACACGTCACCATCATTTAAGAACAATGAACATGAATCATGATCAAGTTGTTCAAAGTAGCCTATGTTATCAATACACTTTGATACAACACATTCTCTTACAGCTTGGGTGAGTTTGTTCTCCAAATTGTAAGCCTCCCCTGTAGCTATTCCAAGACTGTCTCTTTGACACACTTTAAGATCATAATTAAAGTGCGCAACAAGTGCTCTATAAAAGCTGTTATTGTCATTCCCTACTAAAGTCACCTGAAGCCTATATCCAGCTGAAGAAGGTAATGATGAACAATAAAACGGAACATACTCTTCTGTAGATAACTTACATTTGTATGGCAAACTTTCAGTGGCCTGTATGGAAGTACCATGAAAACTCCTACTCTCCTGCTGAGATGTTACCGCAGAATAACTTGATAACTTGTCAATGTTATCAACAGAAACAGTGACAAAGGAATCATCCTTCCACTGGACTTTTTCCTCTAATTTCTGTTCACTTACCTGGACTACAAGGCGTTGATGGGAATCCTTTGAAGTGATCATACCAAAGTTATTCAATATCTCAATACATTCTCTACTAGATGCCGTATGTTTATCAATGACTTCACAAAACATAAGATGACATGGATATGAACACCTGTCATTGTATGAGAATGCCATACAGCATATAATGTATAGCTTCCTAAGTATCAGTTGACGAGACTTATTGCTACCATTTTCTAGCTGATGTGTGTCCCATGTGAAAATGTCCCTACTTTCACTCAATTTCTCATCCGTTGGTTTTGAACAGAGTTTAACGATAAAATTCCAAAGCAAAGGATCAATCATCTTTACCTCTTCTTCAAAATTCACATCCGTTAAACTAACTTGTTGACCTCTTTCTAACCAGGTTTGGACTACATCTGCCAGCTTAGTTCTCAGTAAATCTACAACTATACTCAGCTTGCTATATTTAGATATATCATTGTTAGAATTTATACGTAGATCATTAACAACAGACTTTAGCTTGTCAATTTCTGCATTTAGTTGTCTTTCATGAGAAACTTTATCTACATAGAGTTTATGGAGGCAATCTATCACATCTACACCATTTCTGTAGAGGAGCGTGCCTGTTGATCTATTCGAGCCTGTATGCACACACACACTATCTCTGAAAGTCATTTGAATAATATTTATCAGCCATTTAGGTGATTTTCTGAACATCTCAGGATCAATTTTATGATCATGACCTACACTGTCTTCAATTAGTTTGACAGAAATTTCTACAATATTTACATACTTCATGTATAGTTCTGTCAGTAAGATTACTTGATCTTTCATTAATATTTCTTTACAGAAAAATTTCAACATCTCTGCTTTACTGTATGCAATGATATCATCTATTGAACAGCACTGTATATTTTCATATGGTGATATCAGACTTAACAAATGGCTCTTACTAGTTGCAAGTACACCACTCTGCCTAACCCAAGAATACAAACGTTGTCGACATGCTTCACAAACAACTTTTTCTTCCAGTTTCTCATTTTCCTCCAAACCATATTCACACAAACCATGACTGATTTCAAATTGACCAATGATATCAGTAGCAAAATACCTAGCTCCACCTTTAATCCTAACGTTACAAAAATAACACCTTTCTCTTTCATTAAGAAAGTGCCAAATGATACCATAATGGTTGTGGCAAAGTAATAAATGTTCTCCTTTTTGTGTTTCTTGCTCCTTAACCTCAATACCAAAACATTCTGCAACCATAGAGCTATTAACCCAATCACACTCATGGATATTACCACCACATATACTGTCAACCACTCGACATTCATTCAATAAACAAATCTTCTCTACACGTGCTCTTTTAGATGAAGATTGATAGGTGATTAAATCTTGGCGGTAATCACGTTTCAGGGCCAGCTCACAACCCCTACAAATACAGTCATCATCAGCTATATTCGAATAATTTCTCTTTACATAGTCATAAAATTCAATATGATTTGGGAGTTTTTGCATAAGGTGAAAATATTTCATTCCCAACCCATTTTTGTGACAAACAAAACATGGTCCACATAATAGCTTCTCTGGGTGAATATCTTTTGCCCTCAGTGACATAATACCTCATAAACAGCCTCTCAATGGAGGGAGTGTGCTTCAACAAAAAGAAGGACAACCAAAAAAAATAATGGCTACATGCTATGTATACATACATTTGAAACTGTACCAGAAACAGGCGAGACAGCTACGATCAGTGACAGCCTATGAAAAGAAAGAGAGAAAATGATTAATATATTTGTGACGATCAGTGACAGCCTATGAAAAGAAAGAGAGAAAATGATTAATATATTTGTGACAGAAGGTTAATGAGGTACTTTTACAAAATCTGTGTTGAATCTCAACACAGTGTATTAACAAGTGTACATACTTACCAAGAACTTTCACATGCTTTACATTTTGGTGTAACAAGTACATGTACTTTCCATCTGTGACAGCATAAAAAGAAAGACAGATAATGGTTAATAAATGTTTGTGACAAAGTCAACTGAAGTACTTTTGAAAACTCTTGTGTTGAATATCATGATAGTGTCTTACAATAGGTATACATACCTTTAATTTGGATGTTTATTCTTTTTGGTTAGGTACCTTCCATCAGTGACAGTCAATCTGTAATAAAAAAGACAGTAGAGTCAATTGATTTACTTTCACCATATATGTGTCAAGCGTGTGTCATGTTAGTAACAAACAAATCACATTTCTAACATTCTGTCCATTTATAGCATTTCGATGTGATTTTAAGAAACATGACTGAACAGGTGGATTTTTTTAAAAGGTTTCACATCCTAAATGTAGAAAGTATTGATCTACCTGTGCTTTTCTGAACATATACTACAACATGCAATGAAGTTTTTTATATGTGTTTTATTTCTCTGAAGCCACATTTTGGCACAGGGTCTCTTCTGGCTATATACCAGGGCACGTGCTGTATCTTTACTCATGGAAATACACGTTTGTACAGTGACCTGGTAGACTCGCACAGTGACAACGAGTATACATCCCGACTGGCACAAGTCCAAGTGCTGAGCTACTAGATAATCTAACTTTCACGCTATTTTTTTTCACGCGGTGACCACGAGCAGAAATCGAATTGAAGTACTGAGCTGGATGGTTTTACTTGCGCGTGATTTCTTTGCAGTAAACACAGAGAACGTGAAGCGAGCTCAGCTGGCACAAATCCAAGTATTGAGCTCGAGCACGATTACCGTGGCTCGAGGATAACTTGCACGTTAATGTTTTTGAAACACTGCAACGGTTTTAGCTATCATTTGCTTGACTATATCTCAAGTAAGCGACTGAAGATTGTCAACTGGATCCTTCACTTACTAAATATCTGGATTAAAAGATCGTAATACTAAATGAGCATATTGTAAACAACATTGTCATTGAATTATATCGTCTGGAACGTTAATGTACTTCCGGTTTTCAGGTGTCTGCATGTCAAACACTATCGTACTGTCAAATGACCTCCTCCAAGAGCGATATTCACAAAATCTATTCTTAACATAAAATGTTACGGAAATTACTAAAATTGTTCAAGATAAGGCCGTGAGACGAAAATGTTAACATTAGAAAGCAGGACATACTACCGACAACTTTTTCCTCACGATGCAATCCACTATCGTCAGCAATGTCAATTTTCTTTGGTCGTATTTACATCATTTAGTGGAGAATTACTGCAAGAACGGTCAATTTTGATCGGAGACCATTATTCCTAAAACAAGATTACGTAAAACACTCGATCTCAGGCTTATTGGGCGAAATTAAACAAAAATTTGGAAAGCTCCACCTACCTGAACCGTCGCCCAGTCAGTCTGATGTTCCTCTGAAGCGCACGTCAAGACCCCTAGCAACGATGGAATTTGGCATAAGCATGCTTAGCGACAACGGAAAAATCGCATATCTGCGTCCGCACTGTTGTGGTTACTGAGTTATGGACAAATATGTATATTTGAGGTCAAGGGTCACCAAGGTCACGTGACATTTTGTCAAAAAAATTGTATTGCTAAGTTATCCCTATATACCAAAAATCAGACCTCTAGCTCTATTCGCTCACTCAAATTAGATATGTGCATAATTAATGAGGTACAATATGTGGCGTCATAAGGTGTCCCATCATACCAAATATGAAGGGTGTAGCACTTGTGGTTCCTGAGTTATGGACAAATGTGTATATTTGGGGTCAAAGGTCACCGAGGTCACGTGACATTTTGTCAAAAAGATTGTATTGCTAAGTTATCCCTATATACCAAAAATCAGACCTCTAGCTCTTTTGGCTCGCTCAAAATTACATATGCGCATAATTAATGAGGTACAATATGTGGCGTCATAAGGTGTCCCATCATACCAAATATGAAGAGTGTAGCACTTGTGGTTACTGAGTTATGGACAAATATGTATATTTGAGGTCAAAGGTCATTGACATCACTTGACATTTTGTCAAAAAAATTGTATTGCTAAGTTATCCCTACATACCAAAAATCAGACCTCTGGCTCTATTGGCTCGCTCAAAATTAGATATGCACATAATTAATGAGGTACAATATGTGGCGTCATAAGGTGTCCCATCATACCAAATATGAAGGGTGTAGCATTAGTGATTACTGAGTTATGGACAAATATGTATATTTGAGGTTAAAGGTCACCAAGGTCACGTGACATTTTGTCAAAAAAATTGTATTGCTAAGTTATCCATATATACCAAAAATCAGACCTCTAGCTCTATTGGCTCGCTCAAAATTAGATATGCACATAATTAATGAGGTACAATATGTGGCGTCATACGGTGTCCCATCATACCATATATGAAAGGTTTACCAGTTGTGGTTACTGAGTTATGGACAAATATGTATATTCGAGGTCAAAGGTCACCAAGGTCACATGACATTTTGTCAAAGTGTCTGAGATATCTGCATGAACGGATGGACTCACGGACTGACATGACACAATCTATGAGCCCCCTGGACTTTATCTGTGGGGACTAAAAACTGTGTCACTGCATCCTTTTTGCAATATGAATACGATGAGAAACTAAATTTTTATTTATCTTGGGAGCCTATGTACTGCCTTATACATGGGAGTCTATGGACTTCCTTATACATGGGAGTCTATGGACTGCCTTATACATGGGAGTCTATGGTCTGCCTTATACATGGGAGTCTATGGAGGTGAAAACTAAAAAGTCCTCTAACACGGCCAAATTTGATCGCATTGTGAAACAAATCGAGGTGCATCTGTATGAGGTATGGTACTATCATTGTACCAAGTTTGAACAAAATCGCTCCAGGCGTCTCTGAGATATCTGCGTGAACGGACGGATGCAGGGACGGACGGACCGACGGACGCAGGGACGGACGGACGCACGGACATGACCAAACCTATAAGTCCCCCCGGACGGTGTCCGTGGGGACTAAAAATTATTGAGTTACCTCAAGAGGTTCACCACATGGTAAATCTCAACGCTATTGGTTTTGCTGTGTTCAAAGACAACCTGTTTGGACATTATTGAAAGATAACAAGTGAAGAGTATGGCACTTCACATACTTTTTTTTCAAAGTTACAGTTTTGCCATTACCTCATGAAGTTCATCACATATAAAATTTATAAATTTGTTGGTTTTGCTGTGTTCAAAGAGAAACTGTTGTGAATATTTGGAAGATAACAAGTTGAAGACTTATAGTGCTTCATGTTGACATTTTTTTCAAAGTTAAAATTTTGGAGTTGCCTTAAAATATTCATCACATGGTAAATTCCTAACACTATTTGTCCTGATGTGTTCAAAGACAACCTGTTTGTATACTTTTGAAGGAAAAGAAGTGAAGAATATGGTATTTCATATCCTTTTTTTCAAAGTTACACTTTTGGAGTTACCTTATGAGAGTCATCGCATGTCAAATTCCAATTTTTGTTGGGTTCTTGATATGGCCAAAAAGAACCCTCATGAGGAAACTCCAAAAAGTCTAATTTTGAAAAAAAAAATATGTGGTACCATATCTTTACTTTTTATGTCTCAAAAATGTCAAGTTTGTTTTGGAACACACCCAACGCAACAGAGCTAGGAATTTACCACATGGTGAACCTCATGGGGTAACTCCACAATATTAACTCTGAAAAACATTTTACACAGAAACTCAGTGTCAAGGTAGTCTAGCAATCTGAAAGCAAAACAGCTATCATTATACGTCTTCTACAATTTGTTTCTTTACTTTCCTCTCATATGCTATTGCTATGCTTTTTACATGCCATTTCAGCAATCTCCAACTTCTTTTGCTGAGAACTTTCTCATTTGCTAAGCATCGTTCAGCTTCGGCCTTTGTGACTGTTTTATTCTTTCTGATGTGTGACATGAAATGCCTGTCAATGGCTGCTTCTTCTGCTTCAGTCCATGGTACTTTCTGGCCAACAGGCTTTTTTCGAACTATAATGGGGAAATATAGCGAAATTGGTTCATAAAATCAGGCCTCAGAAAATTCCAATATCTGTATTTCTCTGAAGAATGGGACCCTTCCTCACTAAAAGATTATACATTGCTTCTTGTTCTTTTCCGCAGAGGACTCCACATGACTCCCTGGGTGGATAGTGTTCCTTTCCATATTCTCACTGCCAACTAGTAATCATAGGAAAGAGCACTATCATGTAAGACCATGCAACAAATGATATTGAACTTGCTTTTTGCAGATAATTTGTACAACAATACAAAGGATATTATTATCCTATATTAAAGGATAATTTCGTATTGACATCTTTCCGACAGTAATCATAAATATCTGAGAGTGATAAATCATGCTGTCACAAATTAATTTCCAATTATATGACTGCCACGGATTCTGCATATCCCTCTATTTAACGGAAGTATTTAAGTAACTGTCAAATGATATGTCAATCAATCAATCAATCAACCAATCAATCAATCAATCAATCAATCAATCAATCAATCAATCAATCAAATCAATTAGTAAGAGCTAGAATCAATTACACTGTTATTTTTGAAAGCACTGAAGTTAAAATACGTGAATTCTGTTACCATTGGAAGCAGATGGCGCCAAGTCCTCACAATGTAGAGCTCGGGGCAGCACTTTTTTTTTAACAAAGTTAACAGGCAATTAAAAGCTACTACCTTTACAGCGAACGTCAAAATGAACCGGAGATCAACTTTAATAAGCCCCTATCAATTTCCCTTGTAAACCTCCAATATCCCTTGGAAAACACTGAGGTACTTTGGTTAGTGTTGCCGATAAACACGCCAATACACATACAAGGCGTCTGCTGTGTTACCGTCATTCGATCTCCCTTCTATTTCTGGCTCCCTTTCCGGAAGAAACCATTTTGAAGCCCAAAGTGGTTCACAAGAAATGAAATAAAGCATGCAATTTTAAGACATTTAATTGTAATTAATATTTTCAAACTCGATTTTTCACAGAACTCGTTTTACATTGTTACGTACGTGCGTCGACCCTGTTATCGTGAAGTATTTCCCGTATGCAGTCATGTCACATGACATACTTTACCCAAACTTGAATAGTAAATTCCATGAGCTTACAAAGTAAACAACTGTCAGTGTGCAGAGAGCACATAGATAGGCCATGGCAATGTTTCAAGTACAAGTTGAGCTCCACGATGAAATTAGAAACATTCACAGGGAACGACTGAGATACAGCCAGTTCAGTATATCTAGTGAAAGACAATGTTGTTGTACTGAGTGAGGCCCTGATTTGACTCTCCGCGGTAGGTGAACTTCTACTCGTGGAAATGCCCAGTTCTACGGTATTTCATCATGACATCGTTCACAGTGCTGAGCAATGCATTTCTGTGTTGATTCTGGTTTGGGAAACGCCTGTCAACCATTTTTTATGATGCTCTTTCTTGCCTAAAAAATCCATTGTTAGGCAAATCGACGTTGACAGAGAAAAAATAGCGCCAATGACACTGTCGCTCCATATGGGTGGTAACAAGAGTGTCGAGGCAGTGAGAAATTTGTGAGCAATGCTTGGTTTGTGTGCGGGTGCCTCATGAGTTCTACACCATGCAGCGGATCTGAGTCAGAAAAACAGTAGCAACTACACTATACTATAGGATGCTTGGTGAACCACTACTTAAAAGTGAGCTTCATCAGAGTGGTTTGACTGGGATGTTTGTGTTAGGTGATAGGGTAATTTACATTGAGAGTTGGAGTTCCACCCAGAATTTATGTAGCTTGTAGTTCATTGATGGAATGCCAAAAATTATGTCTACAATTGGAAATGAATATTATTTAACTTTATGGTGATGATGATGGAAAAATCTGGTCCAAAACCAGCAGACGGACTATGCACATATCCTCATCTAGGTCAACCATTAGGGATTGTGGTGTTGTGTATGATAGGTGGTGTGGTGTATGGGTTAGGTTGGGACTAAAATTTTGCAATAATAAATGGATGACCCAGCAATTAGTCAGTAGCTGGATGGTTGGTGAGGTGAAGTGTGTGGAAGTTGGTCAAGTTTTTGACATGGACAGACATATATACATGCATTGTACACACATAAAGAATAGAGAAAATTTGAGAATATAGTATTTAACCCTTTTCCTGCCAAGTCCATATTTCACCATCAGGTCAAGATGGTTAAAACTAATGAAACACAACGTATTCAATATGATGTATTTTAACATATACTGTACATTTGAAGGCTGTTGAAAACATAATACTGTAAACTTGATTTTTTTTTGACAAAAGATGCCATAACATACCAAGCCAAGTGGGTGAAAATACGTCATGTTTTGGCTCAATACCGCTTTTTACTGACTTGGCTGATGGGGAAGGGATACAGTTATTACTGTCTGGCAGGAAAAGGGTTAATGAAAAATACAGTTGACAATGACAGAAATGAAACTTTGTATCTCTTCACCAAACGGTGATCAGTAAGTTATCGATCACTTAAAAGAAAAAATGAAAAGTTTCAAATCAAGTAGGGTGTAAATAAATAGTTTAAAAGTCAGAAAAAAATAATTTTCAAACTTAACACAATATTCTGCACTAAGTGGTATGACCTATCTCTCACTGTGACTTTTATGTGCAACTTTAACACTGTACTGCTTGGTGCCAGAAACACAGACTTGATCCTCATAAAACACACAAACATATTTTGTTGCCAACTTTGTAATGTCAGTGGTGGTATTACATGCCATCGACATTTAATAGTTGTTCTATATTGTACATGTTTTTTGAGATGGCATAGGAGAATCTTTGCTTGCTTGGGGAAATTTTGTACCTGATTGAGTGAATGGAATCTTTGGGGAACAAAGTGTTACACAATTCATTTTCAAACCGAAGGTGAATCTTCACCAAATGGTGTGACTAAATTTTAAGCTTTTGTAACCTTCACTCTAACATCTTGGTGAAGTTTGTCATTACAGACATTAGACAGTTCTTTTTGCAATTGCTGCTCTGTGTTGCTCATGTTGCCTAGTTGAGATGGTGATGAGAAGAATCTTTGCTTGCTTGTGGAAAACTGTGTATGTCGTTGACTGAACAGCATCATTGAGGTGCAATGTAAAAACTACACCAGATTGTGATTGTGGGGACCAACTCTTCTTGCAGAAAGTAAATCTGAAATGATAATAATATCCCAGTATCAAAGATTAGAATGGTGAAACATGGTTTGTTTGTAGAAGAAATATAAAGTGGAATTCAGGTGTCATCTCTTACAGTTTATTCAAGGGAAAATTTTCATGTTATTAACTTCAAATCTAAGGCAACACTGTGAGAGGTGTCAGACACATGCACATTGTCAGGGCTTCAAACTTAAGTGTCTGGTGTTACTGATATGTATTGAGATGATTATTTTTGCATGGGACCTTGATATAAGTGCCAAAATGCAAATGAGTCAGTATAATGCAAGGCATGTAATTTTGAGGTCCTGAACTTGTGCCAGTGTTACAGAGGGAGATTTTCCTCTGTTTGCGAGAAATATGCCTTATGGTCGATTGCAATCTACTTACAGAAGCTATAGGACCTATAACAACTCAGCTTGGGTAATCCTCCCTTGGCATTGGTGAAATGCTGTCAAAGAGAGCATTGAAATAACATGTAAAATTGTGTAAACCTAGGTGCAGACCAACAAGTAATCATAATAGGTTAAGAATGAAAAAGGCTTGTATCATAGTTGAAAGACACTGGAAATGTTTTTAAACAGGTTTCATCTGGAGCTGTATAGATATTCTGTATGAATACATTTTCAGTATTTGGGGAAAAAAGCTGGTTCTATGAGAGGAACATGTATGTGCACACATGTATTCTTGATCTGGCACTAACAGCTGGATTCCATATCTATTGCTATAATGATAGGAAGGAGGGTCTTACATATTTTTGACATTTACGTCTATGCTGATCACAAGTCAGAGTTGAGCACAGATGAGTCCGTTTTAGCCCAGCTAAAACATACATTGAAGCTGTTATCCAATGTGAAGCAGCATCTGTGTCATCCAACAGGTTTTAAAAACGTTTACCACTTTTTCTTTGTCCTGAAATGGCAGATGAGAATTTTGATTTTAGAATGAAATACAGCAATTTTAGAGCAAAATACAGCAATTTTAGAGCAAAATACAGCAATTTTAGAGCATCCCTAACACACAGTGACACTTTCAAAGTACTGTAATAAGTGATTTTATTGACTGTGTGACCAAACGGCAAAAGTCGCCTTAAATCGACAAAAGATTCATCACATTCTGATTCCATAAACAGTAATTGAGTGAAGACTTTTTTAAAATTGTACTTTAATATGACAGACTTGACTACATAAACTTGCAGATTCCATAATAACGATGATGGTCACTTCCAGGAACTGGTGTAAAAAATATCACATCTGAAACAATATGTATTAATGTCAATTATTAAATTGTATACAAATGTGATGGCAATGTTACAATATTTGTAATTTTGGAAAAGTTCAGACTATGGCCACTGATATTGATATCTTAATGGAATGACTCCATCAAGGGTCAACATTGTGTCACTTACCATCATTGCTGTCATGATAGCGTTTTATCAAGAAGTGATCCTCCTACAAGTTGGTGATGTCCTTACAGTGTATACCATGATAACTTATCTGGTATTTAAATTGGTATCATAGAAGAGTGGACTTCGTAGAGTGACTTTAGCCTGGCCAGACAAATCTGCCATTGTCATAGTTCTTCATAGCATTGTTTCACCTGACCATATGTGTCCTTTTCATATCCTGAATTGAAATAATGTTGGGAAAAACATTAATAACTTACACGACAAGCCTAAATGGCTAAATTAGTTACATAGAAAATTTGTATGTTGATTTATAATGAAAATAATAGGTCATGTTTTTACTAATTTGTTTATTGTATGTGCCTTTTTCAAATATTAAAGCATGAAGGAAAAGAATCACAACGCTGTTAACAAATACTGTATTATATTAAGTTAGGCTGGAATGCCAGACAGTTGTATATGAATATAGTTACTGGCAAAAAAATGAAATTAAACAACAATAAATCGTATAGGCCAGTATGACCAAAAGTTTTTCATACATAAACACACACCTGCATGTAGACACAAATGTGAAGTAGGGACCGTGATTGAAGAGAGTATGTGAGTGACATTGCGAAGCAAGTCTTCAAAATACCATCAATTGAACAGAAATTCTAATAATTCAACAGAACCATGAAACTACAAAAGCAATCAGTTTGATGGCAATATACCTAAAAGTCACATACAACTAGTCAAAAAAATTGTAAAATAACAAAATAAAGAGGTTGCAAACATTTAAGTGTGAGGACGTTATGAGTTGGAAGGCAGTTCTAATTGAGAATATACTTACATGTAAGATGATGCCCAGATGTTGTGTATGTGTTTTTTTCCAAACACATGTACCAAGGTAGAAATGCCAGGTGCGTATGCTATTTCCTGAGTGCTGTAACCAGTGGGTGCTGTCCAATTTTTGTAGTGGGATGTTGACAAGAATTGAGCAGACGCCCAATTCTGCATCCTCGTTATTCAACAAGTCACCAGTACATGTGAATATCTTTGGACCAAATACCAGTATATAGCCGGCGCTCAATCTGAGAAGGTTCAGATCATTCGGCGCCGAGATCCACAGATGACCATAGTAGCGTCTGTGGCATCAGTGACCACAGCGCGATTGTGTTACCACTTCATTAAAATGTAATCAATGTTGATGTTGAGGAATAATCATTTCAAGGATGCCATTTTTGCACCTCTATGATCATTCACAATTTTACGTAGTTCACAAAATTTATACACCTGTTCACATGTATAATAATATAATAATAATAATAATAATAATAATAATAATATAATAATGATAATAAAATAACAACAAAAATTTATTTCCATAGGGTCTAATCCACATCAATCAGTGATAAGAGACTTTTAAACACACTTTTTAAAAATGTAACAGTACAAAAGACAGTTTTAGAAGTATGTAAAACAGAATTATAGTGTATAAAAAAATTTAACATTTTCAATAGTTACTGACATGTACAATTTTTCCTGGCAGGTCAAACAACCATAAACACTTCCTTTTCTATCTTTTGCCTGTATTTCATTGCCATACGTTACGTCTCCTCATGTGCACACTACAAAATCACGGGTAATATATCTCTATCTTAATATACAGTAACACTACAGAGCATACTTGATTATGATTTTTCCCTATTATAATCACTGGAGATTGAATTCATACGGAAGGAGTAACTCTTAGAACGGTCTGGCAAATGCATGCAAATATATTATTCATCTTTCTACCAGGCGCCACAGACAAACCACAGAAATAACTATGATTTGGGAGAAAGAGTATTAATTTGTCAGCTGGCAACATTCCATTTCTATTTATATAATTAATATGACATTTCAACAATATCATTCTCAGTATATTTTGACTAGTTGAAGAGTTTCCTGTAAGGTTACCAACATGGCCGTGAATAATAAGGAGGTCCCTGCAATAAATGACTGGATTTGCTTTAATTAGTGCATTCACAGTATGTTGGCTTCTTTAGTATTTTGTTCATTTGGTTGATCAGCTGGTATAACTGCATATACTCCTTTGTGGTCTGACCAGGAATTTTCTATTGTACCAGATGTAATGTTTGACTGATTAGCAAAATCAGATCTAAAGCTGAATGGTTATCAGTGGTCTCTTCAGTTATTAGTTGCTGGCATTTAAAGGTTGTCATCATAAAGTTAAGGAAAGTAGTATTAGTGTCAGAAAAGATGTCAAAGTTAAAATCACCTGTGATAATAAGTGGTATTGTTAAGTTGACATGTGGAAGAAGAGCTTGTGAAACCTGCTCTTGAAATGATTGTAGGCTACAACGAGGAGACTTATAGAGTACAACGAGTTGTATATGTTGATGCTGCACTGTTAATAAGTTTGCATATATGAATTCAAGCTCTACAGTTGTATAGTAATGAACATGAAGTACTTGGTATGTTTGCCTTATGTACAGGACAAGTCCATGGTAGGGTCTAGTGATATTGGATTCAATGACTTGGTCATTTCTGAATAAGCTGTAGTTGGGGAGAGTATAAGTTTCATCATTGTCATTGGCTGTTAATCTTGATTCAGCGGTACCAATGATATCAGCTGCAAGAATGTTATATTCACTTTGTAAATCAGCAAAATGTTTATGTAATGATCTAGTATTTAGAAATACTACTTTGCAGTAATCCTTAGGTAGATCATACAACGGTATGAAGCACAGTTGAAGTTGCGCATGTTGACGTAGCCTGGCCATTTCATTCCTAACTGCCTCAGATATTGATATTTTAGTTTTATTGAGGTCAAGAATATGAAGGCCACTTAATTGACGTACTCTGCTTATAGCAACATAATGTATATGGTCAGTTTTTCTTCCAGCCATGTTGATTATGACCTCATCTACTGTAGCACCTTGAGATTTGTGAATTGTTTTTGCAGCAGACTGTTTCAGTGGGAATTGAATTCTCATCACTGAAACATGTTTCTGGTATCTAATAACAGGAAACTGACGTTTAATATCAAATACTGGCGTCCACTCTTTGTTCATATTATCTTGATATAAGTGCCTGTATTTTTGTCTCCTTAAAAGACCAATGTGTTTGTCATCGAACTCAACCCATATTATACTTGGTCTGTTGTTGGATGTATTTGTCATTCTTTGGTCTATTTTTTGTACTGTGCAACTTGCGCCATTGGTCATGCCATCTTCAACATCAATATTAGCAGTGATATCATATCTGAGTCCGATAGCTATAGGTGCTTCTGATAACAAACCACATGTTTTGGATGAATCTTTTGGGATCGTTTTCAGGATTTGTGCTTTTATTTTTGTGACACGTCACCTATAACTGTATCCATTGCAGGGATCTTAAGTTTGCATGTAGTAGCATTTTCAAATACCTCAGTGTTATGTGCTAGTACCTTTTCATTGGTAGTGTACAAATGGAGAGCTGATTTATTGTATGTTTGATTACTTGGATCGATAGAATGTTGCTCCAACTCAGCTATGTCTTGATCTGTGTGGTTTCCTTCTCTGAGTCGATTGAGAAGTTGCGCAAATTGTAAATCGTCCTTTTGTCTCATGATTTGAGTTAGTTCATGCATAGTGAAATACTCCTGCCACAAGTTTGTTGCTAGTGGTCCATACTCTCTTGTTAAGTTACTGAATATCCAGCCATCCATGACAGGCTTTAGTTGATACAAGTCACCAACAGTTATCAATGAAACACCACCAAATAACAGATTGTTCCCTTTAATTTGTTGAAGGCGCAAATTAATGAAATTGAAGAGTTGATGTCCAACCATGCTTATTTCATCTATGATAACAACTGATAGGTTTCGATATTTAGCTCTTAGTGTGTTCAGTTGGTCGCTGTCTAGTGGTTTGTATTTGTAACCTTGATTCGCTGGTACTTTGAATGCTGAATGTATTGTACTTCCATTGATATTATAGGCTGCTTTTCCTGTGGGTGCACACAACAACAATCTACAGTCATAAGGATTCTCTCCAGCAGTTGAACACAGATATCGATGTAAAGCTTGATACATTGCTGTTATTACAACAATTTTCCTGTACCAGCACCCCTGTGATAAATATACATAAAGGATCTTTGTTTGTCTTGACTGATTTTAGAACATGATGGAATATTTCTTTCTGCTTGAAGTTTAAAGATCTCACCAGTGCATAATATTGGTCATCAGGGATACGCCCAGGTACAGTATTATTGTCATCACTGGTTGTATCGGTTGTCCTTATACCTACATCAATACCTATATCATATATGGCATGTTCAGGTTTGTCAGGATCAAAGTATATGTAGTGATCACTTGGTGTGGAACCTGTCTGTAAATCATCATTTTCTGTCTGCTGTGCATTTGGTGCAATCTGATCAAATACATCAGTATCTTCGATATCATTCTGTTTAGCAGCTTGCTTTGCTTGCTCTAACTCCTCTGTATAGTGTTCATAATCTACTGCATTATTTGCAATAATATGCTTACTTAGTTCATAGGCATCTTGAAATGTGTCACAGTCACACAGTAAATCTACAGTTTCATTTCTCCATGGCACATACAATAATAATTTTTCTCGACAGTAATTTTCATTGTCAAACTTTTTATTGTAGTTGACATAGCGTATTACACGATGAGTTTTTAGCTCTTGTATGGCAATTCCATTTCTGAGATTGATATTTATCTTGGATTTATCCGGTGTGATATTTGTTGTCATTTCAGAGTCTGATTCACTGAGAATATCTGGATTGTCATCATTGACATCTGGTTGGTGACTTGTGCTATTCTTTGGATATTTTACTTTCAGTTTGGATGCATAATCTGCAAGGCACCAATTTTCCAATGCTTTTGGTCTTCTAGCATAACGTTTGATGAGATTATCACTTTCTATGTCAGTGGAATCAGCAGGTGTGTTTTCAAGGGCAGCTTTACTTTTCAGTAGAAATGTTCTTTCATGTGGAGGTGATGTATTAATGAATACAACCTGTCTTGTGGCTTTAGTTAGTGGCATTTGTAGTATAATGTAAGCAGCCTCCTGTGCACTGATTTCAACATTGTTAAAGAATTTATTGCCAATGTGTCTGACTTGTGCCTTGAGTTCCATATTACCTCGTCTGGCTTCTTTGCATGCTTGGTCAAGTAATGCACTCATACCTCTTTGTGACTTACTTATGTATGATACGATGTACATGGCACATGCATATGGATCTAACACAAACTGAAGATCATGATTGGCACCCCGTGTTGGTGATAATGGTTTTATGTATGCATTGACACGCAAGTCACAAGAGTCTTGCTTCAGGAATATTGTGACTCTTTGTAGAGAACTACGAATAGCTAGAATGTATTCTTTATAACTAATATGTAAATCACTTGACAAAAAGTCTGCAAATGTTACAGATTTTCCTTCTTTCATATGATCTAGTTTTTCTTTGATGTTGTCATATATTCCTTTGTATTTCTTTTTGTCAACTGTATCATCATCATCTAATGGTGTGAGAATCATTGTCTTTGACATTGGAGGCATTGGATAGCCAAAACGACATATGGGTTTACCTTTTTCTCTGCATGATTTTGAGTGTTTATGAGTTTGCAGGTTAAGTAGTTCACTTATTTCAGCTGGTACATTGGAAGAACATGAGACATATTTGTCAATAAAAGTGATCACTTCTGCAGGTGTGTTTTGCTGATAGTTTGGTGCATTCTCAATCCACATCAACATATGAATATGTGGAGAACCTCTTTGTTGGAATTCAACTCTGTAGAAGTAATCAGTAAGTTTGCCTATTGGTTCATGTGGACTTTTGAGTATAGTGTTTATGAATACATTTATTCTGTGGTCAAAGAACCGAGCACAAGTGACAGGGTCTGATTGCAGTAACCTTGTCTTTGTAGCCCAATCCATTGCTTTCAATTCATCATCAGTATAGTGTTTACCATCAACAAGAAGGCCTAGTATGCGGTGAAGGTCAATCCATCTAGTATCAGCACTTGAGAGGGAACAGAACCATGTCGGTAAACCAAGTTGTCTAATCATAGCAAAGACATCCTTCTTCCTTTTTTCCAAGTAAGGTGGTGAATTACGCAGATCTTTGAATATATAAAAACCGTCATCAAGTCTTAATCATTCTGTCACTTTATCAGGGTTTAATATATCAGCGACTTTGTAATTTTTACCCTCAGTTTTACAACGCCTTAATGCAAGGTGTACTTTATCACTGATTTGTTTCAATTGTAACTTCTTCAGTTTAAAAAATATATTTGGTACACAATTAGCAACGCGTCTGTCCACATTACGAACTTCCCATTTACATATGTCACTGTAATATACATTAGAGTTATTTTCTGTATCAGTGAGTCGACGTTGTCCACAGAATATGGTAGGAAAAGCTAAGTATTCTGCATCTTTATCAGCAAATAAGCTTAAAGGTCTTTTTCCCTCGCCAGGTGCGAATGTTAACAATTGATTAGAGATATTAGTATCATCAAGTAAAGTATCCATATTAGCAACAGCACCCTCTTTAGGGTCAACCTCACTGAATGTATCACTACCGGTAGAATCAGTGTCAGAATCAGATTCAACCATAGACCCTCGAGAAAGTTTTTCTCGAGAGTCTATGATTCAACTGACGGTTGGGATGCACTGTCTGTATTCTCAATGAAGGCTGCCATGTCAGTATCTGTATTATCATTGATTTTCTGGAACCATGAATCATCAATTTGGATACCTGAATTTTGGTACAGAATACTATTTTCCATAAGCCACACTAATGCCTGCATCACTTTGTTGGGTCTGATATTTTCAGTAAATTCACATCGTGTATATGACAACTTTCGTTTCAGTTTGACTGGTATAGTTGCAGATTCATTAAGCATTCTTGGTAGCGTATTGATGGTAGGGTTTATATCTGTTGGGATATTCACAACAGGACCAGATAATGATCTTTGACCTCCACGGGGCAAGTTGCACAAATGCATGAAAGGAATTCTCAAAGCAATTAACCGTTCCTCTAATTGGTGTAACTGTAATTCTGATGGTATATCGGGAAAATTCATTCGGTTGGCTAAAGACAGTTTTGGGACTTTGCCAGCAGATATGGATCTACAGCATGTATTACAAACCCATTCTGTATTGTTAACAGAGATATAGCCAGTCAGATAGTGAGATGCAGTGGCAGAATGTGTGGCTAAATTGGCGCGCCTGAATGACAGACTTTCTGAACCATGTTTGATGACATGATGAACAAACATAAATAGGTCCTTGAGCTGTATCTTTCTGGAAACTATCAATGCAGTCTTGCAATAATTCACCATGACGGCGTTTCAATTTCTTTTTATGCAGATGTTGATTAAAATTATCAATCTCTCTATTTTGTAGCCCTGTGCTGTTGTCCAGCAAGCTTGTATTCAATTCAGTAATTTCTGAACAGTCTTCTTTTTCACTACTGTTTGCAATAACAGATCTTTCTTTGTTTCTAGGGGGCTCTATGTGTAGTGCTTTTTGTTTAACATGTTTCTCTTTCTGTTTGAAAACTCTTCCTTCGGGAGCTTTTGTAAATTCGTTGCTGACAACTTCTTGAAGCTCGTATGCTGTAATTTTATTCAACCCCAAGTTATCAAACAAAGAAAACAAATAATTTATCAGAGCATGTTGTGTGTCAAAGAACATTAAAATACTTGAACCATCAATGTGTTGCAAGCCATTGGAGTCACGACTATGTGAATCAAATATACAATATTTGCCACTGTGGTGTTTGGAAAGAGCCATACAATAGCCACCTGTCATCAACAACAAGGTGTTACTAGAATTGAAAGCTTCAGGTACAGCGTACTAGAATTGTAAACAGTCTGGTACATCTACATCAGTGAAATGATTTAACAACCCAAAATACTGCTTGCGTCTCTCTACATTGTACTGCAAAGACTTCATGTGCACAACATTATGTAATTCATCAAACTTTAGAATGCCTGAATAAAATTTATTACTGGCCTGCAAGTAACTGACTGTTTCTCTGTATAAACTGTCACCATTGTGTAAAATGCAATTCAAGTCCTCAGATGTTAATGAATGCTTGTCTTGAGATACACATAAGTATACTAGGGCATTACAAGTGCATTGTTTACCTCTTGAAGATGCATGAAAGACAGGACTTCCTTGATGAATACTAGCTTGGATAACATGGCCTATAGTGTAACTTTCCCATTCAAGCTTCTGACAGTTGCTTTTCTGAGTCTGAATAGTTTTACTTTGCAGTAAAAAAGGATCTGTAGGCAGTATGCTACTGTTTGACTGTATTTGTGCACTGTTTTGTGGTACATAACATTCTTTGTTGTAAAGGTTGCTTATGGATGGTTCACTTATGAATAGGTTGCTTGAGTGTCTTATGGATGGTTCATTTATGAATAGGTTGCTTGAGTGTCTTATGGATGGTTCATTTATGAATAGGTTGCTTGA
Source organism: Ptychodera flava (assembly GCF_041260155.1). Taxonomy (NCBI): domain Eukaryota; kingdom Metazoa; phylum Hemichordata; class Enteropneusta; family Ptychoderidae; genus Ptychodera; species Ptychodera flava. Next base: position 37,160,154 of record NC_091928.1, read on the forward strand.
GTGTAAGTTGCTTAAGGTACTTTCGCATAGAATACTATCACATGGTAGCAAAATCTTATTGTATCGATCACTGTCGACAGTTATATCACATGATACTGGGTGTTTTGCCTCACTGGAACCACCCAAACCAGGATTGTCAACTGACGTAAGCTGATCATCAGCACGGCTCCTGCCAGGACCAGGCTGCAGAAGAAACAAAAAACTGTGATTAGTTTAATAGGCATATTTAAAATTAAGCGTCATATTTATATTATTTCATATCACCTTGAAATAATGTGACTCAATCTTGATTAACATTCACCATGGTAGCAGTCTCGATTTACGCTTATTTTATGTTTCCAGCCATTATCAAAATCTGATCACATGCCAAAGAATGCAGAGAAAACACAATGCTGTTGAGACACACGGATTATTTATATCTCAAAGCATACCACCTGACTACACTTAAAGCTGATGATCCCAAGTCCATTTGCTCACCTCTGAGCAGTATTTGGTATACACTTACTTGTTTTTTCACAGCTGATTTGCGCCAATATTTTCTCTTTGGCATGCTGTATTTATCCAACCTAAGTTAGAGAACAAACTTCAATTTACAAAAATATTTACTGACTGATATGGATACATTATATTTTTGGTGAAAAATGTTGTATGGGACTTTGGGTATAAGAAATATTTACAAGCACCCTCCAAATGTGACTTTTCTCAATAAAAGAGGTGTTTATTGATTCAGAACACCTCAAAAGATATAACATGCAATGCATCACATCACAATTATTGAGTAGTCACCAAGACCTTGCCCCCCCCCCCCCAACACACAACGCAATTACACAATGAGAGCAGCATATACAGCAAACCTTTTTGTTGGCAGATAACCTTTTCAGAGCTTCCATTGGTGCAAGATTGTCTCGGCAGAAAATTTATCCACAAGATTACAATTTTAATGGAAAACAACAGACTATCACACCTCCATAATTCTCACAGACTCACCAAAGAGGCCTTTAAATTACAATCAAGATCCCAAAAGAAGATAAGATTTCAATAACGGATTAGATTAATTTAATTACAGGGTTCGAAATTGCCAGCATCAACAGACTACCTAAGTTGGTCCTTGGTTGGGAACAATCACAGGCTATCCCTCCATCCACCAATGTGTTAACCAGATGGGCGACTGCTTTTTTCAGACAAAGACATGTCATATTTAATATATTTTTTCATCACTAGTACACACTTAGGGAAAATACTAAACTTTGTCAGATCAAGAACAACCATCTTTTCACACAAATTTGGAGAATGAAACACGGTCCCTCGGGGACCGTAAATGAAACAATAAACTTAACTTGTTCACACCAAACTTGATAATGAAAGAATTTACCAACAACAGCTACGTAACCCCCCCCCAAAAAAACCGAATTTCGAACCCTCCATTACATTATTACAGACCCACAAGTCATGTACCTTAAATTCATTGCATGAACTGATGCCACAAACTGGTGCTACAATACCCGGGTACAATACACGTACGTGCGAGCTAGGTGGTACCGATCGACTACACACGACTGACTTGTGCCGATATTCAACGACGCGACATCGACACATAAACACTTCGTCCTAATCATATGCACTCTATTTATATTGCGCAGTCGCGAGCATCGAAACTTGAAAACCGAAGTGGCGAAAGAGTACCTTGATTAATAAAGGCAACAATATTTTTTTATCTAGACAAAGTAGAAAAACAAGAGAAAAACACTGGTTCGTTTTAGTCGTTCGCTGACCTCGACCGGTACCTCAATGACCCGCTACAACTACATGTACTTCCGGATTTACTTCAGCTGCAGATTGCCACTTAAGGAGTTCGCGCACTTATGGAGTTCGCGCGCACCCGGAGACTGTCATGTGGGAAAAATTCTGACAGGTCACGTGTATGTGCACTTCCGCATGCTACGCCCTCTGTATGCTCTCTGTATTTACGTATCGTTTATAATCAAATCGGCGAGTAGGGTTCTGGTTTTTGCGAAGTCTCGCGATCTTGGCGATCGAATACGTAGAAAGAGTGTCGATGAAAGTTCAATTTTTCAAGAGAGGGCCGTAGTAGCACTAGTCTAGTCGACCCTATTCGTCTGTGCTTCCGACCCAGCTGGACGAATCGGGTATACCCTATGGTAGCGCCACAGGTTATCGTAACGTTGCTTGGATAGTCGTTCGAGGCGGGCGGCCGCAGGTCGCCGTTCTCTTTTTTGGAACGACTATCCAAGCAACGTTACGATAACCTGTGGGTAGCGCCGGTTTGCCAGATCATTATTGACAAAACAGTGATGCAAAAATCTTTTATGAAGTGTTGTCCGAGCCCTCTTTTACCGCAAAGTGTTACCGTAGAAATGCCTGTGTTACATATTATTCCGATCTGATTAAACTTTAATACTTTACTTTATTGCTCAACAACACACTCAAGGACTGGATGAAGCTGCTGCTGGGGGAGAAACTAACGTACAAGAAATAAATTTGGCAAGAGGTAGTTTGTTTTCGTGAGTAAAGATATACATGAACTTTTCTCTATCATTAAAATCAAGAAAGCCTGGACTATACAAACTAGTGGATGAAAATAGACCATCTCGATACGTTCTGTATTTTGGACATTCTATAACAAAGTGAAATTCATCCTCAACTAAAGACTTACAAAACTTGCAGAATCTGTTATTTGCAGGAACTTTTGGAATTGACCTTCTACCCAGTTCTATTTGTAGGTTGTGATCCGAAATTCTTAGTTTTGTCAGCCACCTCCTATAGGTACAAGATCTTATATCTAGCAAGTAACTTTCAAATTCAATTTTCGTCTTAAATAGCCTGTAAGTTCGGAGCTTATTCCTCTGCATTCCACACTTCCTCGTCTCATTATGAATGTTTCTCAGTCATGTTTGTTCATACATTTCACAAAAACTATCATATACATTATTAACTGTGGAATTGATATTGCAAACACAAGACCATATATCACTCCCACTGTAAGAGTTCAAAAGCTTTGTATATATTAGACCATCTGAATTCAACCTGGACGTATAAGCAGATCTCAGTAAGATGTCATCTGATAAAACTAATCTATGCCAGTATTTGAGCATGTGCTTTATCACCATAAAGTGAATTGGATATCTACCCAGCTCTCCAACAACACCATCAGATGGTGCATGTTTAGATACTCCTAGGATAAATCTATAATAAGATATACTAACATCATTGAGAAAGTTACATTTGTCATTAATTTCATATCCCCATATTTCACAGCCATATGTCATAATAGGAACAATTAAACTATCAAAGAGTGATAATGCAACTTTTACAGAAAGTGAACCATTCTGAAGGCCCTTACGAAGGCTGAAAAGAGCTTTCATTGCCTTCAATTTAAGATTATGAAAATTACCTTTGAATCTACCATTTGGGGTAATGACAAAACCAAGGTAACAGTACGTTTTCACTAAGTCAAGAGTCACTCCATTGTAAGTGAGTTTAACTCCTTTTAAAAGATGATTACTTTTGTTAAACACAATAACTTTCGTTTTCTTTATGTTAATAGATAATTTCCATTCACGACAAAAACTATGAAGTTTATCTAAGCAGCTTTGTAAGCCTGTTTCAGATTCTGAAATCAATAAAAGATCATCAGCATACATTAGACAATTGATAAGGAGTTAACTAAGTTTGATAGGACAGTCCTGACTGGAACAAAATGTACTGGAAGATCATTTATAAAAATATTAAACAAAGTTGGACTTAAGTTACACCCTTGCTAAACTCCTAAACTGGAGTAAAATTCTTCTGTAAAGCAATTGTTACTTTTCACACAATACTTAATGTTGTGGTACATGGACTTAATTAAGCTATAAAATTACCATTAATGCCATATTTCTGTAATTTCCAAAGTAAACTTGTACGCCAAACCCTGTCAAATGCTTTCTGAAAATCTACAAAACAACAATAAAGGTACCTACGACTGGGACTACAGCTTGACTGATAAAATTTCGCATAGATATGTTGATCGATATTAGAACGCAAAACAACAAGATTATCTGCAGTTCTCCTCTTTGCTCTGAAACCAGACTGAAATGGCGAAAGAATAGCATTGCTATTAAGAAAGTTTAGAAGCCTATTATTCAACACAGAGGTAAATATTTTGCAAGGCAACTATTTATAGAAATACCTCTGTAATTTGACGAATCACATGTATCACCTGATCTGAACACAGGGACCAAATATGCTTTTTTCCAAGCATTTGGAAATGTTCCTGATCTGAGGATGACATTGAATAATGAACACAATGGAGTAAGTATGGAAGAACCACCATATTTTAGCATTTCATTCAAAATACCATCGACACCTGGGGATTTCCCTGATTTTAATTTATGCAAAGCCTAAATATTTCTAATTCTCTAAATGTGGAATTAAGAATAACGTTCACATCATATCCATTGGCATCTTCCATTTTTGTTAATTCAGATATGATACGTTTAGAAACATATCAGTTTCTTCACAAGAAAATCACCTAACTGCTTAAAATGATAAACCATTCAGCAGGAGAGATAGACGAGTCGATTTTCTTACAGACATGACTCCCTGAAATATCCTTCCACAATTTCCAGTAATCATTATGGTCTTCGGAATAAACCCTTTCTAATTTCCTTAATTGACTCTTTCTGAAAGTTGACCGTTTACATTTTAACAATATTTGTATTCTCTTTTTAGAGTGAAACATCTCCCTCTAATATGTGGATCATTTGGGTAACGATTCAACAATTTACAGCAATCTTTAAGATCTTTACGAAGTGAAAAACAAGACTTATCAAACCAAGGCTGAAAACCACGTTTTGATTTGTTCTTTTTCAATTTCGGCGTAACCTTACGTAAACAGCGATCTGAGACTTTGTGAATAATACCTTCAAATACTTTTACAATATTATCACAAGAATTGGAACTATGACACTCAATATTATAATTTCTAAAGTCTTCTTGAATAGATGAACTTTGCAGAGTATTTAAGAAATATTGTTTAGCATTATAATTCCAAAAATATTTACTTGAACATGGTTTACACTCTACATCAACTGACTGCTTCACAATATTATTTATATTTATAGAAAAACCTATTGGACAATGATCAGAGAAATGTGTAAAAGCATGTACTTTGAAATAATCTACACGGTTCGCCAAATTCTTTGTAACAATACCATAATCTACTGTACTAAATCCATTTCCCTTGTAACAAGTTGGTTTTCCATAAAGACCCCCTGCAGTTCTACCATTTAAAATCTGTAAGCCGTTTTGAATGCAAAGATCAATCAGTTGTCTCCCAAAGGAATTACTAAAACTACCATTATCCATTGAAATTCTATTGTGTACAAAGTCAGGAATATAAGAGGCGACAGGAAGAGAATACCGCGTACGCATAAGAAGACGTTGCGGTACTCTATATCTGATTTTAATCAGATTGATATTGTTTATGATGTAATGAAAACATTGTATCTGTTTGAAATCTCGATACAAATGTAGGATTATTATCCACCCCTAAGGGGTGGACCATTTGATATCCTGGGGGGGGGTTAGAAGATTTTTGTGGGGCATTATTTTTTTCCCCACATGTTGACTTTTTTTAATGCAGCGATGTTGCCAAATCAATCTATTTATCATAAATCAACGGACTTCTACATACTTGATTTAGTGTTTCAATGAAACTGTTGTCATGTCACTAATAAGAACGTAAACGTGTCAATTGTAAAGTTTTAATACAGTATTTTGAATGAACTGTGAATGTACGCCATTCTTTTTATGCACAACAACATGTCCAGAACTGTTGTAAGAAAAATGTGATTGTGATATATTAGTGCATGTTGCTTTCTAATACTGAATTCTCATGGAAGAAACATACATTGTCAGGAACTTGCCATGCTTTTCATATGAACTGTAGATTTCATAATGATTAGTACACTTGGCAAAACAGACATTCAATTTACAGACATCAAGATATTTCTGACATATATCTCTGATATATTGATGTACTGCGCCAGGGGGCGCCAAATATTAAACATCCAGATATCTCTGATGATATATATATATATATATATATATATATATATATATATATATATATATATATATATATATATATATATATATATATATATATATACTTGTTTAGTTCAAGATCAGCTGGAGTAGAGTGCTCAATACAAGAGTAGAGCTAAATACACAACTGAGTTGATCAGGATAATCTAAAATATTACATTTCCACTACCAATTTGTTTCGTATAGGCTGCAGAGCCGCCTACACTCATCGGGTGGCTGTGATCGACTGGCTGTCGATCACAGCCACCTGCAGAGCCGCCTACACTCATCGGGTGGCTGTGATCGACTGGCTGTCGATCACAGCCACCCGATGAGTGTAGGCGGCTCTGCAGCCTATACGAAACAAATTTGTAGTGGAAATGTAATATTTTAGATTATCCTGATCAACTCAGTTGTGTGTGTGTGTGTGTATATATATATATATAATATATATATATATATATATATATATATATATATATATATATATATATATATATATATATATATATATCTGATGTATGAAAGTCATGCAGCTGAAGGGCATGCTGAAAAATTTTGTTTTATATTTTAAAGAAATGCGCCCGAAGGGCGTGCCGAAAAATGTTAAACATACATATATCTCAGATATATGTGTGTCTGATATATTAACGTTTTGCACTAGGACGGGGCTGTGAAAAATATATCTCATTATCGTTAAAGTTACGCGCCGAATATGAAATTGAATGATGAAATTCATGGCTAGCATGATGCATTTGATGCATTTTAGGCAAGTATGAGCCCGCGTCGAACTTTAAAAACACACTGACCCCCCTAATTGGACATTTCAAAATAGGTGACACCATAACCAAAGTAAAAACACAGGGTCACCCCATGAATCAAATGGCCTCCCTGGCCAAAGAAACTGACCAGTCCCTCATTCCCGCTAATTTTTAAAAGTATCTTTTCCGAATTATCATAACCAAGCCCTCCCCCAGTACCGGTATATATTTGGTCACACTGAGAAATGTTACACCTTAATTCCATTCAATAGAGTTATTTTTACCATAGTAATGAAAAGATACTGGGCCATGCCCCAAATGAAATTGGAAAATTGGACATTTGGTATATTGTAAATTGAAAAAACAGAAATGTGCATTGTTGTTTTTAGAGTTTGTCAGAGGGAATTTGAATGCCCGCAAAGCGCCATCCTCAGTATACACACCTATACATATACATACCTGTTTCCTACGTTCCAATGTCAGCCCAAAGATTTTAAATTTAGAAATAGGCCTAAAAGCTAATAATCAAGATGATAAAACCATTTGAAATTGAAATTAGTTCCATTTTGATTTTATTTTTTGAAAATGTAAATTGGTTTATTGGTTGGCCAAAATATGCCAAGGATTATAATACTTGACGATGACAGTTTTGTTTTAACATCTTCTGAAATTCTGTCATTTGACTTGTCAGTGCAATCTGTCCATGTCGGAATCATACAGAGAACAAACTTATTTATTGGTCAACACACAAGAGATGATATGCATGTATCTACAGAGTGTGTTCACTTATCTAAAATCATCTAAGGCAGAATTATTTCCCCTTGTATCTGCTGGAAAAAAACTTTTTCTAAAATCTTCCAGACCCCTCCCCCCGGATATCAAATGGTCCACCCCTAAATGTCATACAATGGAATTTGTGGCAAATTGTTATTTGGTGATAATGTTTGTGCACTTGACCTGATATTGCCTCTAAACGAAGGGCGTTATATTTTGCAGGCTATCGTACTTCAGAAGAAATTTAGAAATTACTGTGAAATTACTACTTTTGTGATACTTATTTTGGAAACAAATATTTATTGTGCCTAACTTCTGTGCAATTTTCCTGTGGGACCTATTCCAGACTGCATGTTTGTCATGCGGCAGTCAATGTCAACCCCCTTCCTCCCCACCTCAGGGCATAAGCTTTGTTGGGGATTCTTGAATTAGTCTTAGAAATTTGTCAAATGCCCCACCCCCTGGGGCAAGACAATCTTGAAAATCCCCACCGCAATGAATGGGACATTTTTAAAATCTGTGCAAGTCCGTGAAAGTGACTTGGGGGATCAATATGAGGCAACTGCCCCACCCCCTCGGGCATAGTTTCATGGCAAACAGTCTAATCCCCCCCCACATTTAACCCCTATCGCCCGAGGTGGTGTCCTTCGGGGATTACATTGACTGCTGCATAACATATAATACCCTGAACATGATGTTATAGTTTGCTGCCACGAAACGCCAGTTCAGTATGTCACCTGGTTTTGTTTATTTCTCTGTTTGAAGAAGAAAAATAGTATGTGGCCTTGTCTAGCTGTTGACTGAAATATGTTGACAATAAAAGGAGGTATTATCTGCCTTGGTGTGCGCATTTTGCTACATCTATGTCTCGTTGATGGACATCAGCCATTCACATCCTCATCTTATCTTAAAAGTAGTCTTCTCCCTCATACTATTCACTAATTACAATGATAACCTTACCGACAGTTGTGAGTTCAATAATATACTATTTATTTAATGCTGATGACATTGTGGTGATCTATCAATCAGTCTTATTACCCTGAAATGACGTAATGTGAACTTAAGTCTATTCAATTTCTTTTTATGTATTATTGACAAAAATATTTGAAGTAGGACAACACACAATATGATACCTTTCATATATTTTATTATCTTGAACGATGTAACAACAACATACAATCTGGTAAATTTGCATTCACTTGTAAACATGATGCGCATAGACTTCAATCTGTTAATAAAGAGTGCAGTCTCCTGTTGTGCTAGTCATACACTAATTCTTACAAATATTGACGGTCTTACAATAAATTTTACCTACCATAAATCATTAAATCATTAAATCAGAGAAAATTACTTTTTGACCACAAATGCGAAGATTGCCCAAAAAATACAAAGATGAAAATTTTACTACGATTTTAAGAACTAAGACAGAAGACAATCCCAGAATCAAGCACACATGTTTCGAAGCCGCATCTGACAAAAACTTTTTGGAGAAAATGATTTTTTGAACAAAAGATAATGGTAGATGGTAAATATGTTTCATATACTATATAAAATTTATGAAAATTTAACCACAATTTTAATATATATGACAGAAACTAGCCCCATGTCTTCAAAATTTCAAATCAATGGGAATAATATTTTTGACAAAAAACTTGAAAATTGCACAAAACTACAACTATCAAAATTTAACTACAATTTTAACAAAAGTGACTTGTCACCTTAAAGAACCTGCATACCAAGTCTCAACCAAAGCTGGTCTGTGGTTACAGAGTTTTAGCTATTTGCTGTTTTTTTCCTTTTTTAATGAAAGGGGAAATTCACCAAGAATGATTTTTAAATATGTGCTAACTTTGTAGTCATTTACCCCATTTATAACTCACAGATTTTTTTACAAAAACCAATAGAAATAGTATATGAAGTTGCCCATGAAATTTGAATCATGGAAAAAAGCTCCAAGCTTGGAGTTTGCATTATGTGATATGGAAGGGACCATCTTCCACTCACCCACGCTTAAACCAGGTTAGTATTTACGTAACTTTTGTTTATACTGAGTATCCTTGCATAAACAATGAATCACTTATAATAATATGTCCACTATATAATATATATATATATATATATATATATATATATATATATATATATATATATATTGTAAATAACATATATGTAAGGATTGCAAATTACAAAAGTTCTCAAAGAAATAAGGTCAAATTCAGCTACAGCTACATGGACAGTATTATAAAATCAAACAACAAATGGGTCACCCAGCGCAATGATAAAAAATACCGTCAAGCTCACATTCTGTTTCAATTGGTCCATTCAAGAAATATTTAAACCAGAAAAAAAAAGAATGACAAAAGCAAATAAGGTCTCCAACTTAGATACTGGAGGTCATTTTAGGAACATGCATTTCAACTTCCATAGCAATGGGACAAACAGATCCTAAATACATAAGACAATTTTCAAAACTGTAACCACAAGTTGAACAAATGTGACTGGAATCACCATAAAGAACCTGCATACAAAGTTTCAACAAAATAGATGGTAGAGTTTTAGAGTTTTTTTTGGTAGAGTTTTAGCAATTTGCTTGAGTTTCCCTGTTTAATCATTTACAGCCTAGACGATAATTGCATTTGACATTGTTGGCAACTCCTCAATTACACAGCTTGCCTGTGTCCTGTTCTGCTAACAGTTCAGTGCAACCAATGCTCTTTCCACAAGTTTCATGAAGATCAATCACTTGTTCTCTTTAGAACTGAACTTTTTGTTTCACATGTATGTCACTTCTTGTTTCTAATCGTGTTCCCATTTTGTGAATACATACTGTAGTGTTCTAGACGTAGCTATGTCAATCATGCATTTGAAGCAGAGCAAATATGTAAGTACATGTGAAATACTTCATAGCTAAATATTTTGAGTCAGAGTGTACTACGTCTGAGCTATTTGAAAATACTGGACCACATAGTTAATACAACATTTTCATGGCTTACCATGCAGGAGTTTTCAGGTTGTATTCATTTTGTGTAAATACAGTGATTTACAAACAGACTAGAAACTACCGTTACACAAGGAGAACAATGAAACATAGGGTCAAAGTTCATGTAGCTACTTTAGGCATGGACAGTATAGAGGACGTACATAGCATAACACCAAATATATACTGAGTGCAGAGGTCCCTTGGCAATACCATGTATTGTTATGACAGAAGAATGTTTCATTACAGATCCATATTTACACAGACATTCATCAGTAGCAGGCCTAGAAAACTGTCATTTATACAGTGTCTTTGCCTTCCGTCTCTGACACTAGGTGACACTTATTCAGGCAGTTTGACAAAATGCTATCAGATGAGTAACTTTTGCGAAACAAAGTTTTTGACAAAAAATGGTCAAACTTGTGTCAAAATATAAAATAGAAGATTTCATCATAATGTCAATATATCACACAAGCATGACCATAGGAACCTGTATACCAAATATCAAAGCTATCAGACAAGCAGGATTTTAGAAACACAATTTTTAACCCAAAATGGCAAATATTGCTCCAAAATTATAAAATTGTACATTTCATCATATTTTGAATATATAACATGTTGATAACCTCTTTGAACCTGTATACTAAATATCAAAGCTATGACAATTATTTTTTTATAAAAAAGATTTTTAACCAAAAATGACAAAAAATGCCTTAAAAATACAAAATGCTTTTCAGCTAACTATTTCTTCATGTGGGGGAAGAGATGAAAGTCTGAGGGTGCTAGGTCAGGAGAGTATGGTGGCACGTAGAATGAGTTTGAAGCCGCAGTCATGCACTGTTGCCATGTCAATGACTGACTTGTGAGGTGGAGCATTGTCCAGATGGAACAAGACACCTTTTCTCAACTTTCCCTCGTCGTATTTTTGTCAGCCTCCCGAAACTCCCTCAACAGGTTAGAATAGTTCTCTCCATTGATATTTTGTCCCTTTTCTAGGTTGTCATCTGAAGAGTTGAAATATATTCAAACCAAGCTTCATTGATCTGGCATTGCTCCTTCATAGTTAGGCTCAAAACTTTTCACCCAACCCTAATATGTGCAAAATCTCTATTACTATACAAAGCTAATGTCTGCATCTTCAGGCTTATGCCTTTCCTTCTTGACACAAGACAACTGCTTCTTTGCAAAGTACCTCGTCTACATAGTCAACTGCAAATCCGAGTACAAAAAGAAAAACATAGCAAGACAACTTAATATACCTGTGTAGTGTTTTGCAACAATGAAAATCTGATGTTTTGACGGGGGATGGTAAGAGGTGTTAAAGTGTATGATAAAATGCATTATGACTTTTTCAAATCAATGTCTCTTCAAAATACTCTTACAACACATCAGCTGTTCAGGAAATATGTTTAGTGAGTGCATAATAGACTAAGTTACATCATTGCTCACAGAATTTAAAATTGACTGAATGTTAAAATTCCCATTATCTTGCTATCTACATGATTGCTGTGAGTATTGTTACAAGAGATTCATGCACTGTTTGTGAAAGTTTTGGTATAAGTGGCAAGGATGATGGTCATTATGAGGTTTTATGTGGTATGAGAGAGACTCCATTCCCACGTGACAGGTGTATGACTCCGACCCAGGGCCAAATAGCAATACAGATAAAATTCCAATGTCATTGCTCAAACTGGTTTTGAATAGCTCATAAAAACATAAAATGAAGGAGAAAATTGATGAGTTACAACATTATAGTGTTTGGAGAAGTATTGAGAGTCTCCATTCCCATGTGACAGGTGTGTGACTCCAACAGCTCCAAATGTCAAGAGATAACTAAAATTCCAAATTGATTATTGAAACTGGTTCAGAATAGCTCACAAAAACATAAATGTAGGACATCAAGAATAAGTCACAGCATTATAGTGGCTGGAGATATGTTGAAACTCTCCATTCCCACGTGACAGGTGTGTGACTCCAAAAGGTCTAAATTACAATGGTTACAACAAAATTCAAATGTAATGATTAAAAGGGGTTCGGAATAGGTCAGGAAAACTTAAAAGATAGGAGAAGTTGTGTGAGACACAAAATATGGGGGTTAGAGCTGTGTTGAGAAACTCTCCATTCCCACGTGACAGGTGTTTGACTCCGAAAGGTCTAAATTACAACGGTTACAATAAAATTCAAATTTAATGATTAAAAGGGGTTCGGAATAGGTGAGGAAAACTTAAAACAAAAGGAGAAGATGTATAATACACACAAATATGGTGGTTGGACCTGTGTTGTGAGACTCTCCATTCCCACATGACAGGTGTGTGACTCCGAAAGGTCTAAATTACAATGGTTACGACAAAATTCAAATGTAATGATTAAAAGGGGTTCAGAATAGGTCAGGAAAAATTAAAAAATAGGAGAAGATGTGTCAGACACAAAAGATTGTGGTTGGGTCTGTGTTGAGAAACTGTCCATTCCCACGTGACAGGTGTGTGACTCCCAAAGGTCTAAATTACAAGTGATAGAACAAAATTCAAATGTAATAATTGAAAGGGGTTCAGAATAGATGATGAAAAGTTATAAGATAGGAGAAGAATTGTCAGACACACAATATTGTGGCTGGGTCTGTGTTGAGAAACTCTCCATTCCCACGTGACAGGTGTGTGACTCCCAAAGGTCTAAATTTTATTTTATTAATTTCTGGTATCACTAAATTACAAGTGATATAACAAATTCATATGTAATAATGGAAAGGGGTTCAGAATAGGTGAGGAAAAGTTTAAAGATAGGAGAAGATGTGTCAGACTCACAATATTGTGGCTGGGTCTGTGTTGAGAAACTCTCCATTCCCACGTGACAGGTGAATGACTCCCAAAGGTCTAAATTACAAGTTATAGAACAAAATTCAAATAAAATAATTGAAAGGGGTTCAGAATAGGTGAGGAAAAATTAAAAGATAGGAGATGTGTCAGACACAAAAGATTGTGGTTGGAGCTGAATTAAGAAACTCTCCATTCCCACGTGACAGGTGTGTGACTCCCAAAGGCCTAAATTACAAGTGATACCACAAAATTGAAATGTAATAATTGAAAAGGGTTCAGAATAGGTGAGGAAAGCTTAAATGATAGAAGAAGATGTGTCAGACACAAAATATTGTGGTTGGAACTGTGTATGGAAAGTCTCCATTCCCACATGACAGGTGTGTGACTCCCAAAGGTCTAAATTACAAGTGATACCAGAAAATTCAAATGTAATAATTAAAAAGGGTTCAGAATAGGTAAAGAAAAATATAAAGATAGGAGAAGATGTGTCAGACACACAATATTGTGGTTAGAGCTGTGTTGAGATACTCTCCATTCCCATGTGACAGGTGTGTGACTCCCAAAGGTCTAAATAACAAGTGATACCAGAAAATAAAATTGCAATAATTAAAAAGGGTTCAGAATAGGTGAGGAAAACTTAAAAGATAGGAGAAGATGTGTCAGACACAAAATATTGTGGTTGGAGCTGTGTTGAGAAACTCTCGATTCCCACGTGACAGGTGTGTGACTCCCAAAGGTCAAAATGACAAGTTAAACAACAAAATTGAAATGTGATAATTTAAAGGGTTCAGAATAGGTCAGGAAAACTTAAAGATGGGAGAAGAATTGTCAGACACACAATATTGTGGTTGGAGCTGTGTTGAAAACTCTCCATTCCCAAGTGACAGTAGACTTGGTTCAAGTCTGTGATTTGTGAATGTTTGAGTGGAGTGAACGCAATGATTTGTATTTTGCTTTCATGTGAAACGCGCGCGGGAGTGGACGCGATGAGTGGAGTGAACGCTATACAGCGGAGTTTCACCCGGAATCACAGACTTGGCTTTCTTGCACGAACTGCGTTGCTATAATTATTCATGAGATGACGTTTTGTGTACTCATATATTATTCATAAGATGACATCACTAAATTTTACACATTGGGAGGAGTTACCAATTGACCCAAACGAGATGTGCATAAAACTCACATGGCGGTGATTGACAAAATGTCGAGTGCGATCCCTCCCACAAAAGTCAGCACGATCTCTGTTGTATCACCGAAAACGCGTGAAAATATCTGTGTTGTTTGTGGGGCCCATGTTGCAAAATGCGAAAATCGTCGCCGGTTATTCAAGGATGGAAAAAGACACCGTCCTTACAGTTGTAGCCTGTTCTCTTACGTGCCCAAAGCGATGGAAATCAAAACATGTAGGGCGACTTCGTATGTCAGTGATTTTCCGCTGCCGGTTGGTGCGCAGACGAACACATCTTTTCCCTCGATGTAACTCTCAACAAGCTTTCTTTGGTAATCTCGCATGATTAGCGATGGTCGACCGATCAGTAGTAAAATGCGGTTGATGTACGAACTTGATGCCATTATTCGCCCAGATATAAAACGTACTCGATGTCTAGCTTTGCACGGAGATGACAACAAACTTTTTAATGCATGCAGAGGTTTATGAGCATGCGTTCTTCTTATTGGCCAGAATAACGGCGGGGGCTGTCAATCATTTTGTATTTGCTCTACGTCACTGTGTACACAGTCCGTCTCACCGCCTGTACTTTGCAAGAAGTCCAAGTCGGTGAATCCGGCAGAAACTAACTCACTACTGCGCAGACTCAAACGTGACGCATTCAATCGCTGGGAAAACCTGGTGTGAGCTGCCAAATCCGGATAGGTTTGTACGAAATAGGAGAGACACAAGAGAAACTATTATAAATGATTTTATTTTTTTTAAACTCACCGACTTGAACCAAGTCTAAGTGACAGGTGTGTGAATCCCAAAGGTCTAAATAACAAGTGATACAACAAAATGAAAATGTAATAATTAACAGGGGTTCAGAATAGGTCAGGAAAACTTAAAAGATAGGAGAAGATGTATAAGACACACGATATTGTGGTCGGAGCTGTGTTGAGAAACTCTCCATTCCCACGTGACAGGTGTGTGACTCCCAAAGGTCTAAATAACAAGTGATACAACAAAATTCAGATGTAATAATTACAAGAGGTTCAGAACAGGTCAGGAAAACTTAAGAGATAGGAGAAGATGTGTAAGACATAAAATATTGTGGTCGGAGCTGTGTTGAGAAACTCTCCATTCCCACGTGACAGGTGTTTGACTCCCAAAGGTCTAAATTACAAGTTAAACAACAAAATTCACATGCAATAATTAAAAAGGGTTGAGAATAGGTCAGGAAACATAAAAGATATTAGAAGATGTGTCAGACACAAAATATGGGGGTTGGAGCTGTGTTGAGAAACTCTCCATTCCCACGTGACAGGTGTGTGACTCCCAAAGGTCAAAATGACAAGTTAAACAACAAAATTGAAATGTGATAATTTAAAGGGGTTCAGAATAAGCCAGAAAAACTTAAAAGATAGGAAAAATGTGTCAGACACACATAATGTGGTTGGAGCTGTGTTGAGAAACTCTCCATTCCCAAGTGACAGGTGTGTGACTCCCAAAGGTCTAAATTACAAGTGATACAAGAAAATTCAAATGTAATAATTTAAAGGGGTTCAGAATAGGTCAGGAAAACTTAAAAGATGGGAGAAGAATTGTCAGACACACAATATTGTCGTTGGAGCTGTGTTGAGAAATTCTCCATTCCCACGTGACAGGTGTGTGAATCCCAAAGGTCTAAATAACAAGTGATACAACAAAATGAAAATGTAATAATTAACAGGGGTTCAGAATAGGTCAGGAAAACTTAAAAGATAGGAGAAGATGTATAAGACACACGATATTGTGGTCGGAGCTGTGTTGAGAAACTCTCCATTCCCACGTGACAGGTGTGTGACTCCGAAAGGTTTTAATTACAACGGTTACAACAAAATTCAAATGTAATTATTAAAAGTGGTTCAGAAGAGGTCAGGAAAACTTAAAACAAAAGGAGAAGATGTGTAATACACACAAATATGGTGGTTGGACCTGTGTTGTGAGACTCTCCATTCCCACATGACAGGTGTGTGACTCCGAAAGGTCTAAATTACAATGGTTACAACAAAATTCAAATGTAATAATTTGAAGGGGTTCAGAATAGGTCAGGAAAACTTAAAAGATATGAGAAGATGTGTAAGACATATGATATTGTGGTCGGAGCTGTGTTGAGAAACTCTCCATTCCCACGTGACAGGTGTTTGACTCCGAAAGGTCTAAATTACAAGTGATACAACAAAATGAAAATGTAATAATTAACAGGGGTTCAGAATAGGTCAGGAAAACTTAAAAGATAGGAGAAGATGATAAGACACACGATATTGTGGTCGGAGCTGTGTTGAGAAACTCTCCATTCCCACGTGACAGGTGTGTGACTCCGAAAGGTCTTCATTACAAGAAATACAACAAAATTCAGATGTAATAATTACAAGAGGTTCAGAACAGGTCAGGAAAACTTAAGAGATAGGAGAAGATGTGTAAGACATAAAATATTGTGGTCGGAGCTGTGTTGAGAGACTCTCCATTCCCATGTGACATGTGTGTCATGACTGTGAATGCTCCAAATGTCAATCAATACAACATAATTCCTATATTAATGCTCAAATTGTTTCAGAATAGGTCAGCAATGAGAATGAAAATTGAGGGAAACATGGATAAGTTACACAATTATGGTTGTTGGTTATGTGTTGACAGACTCTAAATTCCTACCTGACAGGTGTGTGACTCTGAATGCTCTAAATGCAAGTCAATACAACACAATTCCAATGTCAATGCTCAAAAGGATTCATAATACACTGAAATTCGACCTTCCTGCAACACTCTGTCGGTTGAGACGTTGTTTTTATTGATAAGAGTAGCAGACTTTATTGGGGTGAACACAGCAGGGATGTAATTAAATCTGTGTTTGTTTATATCAAAGCAGGCATCCAGTCTCAATGAGATACAATAGCGGGAAGATCATTCCGTAACTGACACCGAGCAAGACAACTTCAAGAAATCGTCAGTTTTATACTTGAGAGATAAATCGTCAGAATTCCGCTGCCGACTCTCTGTGTGCTTTATAATATATTGAATAAAAACGACAAAGTTTGTGTGTCATTCATCATAGTTTAATAACTCACAGAAGGCGGAACTCACATTTTCTTTTGATGCAGATCTACCGTACATAACACTTGCCAACTTGAACAAAACGTACAAAAGGTAAGGTAATTTGTATCGAACCATACTAACGACAAAGATATTAGCAAAGGTAACCAAAAAATCCAAAACAATCTAAAAGCAACAAAGTTCAGTTCATGCATACTGAATTTCGTACTCTACCATGTCGCAAAGTTTAAAGAGTCAGAACTGGGTTGATTGTACAAAGGTGTAGCCTAATAGCCGAGAGTTCAGTCCTTTTGCTTATAGAAAATGTACTAGGGCGCTCTGAGAAATTACAATGTCAATGTCAATGATGCAGCACTCAATAAATGCGTACTACTCGTCTGAGTCTGGGGACGGTGCACAGTTTTCAAGGGGCGACTCGATTCGAAGTGGTGGCTGTACTGTCGCGGGAACATCGCTTGCCGACGTCGATGTTGCCGTGGGATAAGATACAGAAGATATAATCCCTCCATGCATATGTCCGTCTGCTGGCACGTAGCTATATCCGTATGGCGTATATATTGGACTGAACTGCGTAGTCGGAGCTGTCAGTGTATGATCAGCATTCCATGGATATGGATAGAGTTGGTAGGGGTATCCCATTCCATAAGAATACTGTGCGTATGGACTGTAAAACTGGGTCGGGACTGGCGATATGTCAGCTGGTACAGTACCAGATATGCCAGAGACTGTCGAACTGCTTGTTGATACATGGAGATTGTCTGCGCGATGAACATTGTTTGAGGCTTCCTTGACCTTGGGTGGAGAACAGACACGGCGATTTTCATTCGTCTGACCCGGTGCTTCGCGCCCCATCGCTGTCACATCACGATCGTGGGATCGTCCCGGTGACATTTGGACTTTCCTTTGTTTCAACATTTCTTGGATAGGGTCTGGCAATCGTGAGCCTGGGCGATATTTATCTGCACGATTGTGTTTACTATTAAAATTGTCAATAACAGTTTGGAACGTTTTTCCAGCCTGCGCAATGTTTTCCGGGACTTTGCCTTTATAATGTTTCTCAAGAATTGCACAGTCTTCCTTGATCATAGCGGTCCTCGGCATGATTCCTGACGACGTGCGCATCAAATATTTTCTCTTGTTAGAATTCAGTAAGGTACTGTACACGCGCGAGTAAAACGTTGTCGCCGTTGCTTCGTAACAGTTTTTTTTTAACTCAAGCGCAGATTTCTTTTTCTTTAGGTCAGTTTTCAGTTTGCAGACTATTTCATTTGCTGATGTAATTTCTTTCCTTTCCATGGGATGGTCGCCAAGTGAACCGCACTGTTCAACGGTAACACAAGTAGGAAATGGGCACTTCCGCTTATCATGTGATCCGTATAGATGACAGTTGGTGCATTTCTTTTGGCCCGCTTCTCTGCGTTGATCAGTTTGTCTGTAACGATTGTTCAAACTGTCATATTTCCTAGTAGCTTCACTGAGTTCCAGTTCCATTTCGGAAATTTCACCTTGTATTGCTTCCATCATGAGCTCGCTCGGCGATTGCCAAGTATAATTTCCCCACTCGGAGTCGTCATCCGTGTCCGATTCCGCCATTGCACGTACATCAGATGCGTCTCTCGGTGGTTCGCGGTGTCTACTTGGTCGTCTTTCTCTTTGTCGGGGAGATCGGGTTCGGAAGAGTCTTTTAGAAATTCGTCCACGACTCGAACCGACGACAGTGTCAGGACTCCTTTTCTGGTCAGTGCGATTCTTCGATAGAGGAGTCGGTAGATTATCAACGCCATACATAATCATCCGTTTGTGAGTCTCGCTGACACGGTTTCTGAACTTCGAAAAGTCACATTCTCTGAAAAACTTCAGCGAAGTCGTGGAAGTGAAGTCAAGTTCTTCAAAATCCGACCGATATTTGAGCAGAGCTGGGCTAATGGAAACTAGAAAGTTCTCAAGCGTTGAGATATTGGGCTTACTTGGAGACTTTGATTCCATGGCCAAAGATTATCACAATTTTGTCCGGTAGACGCGTGTGCCAATGTTCACTGACAGTGTAACATATGTAACTTTTCATTTGACAAGGTGTGAAGATTTGGAACGACTAGCTACATTTCATAGATGGGTGGGTCAAGGTGTACATTCAGTAAACGAAAGTTTCCGCGTCGTAATGACTTTGGAGCAAGAAACGATGTGGTGAATAAATCATATTGCACAATTGGCGGATTTTGTCATGCTTTTTGCTTGAACGTGACCTTCCTCGTCACCAATTATATACACAAGCCCTTCCTATCGTGAATCTTTCCAAGTCTAGACTGGTTTGTTCATGACCCTTTTTAGGGTATATGGTATGTTCCAAACTAGCTCAGCGTGAGCGGTGTAGGGAGCAAAATTTCCCGCGCTCACTTTGGCCACTTCCCTGCGACGGTTTGTCATCTATAGCGCACAAGTAAGGAGGTGTCTCAGACTGGACGTTCATTTTGCCGTGGAAAACCACTATCAAATGACTTGAGATATATGATCAGAACGGAGATGCTGTCACTTGGTGCAAATAATATGACTGGTTATTTTCCCTCTGGTAGTATGAGGAAAGTCGCAGAAAGATTCAAAGTGAACAAATCAACAGTAAGCCGCATTTGGAAGCGCTTTTGTGAAACTGGCGAAATCGTACCCGGTACTCCTGGTGGACAGACTCGAAATAAACTCACCGATCCGGACTTAGAATTCATCGAGGTGTTGAAAAGAGAACGACCCTCCATTACCTACAAAGAAATTACGGAGCAACTCCTGCAATATGGCTCAGTTAACTCAGTCAGCGTCAGTACAATTGGCAGAGCAGTTCGCACCGAACTAACCGGTGGGCCCTGGACATATAAGCGAATGTCGATCATCAATCAGCATCGTTTTACCGAAACAAATATGGATTACACGCAAGCATATTTACACTATTGGCTACCAAGAACCCGGCAAGAGTGAAGTTTATGGATGAAAGTGGGGTGAAAATACAAACAGGACAACGTGTGTACGGCCACTCACAGCGAGGAGTGAAGACCTATGAAATTGGGCGTTATTTGACCGGGGCAAACAACACGGTGAATCTGCTTGTGGGACTTGATGGCGTAAAATATTGCTCTGTGATCGATGGACCATCTAATGGCAATGAATTCATTAGATACTTCACTGAAGCTACGACGGCGTTTACAGATGATGGTGAGGCCGCTTTAAACCCAGGAGACACTGTTGTGGTAGACAACGCCCCAATACATCACCATGAACCAGGTGATCATGTTAGGAATTTATTAGACGATATCGGTGTCGAAATTGTATTTTACCAACCTACTCACCAGATTTCAACCCAGTAGAAAATTGCTTCAATAAGATGAAGTCACTTCTTAAAAAAGACTATTACCGTGAACTATTACACGACAATATAGCAGTGGCAGTGTACAATGCGGTTCGGATGATTACCCCAAACGACACGTCTGATTATTTTGCCGCGACTGGCTATTTACAAGTACCACGGCAATAAAATGTTTAAGTATCACCAGACAAAAATATCACAACAGCATTGATTTGTCCGCAAATAAAGTAAATAAAGTAGTTTTATTCAAGCATGAATGTATGCATCATTATGTGACGTGATTATTTTGGTTCTACACAGAAACTTTTTTTTTATTTCACATCAACTCAACGGCAGAGTTGCAAACTCTTAGGATTTCTTGAAGTTGCCTTACTCAGTGTCAGTTGCGGAATGATCTTCCCGCTATTATCTTATTGAGACTGGATGCCTGCTTTGATATAAATAAACACAGATTTAATTACATCCCTGCTGTGTTCGCCCCAATAAAGTCTGCTACTCTTATCAATAAAAACAACGTCTCAACCGACAGAGTGTTGCAGGAAGGTCGAATTTCAGAGTATGTCACCAGGAAAGAAAATGAAGATGAACATTGATAGATAATGCCATGCCAGCGGTTGGAGATGTGCTTAGAGCCTCTCTTCATTCCCATGTGACAGGAGTGCAACTCCAAATTTTCTAAATGTCAATGGATATCATAAAATGTCCTGTCAATGCTCAAACAGAATATGTCACCAAGGAAGAACATGAAGGAAAACATTGATAAGCAAAATCATTATTATGAATAGAGATATGTTGCGAGTCTCTTCATTTCCACGTAAAATGAGTGAGATATGGATAAGTCATAGTCATAATGCTGCAACAGTTGTTGCGTCTGATTCCCTTCTGTTACAAGTCTATCACAGATGACTAAAAAAATGATACTCACCGTGCTCAAATGTGGTGGTTTCAATCGGGTTCGAACTCACAACGTACGGTACCCAGTCACCTAGCGGAGAAGACTGTACAGTCACGGTTGTATGCAGCATTAGATGCTTGCGCAAAAGCCTGACCTACGACCTTTGATCTCATATTCCGTGACTAAACGTGAGCATTCCCACATGACACATTCCATTTCCCAGGTGACAGGCTCCCTGTCGCGCGCACTACCCCTATCCAGATTGCACCAAAAACACTATTCTCGCGAGAGTTTTGACGTCACACGTGTACATAAGCACATGGATAAATGCATTTTACACGGGCTAGGCAGTCTTGATCTCGCAAGAATTATAACTGGCTTTGTTGTCATCAGGACAATGCCGACCGCCCGTAGCAGCAGCGAAATTGAATCGTCGTGTTCTTAGTTGCTGGTCTCGGCCAGTATTTCTTACTCAATCGAAAATTGCTAAGTTTAGGAGGATTCAAACTGCGAAACATCAGTTAAAAAATCTACTAAAATATAATCGAGATATTCGTGATATCAGGCTGATTGTAGAGGTAATGTTGCGCGGATGACCGCACCGTGAGTAAACACTAAAATGAAAATCACACCGGCCCTTTCAAAAGCGACTTTACTGATGAAAATCACACAGAATCAGTCTGACATCAAGATGAAATGGTCGACATGCGGATTGGACGTAATCTCAAAATAACCTCACAACAAGTAATCCGCCCCGTCATTTCGGGACATTTAGCGTGATGAAAATCACGCTACTTCAAAAGCGAGTTTACCGATGATAGACGTATAGCTAGTACCACAAACGCCTCCCAACTGAACAGACAGACATTCAACGCTACTCGCTAGGGTAATATAACAGACGTCAGTCTGACATCAATAATCGACATGCCCTTTTGACTTAAATCAAATTCAAATTCACATCAAAATACATGCTTCACAGTTCACTAGACGTAACTGTTGTGTTATTGAGTTAATTAATTTATGCATGCTGATTGTATCGTTTCATATATGCAAATGTAGTCACATGATAGTTCCCCGCCATCCGGTTTATACTCTCTCCCCACATGGCATGGCGGATGCGCATGTAGTATGTCTACGTCTCTTGAATAAAGTTTACTTGTTGGTGTTCAACTAAACGTCAGTCGTCCAGTCGTCACTATAATATAGAATCGAACCCGAATGTTCAACCAAGAACGCAACATGGTGTCAGGAGTGGGATCCAGACGATAATCTGTCCCTCATCGCTGGATCCGTGAACGATTGCGACGTGACCTGAGAACACCCCATACGTTACGCAGTTACCCTTCGTATTGCGCAACATGGCCGAACTCAGCGGGTTACCAACGCCCAAGATGGACTGGCATGCTGCAGATCCCAGCACCGCCCTCGCCAACTTCAAAAGCCTGTGCGAGCTATACTTCGAAGGTCCTTTAGCATCCACCGACGAAAAGAAGAAAATCCGCTATCTACTGATTTGGATAGGGCAGGAAGGTCGAGATGTAGCCAAGTCGTGGGAGCTGACAGGCGCCGACAAAGATGATCTGAGCAAGCACTGGGAGAAATTTGAGGCGTACCTCAAACCGCACAGTAACTTCAGAGTAGCACGATTTAAGCTGCGCAACCTGAGCAAGAGGCGAATGAACCGGTTGACACTTTCATGAAAAGCATCAGACTTGTCTGTGCTGACTGTAAGTACAAAGAACCAGACGAACACATGTTAGACACGCTGATCTATGGTATCAACTCGCGTCGTATACAGTCAAAGCTGCTCGAAGCTGGTGAGAAAACCACGCTTCAAGATGCTATCCGTATCGTTCAGTTACATGAGGCTACATCACGCCAGTTGGACGATATAAGCGGTGTACAAGAGACTGTACATGCCGTTCACAAAGCACCGAAAAACAAAGGAAATGCTCACCGGGCAAAGGGTGCCAAGAGGCCAAATACACGGTCAGTGGTGGTCCCATCCTCCCCGACGTGCAGCAACTGTGGCAAGGCTCACAAGAAAGACGAAAGATGCCCCGCCCGAGGATCTACCTGCAGAGGCTGTGGCAAGAGAAATCACTGGGTAAAAATGTGTAGATCACCCAGCAAAGACACTAAACCAACCGCTCGTATTCACACGGTGAAAGAGTCCGATAGAGAAATTACAGCGGATGATGAAAAAGCCGACATTGTCTACTTCCACACGCTCCAAGCAGACATGGCGCGCACAGAGATCGATAGAAACAGCGAGAAACAAGCCTTTGTTACTCTTACTGCCAAATCTGAGCATGGAACTAGAGTCATCAAATGCAAGATAGACACTGGCGCAGAGGGAAATATAATGCCTGCATCAGTGTATCACACGCTTGTGCCTACACAAGGTAGCACAGAGGCATTACCAGGTTTACAACCATCACACACCAGGCTAGTCGCCTATGGAGGTCATACCATTGAGTCGTATGGTACGTGTTACCTCACGCTATCTCACCGCGAGCGGACTGAACGCTGCCTATTTCATGTGAGTAAATCAGAGGGTCCTGTTTACTAGGCTTACCCACATGCAACGCACTACAGCTGGTTACTTTTCACTTAACATTGACATTGCTGACGATAGTGTTGAACCTGATACAAGGTCAGACATGACGTCACAATCATCAAGACCGAAAGGTGACCCCGCCGCGCGAGAAAGAGTACTTCACCAGTACACTGATGTATTTCAAGGGATTGGTCGCTTCGAGGACAGGTATCACATTGAAATCGACCGGAGCGTTCCACCTGTAGTACACCCTCCGCGACGTGTGCCGTTTGCCCTTCGAGACGCTCTCAAAACCGAGTTGGATAGACTTGTAGAGAAAGAAATAATCAAGCCGGTCACACAGCCAACCGACTGGGTTAACAGTTGCGTTTGTGTCACCAAGAGAAATGGTGAAATTCGTCTATGCTTAGATCCGAAGGACTTAAACCTCGCGATCAGACGACCGCACTATCCAACACCGACGTTTGACGAGATAGTCAGTCGACTACACGGTGCAAAGTGGTTCAGTATTCTCGATGCACGCTCTGGCTATTGGAATATACCGCTAGATGATGAAAGCGCTTTACTGACTACCTTCAACACGCCGTTTGGCAGGTATTGCTATCGCAGATTACCCATGGGACTAAAATGCGCCCAAGACGTGTTCCAAGGACAGATGGATAAGACATTCTGTGACATACCAGGTGTATTCGGAATCGCAGATGATCTTATTGTCGCAGGTTGGGACCAGGACGGTCATGATCACGACGCTACACTTCATCGCGTACTACAACGTGCAAGAGACAAAATGTACGTTTCAACGATGAGAAGTTGGTGGTACGATGTAAAAGCATCTTATTCTACGGTCACATTATCGGCGAGAATGGCATTTCACCCGATCCAGACAAAATGAAGGCCGTCAGAGAAATGAGCCGCCCTTGCGACGTGAAAGACCTGCAGAGCTTTCTCGGACTTGTAAACTACCTGAACAGGTATATAACCCTGCTTGGCAGAGCTCACCGCGCCACTACGCGACCTCTGCAAGCAAGATTCGGAATTCATATGGGGTCCTGAGCATGATCGCGCATTCAACCGTATCAAAGCGGAAATCTGTGCTGCACGCAACCTCCCATTCTACGATCCGACGAAGCCGCTGACGCTACAAGTAGACGCGTCCAGCAGAGGGCTAGGTGCCGCCCTCATACAAGACAAACGCCCGATCGCATTCGCGAGCAAAGCGCTGACTGATACAGAAACACGCTACTCAAACATAGAGAGAGAACTGCTAGGCATAGTATATGGCCTAGAACGCTTTCACGAGTACGTCTTTGGTCGACGTGTAACGATTGAGACTGATCACCGACCATTGGTAAGCATCGTGAAGAAAAACATAGCGAACGTCACCCCAAGACTCGCTAGGATGCTGTTACGCACACAGCCGTACAACTTCACGCTAGAGTATGTCACCGGAAAATGCGTGCCGCTAGCCGACGCATTGTCACGCGTTGACCCTGTGAAGGGGGAAACGGTGAAAGGCCTTGATGTTACGGTACACGAAATGCACTTTAACGCATCATCTGCACGACTTGATCAGTTCCGTGAAGAAACTACACGCGACGCCGAGCTCATGGCACTACGAGACGTCATCATGACGGGATGGCCAAACACGCGCTCAGAGTGCCCCGCCCACCTATTACCGTACTGGACGTTTCGGGAGGAGCTAGGAGTGTCTGATGGAATCGTAGTTAAAGGCAACAGAATCGTTGTACCTAAGTCGCTACGCAAAATGGTACTAGAGAAAATACACTTAGCACACCAAGGCATAGAGAAATGCAAACTACGCGCTAAATCGGTAGTCTACTGGGTTGGTATGTATAGTGACATCGATAAAGTCGTTCGTCAATGCTCTATCTGTCAGAAATACCAAGCATCACAACCCAAGGAGCCACTACATTCACACGATGTACCCCCAGGTCCGTGGCATACGCTGTCATCAGACTTGTTTCACTGGGAACAATCCACTTATTTGTTAGTGGCTGATCAATACTCGAAATTTCCATTGGTAAGAAAGTTGAACAATCTCTGTTCGAGATCGATCATCAATCACCTGAAATCAATATTCGACGAGCACGGTATTTGCCAACGCCTACTCTCCGATAACGGCCCACAATACGATTGTCGAGAGTTCAAGGAGTTTGCTAGAACTTACGGATTTGAGCACGTTACGTCATCACCTCATTTTCCGTCAAGCAATGGCTTCATCGAGAGACAAGTACGCACAGTGAAGGATGTGTTTACTAAAGCCCGCGAGACTGGCACAGACCCACATCTAGCGATGTTATGTCTACGAACAACGCCAATCGATCATAACCTACCGTCGCCGTGTGAATTACTGAATTCGCGCATGTATCGCTCTAACCTACCGAGCAAGATACCGACTGGTGTTAGTCGCCATGGCAACATCTTACAGCGCCGCCAAGACACTGTAAAGAGACACTGGGAGCATAGTCGCCCATTGCCGGAACTAACGCCACAACAACCTGTTCGCGTACAGAACCCGATCAACAAAACTTGGGAACCGGGCAGAGTTGTTGCACGCACCGACGAACCACGTTCGTATACAGTTGAGACTCCAAGAGGCGTATACAGACGCAATAGACGCCACATCAGACCAACAGCGGAGAACTTCAGCGAGGAAGACTTGCGAACATCTGACTACGATGATAACCCCGTTGATACTGCGTCTGAACCGCATATCACAACGACGTCCACACCCTTGAAGAAACCGGACTCAGCTGAACCTGTACTCCGACGTTCACAACGTGTATCCAAGAGACCACAGCGTTTGGACTTATGAACTAGAGAGACTGACCTCTTGTTGTTATTTCAGTGCCTCAGTATTTAGAATTCTCATTGAATCAGAACAATCATTTTCATGAGATGGGACTTCTCTTTTTGGAGCACTGCCGTTCGTTTTCTTTTTTTAAACACAGGGGGATGTTGTGTTATTGAGTTAATTAATTTATGCATGCTGATTGTATCTTTCATATATGCAAATGTAGTCACATGATAGTTCCCCGCCATCCGGTTTATTACGCTCCTCTCCCCACATGGCATGGCGGATGCGCATGTAGTATGTCTACGTCTCTTGAATAAAGTTTACTTGTTGGTGTTCAACTAAACGTCAGTCGTCCAGTCGTCACTATAATATAGAATCGAACCCGAATGTTCAACCAAGAACGCAACAGTAACCTCACAACAAGTAATCCGCTTTGTCATTTAGAAACATCTTGACACGGCAATGCCGACAGCCGCTAGCCGCACAAACAACAGAGATTCAGCAAGTACCCGTATAAACAAGCCAATTACAATCCGCCACTTCTAAATGTACAAATATGATAGACCATACATTCGAAAACAGCTATTAATAGACATACAGATTAGCTTACCTCCTCAATCGTAAAGTATGCGCCAGTGGCAGGAAAAAATCCGGATGTTTGACACACTCGTCTCGTCGTCGTTCACTTTGTTTTAGACAATGGTGCGTACGCTGGCAAATTGGCTATTACATTAATTGTTACTATTCCCTCCTTACATGTATCGTTTCACCATGCAACAATAGGGTCCTACACTATCATCGTAAGAGCAATTACGCAATAGAACATAGGCTGAACTTGCATAAGCAGAAATGACGCAGTTAAAAATAAATTGATCAAGAAAATAAATTTAAACTTCTTTTTCCTTTGCTTATTTCTTCCCTTTTAGAAGTACACTCTTCATGTAATTTACCCACAAATAGTTAACAAAGAGCAATCCCACTGGCAAGAAGGTATAACAATTCTAAACCTTTTATTATTCAACATGTATTTTTGAAGAGCACAGTTGTTCAACCATAAATGAAAAAAAAATCTTAAAAATACAAAAATTAAAGATATCCCTGTAAAAATTAACATTTTTGTAAACGATTGGTGCTACCTACCTATGCACAAAATATCAACACATTCTGCCCGCTGGTTCCTGAGTTGCAGCAGCTCAATGGATTTTCACATTTTTGTACCTCATTTGCATATTTTTGATCCAAACATTTTGATTTGAACAAATTCACATCTCCAACCTAGGATGCCCCTTAGTACCGATATGAAGACCGTAGGTATTGCGGTTTTTGTGTTTTTGATAAGGACGGACATACATACATACATACATACATACCGGTACATACAGACAACCATTTTCCCATCTTATACGAATACCTCCCATTTGCATATATGCTAATATGGGAGCTAAAAAATATGCTCACGATTTTATGAACTTGCATACCTTGTTTACATCAGGGTCTCTCTATACAGGCCTAATGCAGTGCACATACTGATCGACAACCATAGATAAGACAGCAAAACTCAGCCGAAATGTCCGAGATTAACTGACACAGTGTTTTATACCGCTGTTTCAAATCAAACTGTGATTACACATTCTCTGGATACAGAAATTTCAGCATCAAAAATCCCAAACTTGACATGAGGACGTCATGTGCCGAATAACAGCATAGTGCACGTGTGAACTGGCATTTATTGACTCATGGACTGTAGAGTGTAGAGAAACTGTCTATGATCAACTGCACGGAAAAGCAGTCTGCATCTTTTGAAAACATCAACATAGCAGTGAAAATTTTAATAGTCACCAGTAAAAACTCTTCACAGATGAAAAGAATAATTGCTTCAAACTAAGAAACTTCATGTTCAGAGGATGAAAACTAACATCGCCGTGGTCCGTGAATGAAAATAAACAATGGCAGACGTAACTGTGTAATGAACTATACTATTAAGGTGACGGGGTTGGGCAGGGTCAAAGGATCAAGAAAGTACTGGGAAAACGTGTCATTTTCCTAACGATACTGTCTCGGGATCTCCAGCGTCCCATTGTTTTGTAATATATAACAAGTATGCCATAAGCTTCGTTGAATACACTGATATCAAACAGCCATAGCTGTAAACTGGCGCAAAATGGTTTGATCCATGCAGAAGCATGCATAGGGAGATCGAATGGAGATAGCACAGCAGGCGCAGTATATGTTTACTGACCAATGTACCTCGGTGTTTTCAAAGGGGTATTGGAAGATTGCCAGAGAAATTGATAGGGGCTTATCAAAGTTGATCTCCGGTTCATTTTGACGTTCGCTGTAATTCCTTGGTATTTTCAGTTTTTTCGTTTGTGTGTGTGGCAATGCCATTTTCTTGTTCTCCTCCATAGTGAATCCCAACATACCGAGATTTTTACATGTCAACATATGTCGTGTGAATGTATTAGTTTGGTTGTTATTGTTTACAAGTGCCATCAAATCTGGAATGTCGATTTTGCAGACCTGATCTGTGTCAAGAAGATTAAAGCCCCAGTAACTCTTGAAAAACTTTCAAGGTGTATTGTCTCAGTGTTATTGTTGTGTGTATTATAACAGTGGTCTCTTGGTTGTATTCTGTGAAACAAACAATTGCCTGATATAATTTATCAACACACCCATTCTGTAGTAATCAACACTGTTATTGTAGAACAAGTCATTGTCAATGACATAGTCCCCACTCAGAATTGTGACATCAGTCTTCATAGGGCATTGAAATGAAGTCTGTATAAGTTGTAGCAATGTACTGTGAATCCAGTGATTGTTTTCATGTCGAGGCATCAATAAGTACCGTAAAATTCCCAATTGAAGCCGCGGCTTGTATTAGAAACATTTTTGAGGGACCCCTGGGATCACTCACTGAAGTCTCGTTTCGGCATCAATTACATACATTTCCTGGGTTTCGATATTTTTCTCCATGCTCACCAAGCGCTAAGCATTGCGGGGGGGCAATTGCTATTGTTATGCAAATTAGCACTTATGAATTCTGCGTGAACAATTTACCGGCATAAAAAGCCCCTTCCCTAGTGTAACTCCAATATAGAGACGTTAGGAGAGTGTATTTGGCCGTTAAACTTGGTAAAATTCCTTTTAGATAATAAGGAAACTATTAAGGTAGCGGTAAAGGCTATTTTTGCACCAATTCTTTTCTCAGAGTTAATGTCAAGTTTCAAGTGTTAGAATCAAGATATTTCGTTCAAATTTTCAGGATAAATCCCTTAGTTAATACTTTCTCCAAAAAATATAAAAACTGTATATTTGTAGCCATGATTTTGAAATATGACACCAATCAATATTAAAATTTAATTTTTCATATTTTTTTACATCTTCGAATTCAATAATAAATTAATATTACCAATTAGTTATAAATATGTTGACACTATTAATTGTAAGATTTGTACGGCAGGATTTGTAAATAAAATTTGTTTTTATGATTTTACATGGGTTTACATATCAAAAAATTATTAAAAATTCTTTCAAATTTCAAAATGTGATTTTTCAAAAAGTACTTCAAATACAGGAAAATTGTGCCGTACAAATCTTATCTACAACCTTGTTAATAGGCTGTAAAAATTCCATGTCCATATCTCATTTCAAGGTTGGATTAAATTGGTATAAAATAATGTAGGAAAACTGTTATTTTGTCAAAATTGTTGAAAACAAGCCATATTTGCACCCCTCTTTTGAAGTCAAAGAGCAGTATTTTTGGTTAATCTCACTTTTGACACCTCTTTGACACTCAAAGAATCTAAAAATGCATTTATAATAGCAGTCACGCATTCTGAATGCAAGCACTGCCTTGTCAAACTTCCCTAAAAACAGTAAAAAATGACTTTCCCTTTTCACACATTTTTTAAAAGCTAGGGGACCTCTACCATAGTTAATACACTAAGGACTCCCCAACTTCCTCTTATTTGGTCAGTTTTTCAGAAGTTTCAATGGGCTATAACTCTGCAATGCTTATGACCCCAAATGTCTAGTTTTTTTTATTCCACAGAGAATGTTGACTACTTTCATGTTTTAATAGTTTTATTGAAGTTTATAACTGACGCTCTAGCCTTTACCGCTACCTTAAAAGATATTAAAACAATGGGAAACTGGAGTTCCCTTGACAGCATCGTAAGGAAAATGACACGTTTTCCAGTACTTTCTTGATTCTCTGACCCTGCTCACCCCCCCCCCCCCGTCCACTAAATAGTAGAGTCTCACTGAGGTCAGCCATGTTGACCAGCAGCATGCATGATGTCTTTGTTTTAGGCGGTTTTGGACGCTGAAATTTCACAAAAATGTCACTTCCGTATTCAAAGATTGTACAATCAATTTCTTTGGACGTGTAACTCGATTTTGAAAGCGATAGAAGATCGAATGGTGTTGAAAAAAAATCGTTCATAAATTAGCATAAATTAAGCGTCCATGGCAGAGGGTCCCCTTGATTTACAGCCGTCTTGTGTTGCCGAACCAGTGGCTCACACTCAGATAGTGCAATAAAGGCAAGTGAATGACCTTTGGTAACTTTACTGGCATGTTTTTGTGAACTCTTTTCCCGTCAAATTTTATTTTCTCATGATCAAAATCGGACCGTGTACAAGCTTATACGCACCCACCAGGGTCATTCAGCAGCCACAGTACAATATAGGCAGTTCATTATGTCAATATGATGCAGGTGTTGTTGTTGTATGTCAGGCATCGGTAAGGGTATGTGGGTATTGAATGAAAACTACGTATTTGAAACTTTGTATCTCAATCTCTCAACGATTTTAACTTGTAGTAGGGAGGCCAACTGAAATTTTGAATGTTCAATCTGCATTTTAATTAATGCAGTTTTTTAGATTTCAACGAGAGAAGCTAAACATTTTTTTTAATTTTCGAAATTGGATGAACGGTTACAATTTATAGCTTTTTAAAACATTCACTTTTACTCTTTCTGTAGAAAGACAATACATATAATAACAATGGGAACAATGGGACAAAAATGAAGGAGTTTTAGCTGAAATTTACAGTAAATTTGCTGTAACTTTGTTAATAAAACATCTTTTTGTACCAAATTTGGCATGGAGATAGATTTCAATGGCACACACAAATGTATCTTAAAATCACGCGATTATGATGGTGGCCATATTGGATTTATCCATGGCAACATATGACTGACATTTATTTAACGATAAATGACAAAATGAAAATATTAAGCTCAAATGGCATAAGTGATATATCAAATTGTAGGTCTTTTTGAGCTGATGACACTTTTGAATAGCCCTACTGCATTAAAACTACCTACAAAAAGTATTTTATCCAAATAAAGGCTTCTTCAATTTTATCAGTTTCTGAACAATTTGAAACTTAGAATTTAATTTAAGGATTATTGGTTAAAACTATGTTCCAAAATTATTGATCATCTTTAAAATTCAGGAGTAAATTGAATGAGAAGTCGAGGAGGTGCTAAAAATTGCACACTTGTCATGGTAAAGTTATCAGCAACT
Organism: Ptychodera flava; assembly: GCF_041260155.1. NCBI lineage: Eukaryota > Metazoa > Hemichordata > Enteropneusta > Ptychoderidae > Ptychodera > Ptychodera flava. The sequence goes on from NC_091928.1 coordinate 37,192,962, forward strand.
AAGATGGTCTCATCATACCACCTGTCAGACATGCAAATTTCCTTTGTTACAAACATTTAAAAAAATCAATACCCTTTCTTTTGCCAACACAGATGCAACTTATTCCCTTAGTTTCCTTGAAAATATTGTGTATGGCTGTCAAAAATCTATGTCGACAAAATCACAAAATTGCTATCTCCTCTGCGCAAAAGGGATTGATCTTCTCATTATTCACCGTGAGAAATTAGAGAATTATGATTATCAAAACTATGGTCCCAGAATTTTGATATATGGACCGAGCTGTTCTGTGTACAGAAGAAATTTGCTCCAGTTCAATGAGTGATCTCCGTGTGTACGGATCATGGAGAATTGTGGGTAGCCTCACTTACTGTGAAGTGTGGTCAATATCTCCGTCAATAAATACGTGAGCTGTTCAAAATTTCTCATTTATCTAGCAAAAATTCAAAAGAAATAATGATAAACTGCGTACTAGAGGACGTTTCACTGAGAGTTGGTCGGGTTAGGTCTCGGAAAAATCGCTCTCAATTTTTTGTCTCGGATTTGGTCATATACACTGCCCTATGTTGGTGAAGAACCTTATATCGCGAGAAAGAGCGAGATCTGGGCTTTCAAATGAGTATTCGATGTAAGGGATGTTTTGATTGGCTCACCTTCAAACATGCGTTTCAAAATCGGCGATGTAAATACGGTATTAGGTGCTGCCATGTTTCAGATCGCCATTCCCGGTACCGTTTCTAGCTCAATTTTGCAGTTTATTTAAAAAGTAAGTAGTTCATATAAAGAAATAAAAAACATATGAGAGAATAGCTGCATTTTTAATTTTTAGCCTCATGTATTTTTTTCCACAACTTTCTTTCCCGTTATCGATGTTTTTCAATTTTGAACATGACTAAGTCACTGGTGATTGAGTGTCAATTCAGCGCGTTCTGGGCGACCTGCTGGCCTCCCTACTTGTAGACAAACACCGTTGGTTCACAATTGTTGCATTAGGAAAAAGACTATGGCGGTGTTTACCACACTGACAAAACTTCGGCCATGTTCAAACATACACACAAACGTACAGCATTGTTTGTACTTTTGTTACCATCAATGACAAAATGCACAATGGTAGTAGTGTTAATAAGGAACTTTTCATTGTGTATTTTTCCTGTAAGAAAGACACCTGTCAATCATTAGCACAAGTCAATGACGCGACGCAAGCAAGCTTGTGTGAATTCCAGCAGGCATTGTTTCAGAGAACGGGTGCGGCTTCTATTATAGTAAAATTCAAAAACCCAAAATGGGCAAACAATGAGCCATTAAGACAGTGTTTCAAAGTCAGGGTGCAGCTTCAATTAGAGGTGCGGCCTCAATTGGAATTTTACCGTAAGTGTGATTGGATTGTATCATAAAATAAATCCATGTGTATATGTATGACACAGGTCAATATCCTTGTACCAATTTTGAAAGAAATTAGTTGAGACACATTGAGTTATGGCTAAAGGCATAAAAACATCATAACAAATGGCCAGCTGGCAGCTATAAATTGCATCATATGACAACAAAATTGACAGGTACATGTATTACAAAGGTTAATGTCCTTGTACCAAATTTGGAAGAAATCAGTTGAGGCATATGTCTCACTTATGGATTAAGACATGAAAAAATCGGAACAAAATGGCTGCCTGTTGACTCTATTGGGTCATATCACAACAAATATCAACATGAACATGTATAACATAGGTCTCTGTCCTTGTATCAACTTCAAATGAAATCAATTGAGACATGTTTGGGTTACGGCTTTGGGTTACGGCCGGAAACATGAAAAAATCGTAACAAATTGGCTGCCTGGAGGGCATATTGGATTGTATTATAACAAAAATAGACATGTATATGTGTGACATGGGTCCGTGTCCCTGTACCAATTTTGAAAGATATCAGATGAGACATGCCTGGGTTATGGTTTGAGACATGAAAATATTGTAATGAAATGGCCACTTGGCGGCCATATTGGATTATATCAGAAGGAAATCTACAAGCATATATACTACATAAGTTAATGTCCTTTACCAAATTTGAAAGAAATCAGTTGACACATGTCTTCATTACGGCTCAAGACATGAAATATTGTAAAAAATACCGTCAAGGACAGTGTGCTCACATTTGGTTTGAATTGGTCCATTCAAGAAATATATTATATCAGGAAAAACAAGAATGACAAAAGCAATAAGGTCTCAAACTTAGGTGCTGGAGGTCATCTTTAGGAACATGCATGTAAACTTCTATAGCAATGGGACAGGCAGATCCTAAATACATAAGCACATGTCAACAACAAAAACTAGACCGAGAAGGTTTGATAAAAGAAAAGGTGGGAGTGGGTAAAAAAATGTACAAGGGATCTGGTAAGAAGTAATGCTACCTCATCAATCTTCTGGACCCTACCCCTCCTGAATATAAAATGTTCCATTCCTTCATATTTACAACCTTGTGGTTTTAAATACAATGTGAGTATTATCATTCTAATGTAAACAGCACTTAAGTTAGTTACAGATGGTGAAATGCCTTCCACTGTGGGCAGTGATTACAACATCTGGAATTATCCTGGATCCAAATTTCTCATCAGTTCTTGTATGTCTTACATAGAAAAGTTGCAAAAATTGGTCTGCAATGAAAAAATTCACCTCAGCTTTGTTTTCTGGATCAAATTTTCCTACAAATTGATACCAAATATGACAAAATTATGTTCACAGCCTTCAAAACTGTCTCAAAACATATCCTGGGTTGGTGTAGGTCATTTAAGGTCACAAACTGAGAAAATTATCTAAAATATACAAATTTGGGGGTTTCCCAACACTTTGAGCAGAAAATTTATCTAATAACATCCCTAGGGACTTTATACCAAATTACAAAGCTATCAAACAAGTAATTTTGAGAACAAGTTTTCTTGACCAAAAATGACAATATTGTCTTAAAAATACAAATTTGTATATTTCAGGACAATTTCCACATATCTAACTATTGTCATCTCTGTACGTCTGTGTACCAAATATAAAAGCTGTCTGTCCAGGAGTTTTAAAAAGAAAATTAAGATTTTTTGACCAAAAATGACAATATTGCTCCAAAATAGTAATTTTCCAATTTTGTCATAATTTCAACAAATTAGAAGAGTAACACCCTTGCAAAGATCCAACCCAAATTTGAGAGCGATTGAGCAGGCGGTTTCAATGAAGAAGAATTTTTACTGAAATGAGGAAAATCACCAAAAAATTCAGTAAAATACAAAATCAAAAATATCTTCACAATATTCATAAAACTGTAAAATGTTCACCTAAGGTACTTGCACACAAATTTTCAAAGCAATCAAAACAGTGGTTTTCGAGATATTGATTCTTGACCATTTTCACATTTTGTAAGCTTATTTGCATAATTTTGGCAATGCAGACTTCATTTGAACAAAATCCCATCTATAGCCCAGGATGCATCTACACACCAAATACCAAGCTGAAACGTGCAGCGGTTTGCGTGTTTTTGATGTTGACGGACATACTGTACGTACATACATACATACATACATACATACATACATACATACATACATACATACATACATACATACATACATACATACATACATACATACATACATACATACATACATACAAATGCCATCAACTTCAGCTTATACGATAAGCTCACATTGGTATACCAAATGTGAGCTAAAAAAAGACAGACCAGACAAGTGCTTGCAACACACACATGAAATCCATTGATGTGAATTAAACTATTAAAACGACACTTCAAAGTTTAACATCAATTAGAAATGTCATCCCAATTGCAACAAGCTTTAGTAGAAGCATGTATCTTGTTATTAAATGTGAACACTTCTTTGTTTCTAAAAACAATTGAACCATTTGACATTTGTTGTGTGCAAAATATACATTGGTACATGTCAGAAAAGATGTAATTCCACTGCAATAGTGAATGAATTGGTGTGTTTGTTTAGATAGAGATCATGATATATTAACAGTTTTGTCAACACAATCCTATCATGGTTGTGTGTAAACAAAACAACAGGCATCTGTACACAGCACAGCTACTCCTCCCACCATAATTCTTTTACAACATGTGTTAATTCTACCAAGTTCCAAAGTAATGTGACTTGTGGTTTCAGAGAAGAAAAACCATTGTTGACAGACGACGGACAATCAGCTTACCGGATGAGCTCTGTGTCACTGACAGCGGAGCTAACAAAAGTATAGTAAGTTTCTCACCTTTAAAAATATACTCCCTGTCATATACATATAGAGATGATCAGAAATTACAGAAAGTGGACTCCTTAACTTACCTAAGTTAGGGCTGCCATGTTGATATACATCATCACCATCACTGCTTGAGTCTTCCTCTTCAGTGAGGTGTCCAGTAATTTCTGTCGGTGAAAAAAGTGTTGAATAATTTCCTTGTGAAAAGTTGAAATTGAGTTGTGATATCAGTTCTAATTAGAGAGTTCAGAATCCAACTCTGTTGCTGTATGAACTCCCCTACATTATTAATATTTGAGTACTTCCACAGTGAAGTGCGACCAAAAGTGTGACATTGACCCCAAAAATTCAAACTTTTAATTTGACTTTGAAAGTTATTAAGGTAAAGAGGACTGACGGTCTACCTTATGAAAATATATATTAAAAGATAAACTTGTTTTACAGTGCTTCAGGAAAACTGACTGATTGACGTGATGGCAACACGTGTAACATTGACAGACAGTGTTTTTCTTGTAGGAGTTTTAAATGCCATGTCTCAAATAGCTGCTGCAAAGGACAAGTTAAATTCATTGTATACAGTTTGTTATTTCCACTATTATAGGATCACTTATCTTTGGATATTTTACTGCTTTTGACTGATTCCTACAATTATAGAAATCTTGTATTGTTGGTAACATATGTCACATGGACAGACAATATAGATGATATTAATTCCTATCTACACAAAAGCACTAAATAGATATATGTCACATCATGTTTACAAATATTATGGAGAAGATTAAATGTAATTGTGCTATGCCACGCTTTTATGGTTATTTATTGGACACTGTAATGCTATCCCTACAGCCTTTCGAACCACATTTACAAAAGTGAACATGCAACAGATTCTGACAAGCATGCACCATATCTGCCAGTCATTCTGAAATCAATCACTGCATCCTATTAAAATAACTCTGTGTTAATAAGTCTAAAAAGGTCCGTTGTGAACACACCACCGCTAAGTTGAGGAAAGACAGTAGGGTTTATTGCAAAAAGGAAAACGTAAACGCCAACAAAGTATACAATAAAGCACAAGATGAAACGGCAAATATAAAGCAGTAAAGGGCATAGAACTAGTGCCCTCGCAGATCTCAAACTAAGTACTATCAAAACTTACAATACAAAACAGTCAAAATAGAAGTAGCCAAACTAACCTATATGAAATATGAGCAAAATATATGGGAGAGGGCCCCTTCAGTCAAGCAACCAAGCAAAGGTCATTGGTGACCTTGGGGTCAAGGTCTGAATGACCTTGATGATGAATCCATCCTGAGAGGCTGAAATCTGGGAAAGAGTGAAATTCCCAAGAAATTGGGGTAAGGATGGAATCCAAAGCCCAAACGAAGGAAGTATGACTGAAGTGACCCCCAAAAGATGGGAAGAAATTGAGAATGATGTTAGTGAAGGGGTTCTCGCATCCAGGGGAACACCACGGTGGTGATACGGCCTGGGGGAGGGGGTCCTGGGGGACAGGTAAACTGTACGAGCCCAGGTGGAATCGTGATGAAACGGAGACGAGGTTCTCGCACCCAAGGGATCACCGCGGTGGTGATAAAGCTTGGGGGAGGGGGGTCCCGGGGGACAGGTAAACTGTGCGAGCCCGGTGGAAACATGGAACGAAGAAGAGGTTCTCGCGCCCAAGGGATCACCGTGGTGATGATACGGCTTGGGGGGAGGGGGTCCTGGGGGCAGGTAAACTGTGCGAGCCCAGGTGGAAACAACGTACATGTAGGAGCGACAGTGTTCTCCCCAGGATTTTTTGAGAAGAGGGCGAAGACTTGGTGCGAAGCACCACAAGCAAACCGCGTCAGCGGTCGCGGGGGAGGTCAGGAGGGGGGTGCCCCCCTCGTGCCGTTGGAGCTTTTGAAAAACAGCGATTGGTGTTATTTGGTGGCACTTGGGAGTATTTTTTCAGATTTCTTTCGTATAAAAAACTCAAAGGAAAGGAGATCTGAGACAGTGTACCACAACTTTTATTACAGTTCACTGATTTCAATTATGAAGATTTCATTTTTGAAAACGAAAACGTAGCGAGAGACATACATTTATTCATCGATGTCAAAATTATCACCATAACACTCAGGTTTGGGGAGCATTTTTTCAGATTTTTTTCGTACAAAAACTCAAAGGAAAAGAGATCTGAAACAGTGTTCCATAACTTTTATTACAAACGAAAACATAGCGAATCTAGAGACATACATTTCAGTGTTCTCCATAGCTGAGAAATCTCCAGGGGCGGCTAATTCGCATGACAATGCATTATTTACACACTCTTTTATTTTGATAATGTATTCTTTTGTTTGGGTATTAACATTATATATGATCCAAAAACATAGGGGTGGCCCATCCCTCTAAATCCCTTTGTGGAGAACCCTGGTTATGCTAGTCATTTAGGGAAAAAACACAGAAATCTGTTCGAAATATATTATTAGTTAAGCTGAACAAACCATTTCACCATTTGTTTTTTGGTAAGTTCTATAAATTAAGATTTTGTGGAGCTGTTGCTAGTGATGTTCTGTTTTAAAGCCATGGCACCACATAGTGAGAACAAAGGCAATAATCCAGTTTAAATAACTGTTTTCGCTTTATGTTCACCAAAAAAATAAACGCCAGTTATACATCTTGTGGATCACAAAAACAGTCAGACATGTTGTCCAATACATGATATAATTATTTGTCAAATGTTTTATTTTCAAAACTAACCTGGTCACTATCAAATGGTAGTGTGTTACAGTTTGGGTCACATCTTTTGCAGTGATAGGAGTCCTGAAAGGGACAATAAGGTCAAAAGTGTTTTAGTTGAACTGTAGTCTATAGATTAACATAGATCTCCTGCTTGTAGACCGGAACTTACATTTTGCCAGCAGAATTAACATACATGCAAATGTGGATCAACATACGGTACAATGGGAGGCAATTTAGTACCTGTAGCAGTTAGAAACAGTTGCCAAACTAGTACAATGTCTGTTACTTTCTGACAACAAATGAAACTGTATCAAGTTTTATGTTTTGGCATAAACCGTATTCCTCCGATTCAAAAACCCCCTTTCAGAACCAAAGGTGAGGGAAAACATGTGGGGTTGTATAAACGGATGTCAAAGCAAAATCAAACACAGCAGTTAATTTATGCTAATTGATGCAATATTATGCAAATTTTCTGCCCATGTTTTTTTATTCACGTGAGCGCTGCAGACAACTCATACTTTGTGATATCGACTCATGGCCATGCTGCGTCGATACTGACAGTCGAATCTGTACGGTATAAATTAATGGAGATCGACAAGCTTTGAAATTTAGCGTATTTGCCATACCCTCTTTTGCTAAAAAATACGATAGCAATAAATCTTCGTATTTCGTGTATAGATAATCACCACGATACTTCGTTGCAACAAGTACGCTCCAGCAGCAGCTAGCTCCCCATACAAGCAATGCATAGCATGGCCGAAAAGGTCAGACAAGGAGTAAAGGGAAAGTCCCTAAAGTTCCGCTGGCTGTGATTGGTCAATTCACGCAATAGGTCAAAGGTGTCAGTGACGTGCATGAGGTCAGGGTAAAATTCTGTTCAGCACATGCATACAGTGTGGTACACGGTGTCCGTCCGATGTTTTCTATATTACGATTTTCAATTAGCGTACTCCTTAAAATAAACGATCAATTACATGTTTTGAGTTTATTATTTTGCTCCTACGAAATGTGATCTTATGAAAAGGCAGGTGCTAGGCTCGAACTGATAAAGTGTTGAAGCATCGAATCGGAAGGCTGGCCGAGACGAAAGATTGCTACGCCAATATGCTTACAATTTGATGAATTGAATTTTTGGCAATAAAACCTTGAAGTTTTTTATTTATTTGTATCGATGAACGAAATGTCTCTTGATGTGGAATTCAGTCATCTATGATCATGTGTTCGGAATGATACGAACATGCACGTTTTTGTTCTAACTGTAAGTGTATATGGCCGTTTATGAAGTTTGGTATTTTTCCCTCGCAAGACTTCGAAAGCATGCATAATCTTGAAAATCTATTACACTATCGCCTACTCATTGCCGGGACTAGTTCAGGAAAAGGACACACACAAGCAAGAAATGCCGTCCAAACAATAAATATATTTATAACATGAGAAAAAAATGTACAAAATTGATAAAACATAAAGAAAGAAATTCAAAGTATTTTCAGTTCATGCGCGGAAGAAACTTCGGATGTCGCGTTTGTCGATACAATTGCCCTCTTCATCGAAGTCAAACTCGTCGAAGTCTATATCGTCACCTTCCCCCTCGTCACCAAACACGAGTCCTACGGCTTCATATGATAAGTCATCATCGAGTACCGGAATCTCCTCGGACATCATGATGTCTTCAGTTCCGTCGAGCGCATTCCCGATACCAGTGGAAAGGAACGATTTTTTTCACCACGTGAAATGAGCGAATCGTACTTGATCGACACATTCAAAAACCCAACTATCGTAATGCTCATGTTATGGTCGCCAAATGGCATCGAAATATTCGATTCGTACTTGATTAAGATGTTCAAAAATCTGCTTATTTTGACGTTAGCAAAATGACAGTGACGAAAAGACGGCATTGTACTAGATCATTTACGTAGCGAAATCCAATTGGCAAGTGGAATTGTATCGCCAGGAACAATAGAACCGTTCCCGATTGACATGTTCCAACACCAAACAATAGTGTGCTTGTTTTGAGGTTTGATACTTCACTTTGGAACTTGTTTGTGACTTTGATAAGCAACGTAGGTGTCTCGGATATCCTTGTCTCATTACATGACAATGGCTCTATTGTTCCAGTCAGAATTTGGGTGTACCCCCTGGGGGGCGTTATAAACGAACTAACGACCAATTACGAATCGATATAATAATCCCGGGGGCGTTATAAACGAGCGGGGTTTTAGAATCGGAGGAATACGGTAACACCAAACTTCCTGTCACATGCATCATGGCAGACATGCAATAACAAGGGATTTTCAATATTTGACAGTAGATCATATTAGACAACATGGTAGAAAACTTGACCTTGCTAGGATGGCGGAAAAAAGCTCAGAAAAGTTGCAGAATACAATCTAGCATAACAATTGTCATTTAATTACCATCAACACATATATGAAGAAAAGAGAGATGATTAACCATCACATGTCAAGACAATAAACATCAGAAATTCTGGGTATAAATTCACGCCTTTTCGAAACCAGAGTTTCATATACATACATAGTAAAGGTACAACAGTGTACTTTTCACATGGTGCTGTGAAAATCTGTTTGCAGTAATTAGTATAGAGGGATGTCTGAATAAAATGCAATTACCGGTACAAGTATGCTAAACCATACGTCATGAGTGGATCTGACATTATTAGCAGTGCATGATTTGCTTCAGTTTCTGAAGTCACAGTGGTGTGCTTGGCTTGTCCACGTGCGACTGCATTTGCGAGGCAGAAGTTACAAGTCCACATGTTCAAGACAGCTAAATTTACTAAATTAGAATAATTTCATACATCATGAGTGGGCAAATTCCATACACTTGTGATTTTGGTTGTATACGCACCCTTCATTTCTCAACACAGAACCAATTGTGAAATATTTTGTGAACTATCAGCCTGTGAAAATACCGGTACACATAAATACCCTGAATTACCTCTTACCTGGTCTCGCCAAAATAAATCATCACCATCATAATTGTAGGTGATTTCATCACCAATCTCAATATCTCGAAGAGCGAAGAAACAGACGTGGGGCTTGCCATTGATAACAACTTTTTGCACTTTGCAGGTTGGGTTGTTATTGTCATCATTTACAAATCGTCCAAGTGACCCATCATCTTCAGAACCATCAACACTGCAACAAATTTAAAGCATATACTCCTTTCCAATAAACCAGTTGTAAGTGTATATTATTTGTTGTAGCTTTAAAAGGGTTGCCACACTTTCAACCTTATAACAATGTATATCACTGTAGGCTCACATAAATAAATTCTTTGCTATTCAAACTCATGTGTAGGTTTTCAGAATTTTTTGTGAAATCTCCACAAAATTTTCTAGTAGAAATTTTACAGCAAAAATGTTGTGTCACAAAAATAAGCTATGACTTTTCTATCATAGCAATGTATGTCTATATGCAGTCATGTTGTACGGTAACTATATGAACCATGTATTATCCTAATGGTTTCAAATCATTTAAGGAATTTGCATACCAGTAGGATGAAAAAACAGATCGTATTTGTGTGTGTTTTACAATTGCTTATCTGCCAACCTTTCAGAATGTTGAGTGGAAGCAAAACAAAGTATTTAGACCTGTGATAACAAAGAAAAGTAAAATAAATGTATATCTGTACTAACCACAACTTTTCTCATTGTGGCGTACATGAAACATGAAATACTCTTTTTGACGAAATTTTGATACCAGATGATCTGCTTCAGAACTTGATATAAGCTTTCCTCTATATTCCAAAACAAAGTCTCCTTTTGGATGGGATGCGTTGCAAATACTCCATGTCCTGGAAACAAGAATAAAGTATTTACCCTAATGTGCTATACATGTACAGGTATGTCCACAGGTGTTACATGTACATGTATACATTGCTTTGGTACTGCTTCAATATTTTACAAACACCAGTTAGGCATGAGAATTATTGTGCTATGCTGGATGCAACCCCTTACTACTGTTAACAAATTTAAATAAATATTTTTTCTTGCTTCTGGCTGCTGGGAGTGCAAGATTGACAGTGTGGGCTAACTGAACTTGCACTCTTGTAGACTTGAAATCGTTAAACAATACAAGCTCTGACTGGGTAAAAAACATTTTTTCATTAATGCATCGGGTAGATGGATAATAATCTGATTTTAAAATAATACGTATGAGGCAGTTGATATGATGTAGACACATGAGCGATTGTTAGATGTCAAATAACAGCTATTAGTTTGCTCCCAAACTTATTCCTTGTCTTGTAGTGGGTTATGCGAATCATTAAATCACTTAAAGTCCACAGTCGTCAGGTCTGCGGCTGTGTGCTATGGGTCCCACACTGCAGGTGCGTTGATATGGTAACAAATGCAATACCCTTTGCATTGATCAGAATTTTAAAATGGTGGCATAATATTGTGAAAGGCAACAGCCTTAGCTGAAGAAATATACTCACGTATGACATAGAAGCTGTACTGTTGTAATTGTATTTCTAATCACACATATTTCAATTTTTTCCTCTGTGATTTCATTGACGAGACACTAATGGTGCTTGAAGTGATCTTGTAGACACCCCAACCTTTTTCCGATGTGCTTCAAAGTGCCTCATTCTTAAATTGCTGCTTGTAAGTTTAAGGATACATATCAATTACAAACTACTTAAACATTTTAGGATAAATATATCAAATAAAATTAATCTCACCTTTATAATCACAGATGAACTTTTTTTTCGACATGAGGCTTGTCTTTATTTTGCTTTATGTACACCTCAAATTCAGACTGTTTATGTACTCGTCTCCTTCGTGATGACATAACTCCAAATCTATGGACTAAAGAATGGGAACAAAAGCAAACATTGAATAAGGTTGCAAGTATCGTGCAAAACAAATTAGTCAAATTCATCACTCTACACTTTTGCATATTGTGATGTAAAAGGTACAAGTTTATGAAAATATTACAATGAAACAAGATTAACTTTTAATAAATTGCAGAAAATTCTCTTAGTGACATATGTTACATACAGGTATATTCAAGAAAAGGCATGCATCATGCTTAACCTACATGTATCTACCAAGGTTTCTGCAATGTCCCGGAGTTAATAGTTTTCAGCAAATGACACTCTCTCAGCTTCAATTCTCTCCAGGCAAGAAATTGAGTAATAATGGATCAGCAGCCAGAACTTCTTCAAAATCTTCAGGGCGTTTAGGTAGAAGACTAGTTGCACTCTCTACTGTATCAAAAGAAGTAACAGACGATGATACAGATCCATTCACTGATGAACATTCAAAATCAGGGTCACAAGGCTGTTTCACTGAACTTTCAGTGACCAGGTGTTGCTTTCGTTTTTTTGCTCGTCTGACTTTGGAACGCCTTTTGACAGCTGCAGCACTTCTTTTCCGCATATCTGAACATGCAAACAGTATTGATACATATTTTGTTAGTTTAATATACTTATATTATTTCATAATATCTACTGACCAGTTCTTGTTTTACCAGTACTTGACACATTCCACTTCAGGTGCAGGTGTACATTAAAGGTCTATATTCTACTCTTTCATCACTGCAGAACACTTCAGGATGAGATCAAGGTTTTTTCACATTTTTTGTGATATTTTTCTTTTTAATGTTTCAAAATCATTACTATTGTGATAACATTGAGTTCTACTTAATATTCACTTTCTTTGCAAATGTTAACACAAAGAGATATTTTCTCAGTTCAGTTTGGGCCAGAAATGAGTAACTTATAAATAGTGTAACTTGCCCATTTATGCATGAACATTCATGTAGCTCTGACTTTTTGCCTGATGAAGGGAACAATACCTATCTCCAAAATCAAGTCTCACTTTACTGATAATGTTCATAAAACAAAATAAATCACTGCATGAGTGAAGCAAATACTGCACTATGTGTTACAATCACTCCAACTATCCCATATTTTGAATGTACAGTCATGGTCTCTCATCTACACTTATTGACATAACTATCCACTACACACTACAATCACTCCAACTATCCCATATTTTGAATGTACAGTCATGGTCTCTCATCTGCACTTATAGACATAACTATCCACATACACACTGACAATCACTCCAATCTATCCATATTTTGTATGTGCAGTCATGGTCTCTCATCTACACTCGTTGAAATAACTATTAATATACACACTACAATCACTCCAACTATCCATATTTTGTATGTGCAGTCACGGTCTCTCATCTACACCTATTGACATAACTATCAACATGCACACTACAATCTCTCCACTATCCATATTTTGCATGTGCAGTCATGGTCTCTCATCTACACTTATTGACATAACTATCTTTATCATTTACCTAAATTATCCCCATGTTTAACGCTAAGGAGAAAGCGCCCACTCGAATGGGCAATAATGTGCCGTTTCTATATGCACACAACAACCATTCTACTATCCCGTATTTTGCATGTGCACATCAAGGTCTCTCATCTACATTCATTGAAATAACAATCTATATGCACAATTCAATCACTCCAACTATCCATATTTTGCATGTACAGTCATGGTCTCTCATCTACACTTATTGACATAACTATCCACATACACACGCAATCACTCCAACTATCCCATATTTTGAATGTACAGTCATGTCTCTCATCTACACTTATTAAAATAATCTACATGCACACGACAATCACTCCACTATCCCATATTTTGAATTTACAGTCATGGCACTCTTATCTACACTTATTGACATAACTATCTACATGGACACTACAATCAATCCAACTTTCCAATATTTTGAATGTGCAATCATGGTCTCCCATTTACACTTATTGACATAACTATCCACATACACACTATAATCACTCGAACTATCCCATATTTTGAATATACAGTCATGGTCTCTCATCTACACTTATTGACAAAACTATCCACATACATACTACAATCACTCTAATTATCCAATACTTTGTATGTGCAGTCATTGTCTCTCATCTACCGGTACATTTCATGAAATAACTATCTGCAAACAAGAATTACTCCACTATCCCATATTTTCCATATGAAGTCATGTCATATTTTGAATGTACCGTCATAGTCTCCCATTTAACTTTTTGAAATAACTATCTACCATACATGCACACTGCAATTACTCCTACTATCCAATATTTTGAATAAACAGTTATGGTCGCTTACCTTAACTTATTGAAATAACTATCCACATAACACACTACAATCACTCCACTATCCCATATTTTGAATGTACAGTCATGGTCTTTCATCTACACGTATTGACATAACTATCAACATACACACTACAATCACTCCAACTATCCCATATTTTGCATATGCTGAGATGGTCTCTCATCTACACTTATTGACATAACTATCCACATACACACTACAATCACTCCAACTATCCCATCTTTTGCATGTACAGTCATGGTCTCTCATCTACACTTATTGACATAACTATCCACATACACACTACAATCACTCCAACTATCCCATATTTTAAATGTACAGTCATGGTCTCTCATCTACACTTATTAATAGAACTATCTACATGCACACTACAATCAATCCAACTATTGAATATTTTGTATGTACAGTTATGGTCTCTCATCTACACTTATTGACATAACTATCTACATGCACACAACAATCGCTCCAACTATCCCATATTTTGCATGTGACAGTCATGGTCTCTCATTTACATTTATTGAAATAACTATCTACCAGTAGATGCACACCACAATCAATGCAACTATCAAATATTTTGAATGTACAGTTATGGTCCCTCATCTAAACTTATTGACAAAATTAACTATCTACATGCACACTACAATCAAACCAACTATTGAATATTTTGAATGTACAGTCAGGGTCCCTCATCTAAACTTATTGACATAACTATCTACATACACACTACAATCACTCCAACTATACCATATCTTGAATGTACCGTCATTGTCTCTCATCTACACTTACTGAAAGAACTATCTACATGCACACTACAATCAAACCAACTATTGAATATTTTGTATGTACATTCAGGGTCCCTCATCTAAACTTATTGACATAATTATCTACATACACACTACAATCACTCCAACTATCCCATATTTTGAATGTACAGTCATAGTCTCTCATCTACACATATTGTCATAACTATATACATAGACACTACAATCAATCCAACTTTGCAATATTTTGAATGTGCAATCATGGTCTCTCATCTACACTTATTGACATAACTATCCACATACACACTATAATCACTCAAACTATCCCATATTTTAATGTACAGTCATGGTCTCTCATCTAGACTTATTGACAAAACTATCCACATCCACACTACAATCACTCCAACTATCAATATTTTGAATGTACCGTCATGGTCTCTCATCTACACTTATTGAAAGAACTATCTACATGCACACTACAATCAATCCAACTATCCAATATTTTGAATGTGCAATCATGGTCTCTCATCTACACTTATTGACATAACTATCTACATGCACACAACAATCACTCCACTATCCCATATTTTGAATGTGAAGTCATGGTCTCTCATTTACACTTATTGAAATAACTATCTACACGTTGATGCACACCACAATCAATCCAACTATCAAATATTTTGAATGTACAGTCATGGTCCCTCATCTAAACTTATTGACATAATTAACTATCTACATGCACACTACAATCAATCCAACTATCAAATATAAAGGATGACCATAATAAGTTGCCTAGCTTATACTGGATACCAAAGCTCCACAAAACACCTTACAAAGCTAGGTTTATCGCAGGATCTTCAAAATGTTCAACTACAGAGTTATCGAAGATACTGACTTCTGTTCTTTGTACTGTTAAACGGGGACTTCAAGCATACTGTGATGTTGTCTTTTCTCGGAGTGGTATAAATCAAATGTGGATATTAAAAAATTCGAAGGAACTCTTGGAAAATTTGAAATCAAGATCTGTTTCAAAAATAACATCTATTAAAACTTTCGATTTTTCCACATTGTATACCACAATACCACATAATAAATTGAAAGAACGCTTGAAAACATCATCAACCAAGCATTTTTCTACAAAAACGGTTCACGCCGTTACAAATATGTAGTATTAGGGTATAATTCTACATATTTTGTTAAAAATATTACTAATGCTAAATTGTTTTATACCGAGAAAGACATTATCAGTATGCTTGATTTCCTCATTGACAACATATTTGTTGAATTGGAGGGCACATTTTCCAACAGTGTATAGGAATTCCTATGGGCACTAACTGTGCTCCCTTGCTTGCAGACTTATTTCTGTTCTCATACGAGGCAGAATTTATCCAGAACTTAATTAAACAGAAAAAGGTCTCTGTAGCTCAAACTTTCAATCTAACATATAGA
Source organism: Ptychodera flava (assembly GCF_041260155.1). Classification (NCBI taxonomy): domain Eukaryota; kingdom Metazoa; phylum Hemichordata; class Enteropneusta; family Ptychoderidae; genus Ptychodera; species Ptychodera flava. The sequence goes on from NC_091928.1 coordinate 37,209,322, forward strand.
TACATAGACGATGTTATTTCTATGAATAACTCTGAATTCAGTAAATATCTCGCTATGATTTATCCTCCAGAATTGGAGATTAAAGAAACTACAGAAACGGCCTCTTCTGCTTCATATCTGGACATTTTACTTGAATTTGACTCTAATGGTCACCTTTCTACTAGGCTATATGACAAGAGAGATGATTTCAACTTTAGTATCATCAATTTTCCACACCTCATAAGTAATATTCCACTCTCACCAGCTTATGGGTATACATTTCCCAGCTTATTCGATATGCTAGAGCATGCAGTTCATATGGTGATTTTGTAGAGAGACATGGCCATCTCTCTTACAAACTATTAAATCAAGGTTACACCAGAGCAAGACTTGTCTCTACATTCAAACGCTTTTTGGCAGGTATCGCAAGCTGGTAGATAAATACAATATCTCTCTTCGACAAATGATCACTGATGGCATCGGTGACATTGGGCCTTAGTTAGTGACCACTACCTATCTGACTTACAGATTGATATATGCCGGGTGCCACATGTGGGGCAGGATGCGCTTACTATTTTCGAAACACCTGACATCACTTCTTGGTCTTCTGGCCAGAGGTCCATATATCTTTCTTTCATGAATGTGACTTTGTTTGTGTACCGTCTATTTACTGTCTGTTCTGTGCTGTTTTGTGTCTATGTTTACAACTATTGTCTTCCGAATTCCGACCTACTGTCATTGGATTATGGATTGGTATGATTGCAATTATTTGAATGTACAGTCAGGGTCCCTCATCTAAACTTATTGACATAACTATCTACATACACACTACAGTCACTTCAACTATCCCATGTTTTGAATGTACTGTCATGGTCTCTCATCTACACTTATTGAAGAACTATCTACATCCACACTACAATCAATCCAACTGTTCCATATTTTGAATGTACCGTCATGGTCTCTCATTACACTTATTGAAATAACTATCTACCTATGCACACTACAATCTCCAACTATCTTATATTTTGCATGTGCAGTCATGGTCTCTCATCTACACTTATTGACATAACTATCTACATGCACACTACAATCACTACTCTATCTTATATTTTGCATGTGCAATCACCGGTCTCTCATCTACACTTATTGACATAACTATCTACATGCACACCTCAATCTCTCCATTATATCCCATGTTTTGAATATACAGTCATGGTCTCTCATCTACACTTATTGACATAACTGTCCAGTACATGCACACTACAATCACCCCTCTCTCCCATATTTTGCAAGTGCAGTTACACTTCCCACGCTATAGATAGGAGTCTGATTTGACAGTATTTTAATTCAAAATGCCAAACGAGCTGTATCCCTTTGTCGCCCAGTTGAAACATTGGTGAGTCATACGGTATTTATGTCTATTGTTAAAGGGGTGTAAATTGAGACCAGGGTTGGACAAAACGTGTCAATACACACACTTAATCCCAGGCCAGGAGACCAGGGTAGGCCACAAACCATCCCTCTGACTGGGACACAAAGTTGTCTGGACATTGGCCAGCCACACCCGTTCATATTTGTTTTTTGGCCAACCATGTACCAGGCTAGGAAAAGGGCCTTGCAAAACATTGATTATCTCTACATGTTTATTGTGCGAGTCAAAATGTGTGTCCACACAGGACATCAAACCAGGCCAACACAATATTAATTATCTCTAAACAATTTACTCTGTGATCAAGATGTGTGTCCACATAGGACATCACACCTGGCTTAAAAACATTGATTATCTCTACATGTTTATTGTGCGAGTCAAATGTGTGTCCACACAGGACATCACACCAGGCCAACACAATATTAATTATCTCTAAACAATTACTGTGTGATCAAAATGTGTGTCCACATAGGACATCACACCTGGCTTAAAAACATTGATTATCTCTACATGTTTATGTGCGAGTCAAAATGTGTGTCCACACAGGACATCACCAGGCCAACACAATATTAATTATCTCTAAACAATTTACTGTGTGATCAAAATGTGTGTCCACGTAGGACATCACACCTGGCTTAAAAACATTGATTATCTCTACATGTTTAGTGTGCGAGTCAAAATGTGTGTCCACATAGGACATCACACAAGGCCAACACAAAGATATAATTATCTCTAAACATTTACTGTGTGATCAAGATGTGTGTCCACACAGGACATCACACCAGGCCTAACAACATTGATTATCTCTACATGTTTACTGTGTGATCAAGATGTGTGTCCACATAGGACATCACACCTGGCTTACACAATATTGATTATCTCTACATTTTACTGTGCGATCAGATGTGTGTCCACACAGGACATCACACCAGGCCAACACAATATTGATTATCTCTACATGTTTAGTGTGTGATCAAAATGTGTGTCCACATAGGACATCACACCAGGCTAACAACATTGATTATCTCTAAACATTTATGTGCGATCAAAATGTGTGTCCACACAGGACATCACACCAGGCCAACACAATATTAATTATCTCTAAACAATTTACTGTGTGATCAAAATGTGTGTCCACGTAGGACATCACACCTGGCTTAAAAACATTGATTATCTCTACATGTTTAGTGTGCGAGTCAAAATGTGTGTCCACATAGGACATCACACAAGGCCAACACAAAGATATGAATTATCTCTAAACCTTTACTGTGTGATCAAGATGTGTGTCCACCTAGGACATCACACCAGGCCAACACAACATTAAGCCTTTTCCTGCCAAGTCACTGAAAATCCGCTTGGAATTCGGTGTAGCCAGAATCTAAGCGCTGGTGAATGTTTTTCTACCAACTAGGTGGAAATCGGGACCATTTTGGGTACCCCTTTCCTGCCAAGTCAACAGCACTACGTTTTTCTATCCCCTGTGCGTTTAGGGGTCATCCGAGGACAGGTTTTCTGACAAGGAACGCCTTTTCCCCTCGAAATGGGTTCGCAGGGAGACGATAGACTGGGCGACAGAGGGATACAGCTCGTTTTGGCATTTGGAATTAAAATACTGTCAAATCAGACTCCTATCTATGGCGTGGGAAGTGTATGCACTTGCAAAATATGGAAGAGAGGAGTGATTGTAGTGTGCATATACTGGACAGTTGAGTAAAATATGAGACAGTTGTAAATGCAATTCATGTCATATGGTTAGGTCGAAAACACTGGCGCAAACGGTAAGATAAATAACCCAAGAAATTATCGAGAAAGTGAAGATGGCATCATCATTGCAAAAGCATGGCTGCCATGCACGACATGTACAATGATCTTTGTACTCTGCATGACCTAACACATAACGTTGTCATCAAGGTGCCAATACTGTTTAAAGTAATGTCCAAAACAACTGCAGTGATACATATTTCTTCTAAAATGAATAAACTAAAAATGACTCGGCAAACGAGGTTTAAATCTTCTTTCTTTTCCCTTGTTTGAGATCATGACAGAAGCATTTCATTTTAATGTGAACGTAAACGAAATTTACCTTTGGCTGAAATCAACCATAGGCAGGCTTTACGCCGCTTTGCTCTTCCATTTTAACCCAGGCAATTTCGATGGATATGTAATCTCGTGTTGGCGGTCAACAACGCTTTCAGTTGTGACGCAACATACTCTGAATATAGAGGAAGAATGTATTCTTAAAAGGTTACCTTGTCAGTTGCTTGACATCTATCACGTCATTGTCACTTTACAGCGACAATGACATGATGCTCTGACACTCGGAGAGTGATAGCTTTATCCTTGTCATTGTCGACAAACGTAACACAAGTGCAGCAAAGACAATGTCGTAATTCTACTGGTAATGTGCAGTATTGTACATGCTGTTACGCAATTGGATTGATTGGGAGAACAAATGTCCATGTACTTTTATAAGTGCACATTCATGAGCTGCCATGGACATTCATTGGTAAATACGAATATTTGTTGAACTCTGTTTTATTTGTCAACGCGTACATGATATTTCTGTCTTGTTTTCAATTCCCGAAACGAATACACAACTTGTATGTACAATGTAACAATGCACACAACGACGCAATTGTACATTCTTCAGGGGCGCAGATTGTCTTAGATTTATTTCTGGAGATTCATTGCACATCGTATCGACATGACTTTCTCACACCATGGAATTTCTTTACTTGAGTTTGAACTAACATTGACAACCGGTCCCTTCAAGAACTCATGGAAAGAGACGTGACGGTGCTTCGTAATACAATAGAGGTGTACCTCGATTATAATATTAAAACTATTGTCGTATCTCGTCATCTTTCCCCAGTCGATAAAGCCACCTACGGCAGCATGATCATAATCATACACAGAAGCCTAGAATTGTATTTTACACAGTGGCGTCTTGCGTAGCGGCATAGAAATACCAGTAGACACAAGCTATACTTCTACTTGTAAAAGCATGGCAGCCATTTTTGCTTCGTAATGCCCGATCTGACAGGTTGCGCAGTTGATGACGGTATCGATACTTCCGCGATTTATTGTTCATTTTCGGAATTGGATTTTCAACTTAATAACACGTCAGATATGAACTTTAATTATTTAGCTTTTTGTTCCACACAGAGAAAGAATTTCCAGCAGTTTAGTGACCAATTTAGTCCCACTGTGTACTACTTCTCTGAACATAGTGCATGTGTGAGCGCTCAGATAATTTTGAAAACGGACACTGGACAGACAAACTTGGCCTTCGAGCCTCGGTACGACAGTGGGCCATTCGGCTACCTCGGAAACATCAAGTCAGATCTTTTCTCACTGACAAACAAAACGGAATTAAGCAAAATCAGTTAGCCAATGAAATCACTTGCATTTTCCTACAACAGTAACATATAACCACAAATTACAAAAATTCGTAATTTTTCAAACAGAACATAAAACGCATGGAGAGCACTGTCTGTCACTGGTAATTTTCTTTTATTTGTTTTTGTAATTTTATAACATTGGACCTGCGAGCTATATATCTCAGAACAGGTTAGTTTTACCTGGGAAGACAACTTTTTTAAGTTACCTGCCCTGGTAGCTGGTTGCAATGTCCACGAATTTCGAACACTGGCTTTTGCTGGTAAAATATCAATGACAGACTCGATGAGGGTGTCTCCATGTGAACGTCCTTGAACCCATGACAACGACCGTCAATTTTTCTGCGTTCACTATAATCGTACATATTTGCGCGTAGCGTTGGATGGGCGATACCATTTTCCCAAAGTGGTAAAAAGCAGGAGTATGCAAAATGTCGTTGCCCAGTCACAAAGAATTCAATCACAAATCGCAGTGAAAATGCAATTCATAGGATTTTGATCAGTTATACAGGGCTCGAAATATATTTTTTAACCACCTGTCCACTGGACAAGTCTTACAGCTAGGCGATGTTGCCGTGAGTGTGTGGGGGTTCGAATCTCGTTTGGGTTATAGTAAAAATTTATATTTCTTTAACCTGAGTGGACAGTCCTGCTGGTGGATATTTACTTGTTTCTGAGTCTGTCTGATAGCCAGTAAAAAGCTTCGTGCTTTTCCGATTACTATATGTGTGTGTACTGTGTACTGTGTCTGTGTGTCGTCTGCTCCACGCACACCGTGTTGCTCGGTCGCGCACAGAATTGCAACATCTTAAGTCGGTTACTGTGACCAACTCTTTTGGGTTGGAAGCAGTGGCCGACTGGTTTTGTGTGAGGCCTAGCAGCTAGGCGATGTTGCCGTGAGTGTGTGGGTTCGAATCCCGTTTGGGTTATAGTAAAAATTTATATTTATTCTAAGAAACTATACTACTTTCAAGTCACCTGAGACAATGTCCAGAGAAATTGAATGTCATTTTTAATTAGTTTGATAGGAAGTTTTTGACAGAACCGACGAGTGAATCTGGGAAAGTTCAACAACCTCACGTCTGTGTTATATGCAAAATGGCGCAACAACGCCATCCCTGTCGAGATGGCTCTGAGAATCTCCCAATCTAAGAAATTTGAGACGTGACCTTAGATAAATCAACATGGCTGACTCCTGTAAACAGTGATTAGATATTATCGAACTTTCTTTTACTTTTTTCTGACAGGTAAATATCCAAACAATGATTTTCAAAATTTTAAAAGGTACATAATTTTAAACTTATGAATATTTGCTGTAGTCATTGGTTGATACTGGTTGCAGGCTGAAAAAATCTACCTGTCAACTTGGGCAAGTACTTTTCAAAACTACTCGTCCCAACCCAAATTTCACTTGTCCAGGACAGGCAGACAGGTATTATTTCGAGCCCTATTATAAACTAAAACTTGGGAAGACCAGACCTTGTCCATATTATATCATTCTTTAATTATTATTGTGAGATAAAGTGAACGTCCCTCCTGAAAGATAGTCAAGGCCGGATGTTTTGCAACAAGTCTGTGAATGTGAGTTGTTCATTTGTGACATGTCAGCGGTGTGGACTCGGCGACCCGGCTGTACCAGGCTCTGAAACAATTCTGGAAAGACTACGCAAGACAGAGACTGTAGAATTTTGTCTTTTGTCCGTTCATATTCCTTGTTCACTGGCATTTGGCAAAATGAATGTCCCACGTATATTTCTAAGTGACCACACGATGTTTTTATAAACATGCTATAGGCTATAGCTTCATGTGTACTTCGTCAAATCACAATATCCCCATTCTTTTAAGCCAGAGCCAAATTATGGCCAACTTTGCAATATTTGGAAAGAGTTCACGACAATCGTTGTAAAGAAGCATGCAGACCGGCCATTAAACTATTACTTCTAAGGCTGCTTAGCATTACCTTAAATTGTTGATATTCGACGCAGAGATCTTCATGATTTACAAGCCCGCATTGGGTGCAACGGGGGAAATACTTCTTGTAATAACGAAGATACATGACTACGACTTCATAATTACTGAACATGTTACATTTCTATTGGTACAGCCTTGAAGGCAACAATTGGCACTACATAATTGACAGGATGTAGGACAAAATATTGCAAGATAATGAACATTCTTTATCAGCAAACATTGATTTTTAGTCCTGGATAAACTACGCAATGGAGGGAAACCACATGTGCTCATGTTTTGTTATGGAGACTGCGCTTTTTTAATGCATATCGGATAACGCCAGACGTCCATTTACTTTGTGTACTTCATAGTAATTCTGCGTGAAACACACAGAATTTTACATTAAGGAAGCTCTGCTATTTATCGAAACAGTTGTAGAAATGCTACGTTAGACAAGGACAGAGAGGTGTAAAAGTCATATCTTTATTGATCAGTATACATGTACCTATCCCGTTCCTCTGTAACTGCTGCTGTATGAGAGTGGAAATTACCCTAGCTGGGGCTTGGGTTTTTTACGTCGGCGACATCGCTTCGCAGGCGAGGAGCGGCAGCCATTTTGTTGTTAACGTTGTTAACCAACAAACTGCTAATGCAGTTCGGGAAAACTCTAAAACTCATGAGGTTCATCGTGCATATCTCGACGTTTACCATGAAGTATCACGCCTGATATTTTACGTTGAACGTCACTAGGATGTAGCAATATGGGCATAGGTATACCGGTATGATAATACTGAACATCACACCAGGCCTACACATTTAATTAACCCAACATGTTATTTCTATACACATAACTGTTAGTTGTTCAATTACCTGTACATGATGAAACTCCAGTGAGATAGAAATATTATATGTTGCTGTAGTTGTCACTTCTATTTATGCAGAGCAATGACATAAATTATACCTTTTAATAAACTTGTGTTATTCCAAAAAATATGGGTCTAACAAAATCATACAAGTTTTTGAAAGATATCACTATAAGCCTTCATTTCATTGTGCTCATTAATTAACACAATCAAATTAAACATTTATACATACCTTAATTCTGAACTCAGTATTGGGATGACGAATTGTAATAACCCGATGATAACTACACTGGATTCAGACAAGCAGACTCATCCAATACAGTCTCTACACTGTCAACCTGCACAGGAAAGGTTCCGAATAGCCTTCCCGGGGAAAACGCAAAATCAGTGAGAAAGTACTGGCCTAAGTGGGTAGCTGAATTAGCGTGGTTGGAAAAACAGAAACTGAATAGACTACAACATACAGAGAATTATTCAAATTCACAACACATGTAATTCTATGAGATGTGAGATTGTCCAAATGAAGTTTCTGGTGACTGTCATTATCTCAATAAACAAGATAAAATAATGGAAAATTTCAATTGGAATGTTTACATTAAGTTCTATACTCTACAGAGCCTCTCACCCGTCGATATCGGGGAGATATCTCAGGTACATATACAGCATTCATCACAACAATACTTCTCTATTAACCTTTGTACATTATCGGAGCCCTGGATGATATTATTATATTCAGATTCTTCCAAAAAGTCTAGTGTGGTGCTTACATTTTGTCAGAGAATCCTGAGGAAACCAACTTATAACCCACATTGTATCTGTACCCAGAAAACTGCATATTGGTGGACGGTCAGACACAGTGCTATTCTCTTGGTAAATGAAACTCATCTAAGCCATGAAACAGATTTACAGCCACAGTAGCTGTAACTTTTGGTGATTTTTCACCTCCTTATGTGAAACACGACATCAACAAGCCAATCTTCAAAGTTTAAAATAAATTATACTGCGCACACAAACACTCAAGAAAATAACTTTACACACAATATATATATATATATATATATATATATATATATATATATATATATATGTGTGTGTATATGATATAAAATATTATAAAATATTATGTTTCTTTCTGTTTTACCAACATTTCCAAGCAGTTACAGAAAACAATCATTTGTTCATTTCTCATTGATTACCGCAGCATAGCTTGCTATTGGAGAAAAAACGGAACTAGAACAGGTTTTACAAACAAAACACTGTTTTGTGGCATCTGCTTATCTACCTCCTTGGCACTGTCTCAAATTTAGAGAACGAGCGATGAATGCATGTGAATCGTACAGACGACGACGCGTCTGCCATGCCACGCCTGTCGGCAGGTCCTCCTAATTACTGCCCGTCACTGCCCGTCAGGAAATTAACCTCCCAATTACTGCAATCAATCGATATCTCAACACCAAATACCACTACTATTTGTCAAAACAAACGAAACAATATTTCCAGATCCGAAAAACGTTGATTTTCGATCGCGTAGCAACGCTAATCGTGTGACATGATCGTGTACATGCATCACCATCAACGCAGTATGCCCCTCGACGTCCAACCACTGCCCGTCAGGAAATTTACCTTCCATTACTGTAATCAGTTGACATCTCATATCAAAATCATTACTCACCTCTAGAACCAAACAAAATTGCCAGCCCCAAAAACGTTGATTTGCGAACAAGTGGCGACGTTAGTCGCCTGCGCTGCGGTTCATGTTCTGGATTTCTCGACCACGTTCGATTATTTGTAACAACTTCCGTTCCTTTTCTCCAATTATTAGATTTCCGCGACCAACGCTTGTGTAGTATGTGTGTTGCCGAACAACATACGGCGGTAAAAATGTAAAAAACAAAATTTAAGCAAATATTCAAAATAAAAAAACAATATGATTGCAGAATGGCATCTAAAGATTACGAATTCAGATTTTTACATTCGTAGCTGATGAAATAAACATGTTGAAGCAAGTGATCGGCACGATAGCGGCGATGAATTTGCAGCCCGTAGATGCCATTGTTTTCCTATGAGGCGCGAGCAACGTGTTTTTGTCGAAGTACAGACGGCGGTACAAATGTAAAATCACAAAAATTTAAGCATATATTTAAAAATAAAAAAACGATAGGATTGTAGTACGGCATCTCAGGATCTCAGGTGTGAATTTGTGTATCTATGAATGAAACACTAAAAAAGATGAAGCCTGCGATCCGCAAGGTACTGACAACACACGAACCACTGTTTTCTATGGGGATTTTTCGTATCATGCATCCACACTTATAATACCTAAAACTCGCCGGTTCAATTTTTTCATTCTTCGCACGAAATGGAAGAAAAGATACAGTCGTTTGGATGTTCATCGTAACCAAAAACGTATCGTTTTCGATTTTAAAATTACGCCCTACTTTTCTTGTACGAACTGGTTTCTGGCTTAATTAGCAGTGGTGCTGTACATGATTAGGACATAACCACTTGCCAGTGTCAACATAATGGAATTGTGCTCAAATGATGACCATGCAATTAAAGGTTATCGTTCCTCGTATATAGACATAAACATCGGATATCAAACTTTGCTATAACGGATAAAAATGAGATAAACTCAGTTATTTTTCTGACCAAATTGTTCCGCAAACTTGTACCCCTAATAAACTTGATCGCGCTGGTCAGTACATGTATAGTCATCGATCGCTGGTTGAGAGCGAAAGGCACATAGGCCTATTCTAATTTAAAAAGCAAAATCGGCGAAATTTTAAACTTAGTTCAAGTTAAATATGATAGTTGTACTAACCGGTAATGAAAGAAGCTCTTTGGACCTACGATGTGTCCCACAAGCACACCACACAGCGCAAGAGAGACAGATCCCGAACGTGTCGACCTGTACGCTTGCAAGCAGTATGGCAATAGGGCGACATGTTAACATCAACGTTGTCCAATGGTGGCGCTCGTGTTGACATCAACGTTGTCGAATGGTGGCGCTCGTTTAGGCAAACTGTGGGTGCGTAGATCCTGGCGCGGCACGCACCTCACAACCACAATTTCACACTCATTTTCCCGGTGCGTAGCAAAATGAGGCCAGTTGATAAAAACGTTAGTAGGCATTTTTTAGGCAGTTCTTAGGCCATTGGAAGGCTAACATTATAAAGCCAGGGCTTTTGGCTTTATTACGCAAGTCTGGTCTCGATAAGTATCGAATTCCTTTCTACATGGTCTCGACAGTACTAGTACACAAACGCACACACACACACCACACACACACACACACACACACACACACACACACACACACACACACACATATATATATATATATATATATATATATATATATATATATATATATATATATATATATATATATATATATATATATATATGAAAAGAATATCCCTGTGATCATGTTATGCGGTCATGATTGAGTCACAGCTGACTGAACGCGCTTATCTTATATGGCCGAGCCATAGTTTACTTGGAGAACTCAGGCTGCTCTCATGGATTATAACTACACTTGTTATCGGTTTTCTGTGCGAATCAAGTGGAACAACGAAAGACCAGATATGGTTTAACTCAAAGAATTTATTTGACATATACTCTACCATGAACGTCAGTGAAAATTCATCGATCAAAATGTCACAATGACGAGCGAGTGAAGCAGGACGCAACATTACTCTGTCACATTATTACCGAAAACAGATTGCTATCGAGTATATTTCAAAAAGTCGTCTATTTCGGAACATTATTCACAGAACACTGTTTTCCAGACTCTTCATGAACCTTTGAAAATTTCAACAGTTCGTTTCACGAAATTACCAACTCTATTGTTTTTAATATTTTACGAATAAAACCTAATGCAGTTAACACGGTGTGCGGCTCGAATTTAAAAAAAGTCGGTACGAATATCAGGAAGCTCAAAAGTTCGACGACAAGGCAATTTGGGAAATTGGATACATATGCAAAATACATTAAATTGACGTTTCAAGTTCACTGAAAATCCTGCAATCTATCATCGCTTTGAGAGAACAAAACATCATTTGTTCTTATAAATCTGTAGTCGGGAGAAGTATCGTCGCTGCTGTATGAAATGACAAACACTCTGCGCTTTCTGGGCTCGATACGTTGACTGCTATAAGATGCCCCGGCGATGTTGATCGTGATATTAAATTTGCTGCATGTGAAGGTTGCTCGAGAAAACATCCCCGCTGCTGCAACTGTCACGGTACTCTGTCTTTGGGCAAAGTCGACGCTCCTTATCATGGTGTTGGTGGACATCGACAGATGCTCGTGGCAGCAGAAGACAATCGTCGCAGTACTTGGCATCAGTTGATTTCCAGAGTTTGCAGCGCCCGTCAAAATATCTCACATTACTTCCTGTTGATTCAGAGAGTTTACTGCCTTCGAATTAATAGACCTGACAAAACTGTGGCCAGAAATTGCATTATTTGGGTGAGAGGAATACTATGCTCACTTACTTTCTAGATGTAGTCTTTCGTGCACTGTGGTTTGTTTTGCGTCCCTTTATTGCAACTCATTCAGTGATAGTTTTAGCAATACTTTCCAGTTTGTTTTTTGCCCATCGGTTGGCGCTTATACCATATCTGGTGGTGGGGTTGTAATTAAGGTCAGGTAGAACGGGAATGTAATTTGTACATGTCATCTGAGCGATGATCTTTATATATTTTGTAGGTTTCAACAGGACAGATACTCTTGTCTTCAACAGCGAACAGTTTCAATGCGTATGGGCACACGTTTACATATTGACCACTCGAGGTTTTGTTGCCAGCTTCGGAGAACTCAAGAAACTTGCGACCCACTGTAGTTGTTTTCAGAAGTATTTCGCCCCAACACAATTTTCTGTTTTCGTCACAGGCTCAAAAACCAAGGAGCCTGCTGTTATTCCACCATACAGTGTATAAGATTTATTCTGGGCTGAAGTTACAGAGTATTTTCAGTCAGTGGCTCGGCGGCTCGAGATTTGTTTCCTTAGCCCTTCGACTGAAGATGGCAACACTTTGCTCTGAGTGCATCTTGAGACATCTTAAAAACCGTATCTCTACAGATTGAATACCGGTAGCCTTTCTCTGAAAGATAAAGTTCGATGCCTCATTGGTAGCTTGTTAGGGTATCGGGATCGTACTCACTGTCATCACTCTGACTGATCTGACTGATGTGTTTGTGGTTTTAACTGTGCTTTTTCAGCGTTGATTTGCGATGAATCGGTCAATTTCTTCGCCTCTGACATTTACGTGACGCTTCTCCGTTGCCGATATTTTGCGGTGTCTACCTGCTCGTCAAAAACTGACAGCAGACTACAATTTTTCCCGCCCGTACATTAATTGATGTAAATTCTACAACCAGCAGTATTTTATATTTTATACATTTATTTTAATGCTTGGGAGGCTGAATTTCTAGGTCACAAGGTTTCCTGTCATGGTGTGTCCACAGATCTAAATAAAATGTCAGCTATTCAAAATTGGCCTACTGCCAAGTCATTAGTTGAAGTTCGAAGCTCCTACGAACTAGCAACCAACTATCGTAGATTTATCAGGGGTTTTGTGGCAATACCTATGCCGTGAGCTAATCCAACTAAGAAGAATGCCTTATTTCAGTGGAATGATCCATGCAAGGGTGGCCTTTGACAATTTAAATATGTTCCTGACTACACCCCCCCGCCCCCGTTAGCTTTTTTATCAGAGAAAGCTGGGCTCATACTTTATTGTGATGCATCTATCTCACAGATTGGTTGTGTATTGAGCCAGGTTCAAGGTGATGTTTAGCGACCCATTAGTTATGCTGGAAGCTTATTGACTGAACAGGAAAGAATAACTGCATAACAAGAAGAGAGCTCCTTGCAGTAGTACAGTATGTCAAATACTACAAAGATTACTGCTGCTTAGAAAATTCTCTGTTCAGACAGGTCGATCATCATTTGAGTGGTTCGCCAATTTTAAGAACACGAAAAGTCAATTAGCCTGATGCCTAGACATTTTGACATGTTGCATAGACCTAAAAACAAGCACTAGGAAGTGGTCGTGTTTAGTCGTAGGTCAGAGAACATTAAGAGGTGGGAGATTGTACAGATCAAGATAGTACACAAGTTGAACGCACCAGTAAGTCGTGTAGATGTGTAGGTAATGAAACAGCTGGAGTTCCAAAATGTTTGTGTGCCACATAAAAGACATTTTTTTTCAAAAGGGGCAGGGGGTGAAGGTCAAGTGCCGGAACGTAACCAATCGATGAGGGGACACTTCCACTAAGACACATTAGCATACGCGGGTATTGCCCAAAGTCAGCCGCAGGATGATGTTGCAAGTTATCAGAAACAATACGCAGTATGGGACCATGAAATCCTTTGGTTATGGCAGAACTTAGAGCACAACAGCTTATGAATCCCAATATATCACTTAAGAAACCGGTAAGGAAAGGCTGCCATGGGTCCAGGTTCCCTAGAAGTTCTGCCTTAGAGTCTCATTTGTCTCATTCCAATGGCTAAGGGTGCGTAAATTGTTTTTAGGTTTTTTAGATTTCAGAAAATCAGTTTGTGCGTTAGCAAAACATTATCTCAATGACATTTATCGAGTAAGTATAAGGTGTAGTCTATGACTTTAAGGTCCGAGGTCACAAGGGGATGATACCGGTATACATAGGGTAGGGTTTGTTTGAAAAACCATTGGTACGGATGTCATCAGACATCATAGCTTATATTAGGACAAGTGACATTTATGGCAGAAATAAACCCTCAAAACTGAGTAAAAGAGCTCCCATGCAGGCATACTTGCGTGGTGCCACAAGGGAATACATTGCTATACATGTGCTTGGGCCTTTTCTTGAGTCAGCAAAGGCTAGCCACAAAGTATTGGAGGACGGTGATTATTTCAACAAGTGGATGGAGGCGTATCCACTCCCAAGTGAGGAGGCGAGAACTGTAGCAGAAGTGTTGTTCAGTAATTTACTATCTTGATTCAGATTTCCTCTTGAATGTAACAGTGATGAAGATAGAAATTATGTCTCGAATATTTTCAGGGTAGTGTGTGATTTACTGGGTGTGCATAAAACTTATACCACCCCTAAAACCCACTGTCAGATGGTCTTGTTTAGAGATACGATTTGTCGAAAGTCAGTTAAATGAAAGCTTAGGACCTGGTCAGTTATAGCTACGTTGTACTACTGCTACAATAACATAATGTATGAGAGGGTGAATAATTGACAACCAGTTCCAGTGGTGAACGATGCGCTCTGAGCTTACACATACACCGTTAAGCATACATACACTATACCAATACCAAATCTCAGACTATACATATACTAATACCGATATACATGCTGCCAAACCTTAGATGATATAATATACTAAAGGAAAGTGATTAATCCCGGCTGTAATATAGGCGGTTTTGTAGGGAAAGCAAAAGTGTTTTTGACTTTGATTGGTTAAAGATGAGTCCCGTCAGAAAATTAAAACTGTTTAAACAAAGGACACTGGGAAAACCTGACGAGATGACAATCTGTCTTCATTGTCAAGGAACTAAAAATAAGTTATCTCTGCTTTATCTCAACAAAAACTATTTTGTCTGGTTTCTGTGTGTTGACGGTAAGGCTGACAGAAACTGACAGACAGTGGATATCTTACTGGCATGTTAAGGATGCTGATATGTTTTTGGTCCTTCAATTTGGTCTGAAAATTAAAACTTTTTTAAAACAAAGGATATTAGGAAAAACTGACGAGATGACAACCTGTCTTCATTGTCAAGGAATTAAAAAGTAGTTATCTCTGCTTTTTCCCAACAAAAACCATTTTGACTGGTTTCTGTGTTTTGACGGTAAGACTGACAGAGACTGACAGACAGTAAATATCTTACGGGCATGATAAGGATGCTGATATGTTTATGGTCCTTCAATTTGGGGTGGCTGTTCTACAAATGTTGTATTTAGCATTTTTTAATGCTTGGAAATCGTTGGCTTAGTGTTGAGATGTGTCTTAGAACTCGTTAGTGTGATAATGGTTTATTCCGTATTTGTGTTGTGTGCAGCTAGAGGTGCACACAACACAAATGTAACACGTGTATGCTATTTGAATATGCATTACACGTGTATCTTGCTATTGCCTGTGAATTGTTGTGAAGACGGACAGCATGTTTTCACCAAAGGACTGAAATCTGTCTTGGCATGCTGAAATAATCTTTAAAGGACTTTGGATACATCGATTCTAGACCGTATATTTGCTCATCTCTCGGGATTTATTTTAATGCCAATCGTCAGGAAGCTTAGTTGATTTGCGACAACTTCTGTCACATGTGTTCGACAAGCTTGCATCGTAAAACCACTAATCAATCACCACGACAAGGTAAATGATGGTGGGCTTTTTTGCCAGAGTCATACTGACCTTTTACCAAGTACAGTAGTGTTGTCTAACTTAGAAATTAATGTCAACTGATGAGCAGCTGCAGAATACAGTTTGGTTGATCTAAGCCTTCAGTTATGGACAAAAAGTGCAGTTTATTTGTTTGGCGCATCTCCATCCAATATGGCGGCACTCTATAAGGGTAGAGCTGTATACGGTAAGAGTGGAAGTCGATTTCTTGTTCACAAACTGCTCTGAGCAGCTCACTTCTTGGCCGCCACTTGATATTGCAATATATTGTAATGGTAGCAGTAGGTTGTGTCTTAAAATCTCTTCCTTCGAATAGGTTAGACTTGAGATATATCAATTCCGAACCAACTGTTTGCTCATCACCCAGGATTTATTTTGATGCCAAACGTCGGGAATTTGTCTGATTTGCCACAACTTTCAGTCAATATGTGTCGGACTAGAAAATTATCGGGCATCCATTGACCAATCGCATAGATAGCAGACTTTGTTATCAGTGACCCACTCATCATGTTACCAAGTACAAAATTGTAGCCTTGTTCAGAAATCAATGTCAATACAAACATTAATACGCGCATGCATGAAATTCAATATCAACTGACTGTCGAGTCTAAACGTCGAGATAAGTTTGTTGGCAAGAATATGGGGCTGTATCGTATTGAAGACATGAAAAAATCTGCAAAAAGAATTCTAGCATGGGCACCAGGTTTCTCAAGATGTTTATACAACTCATTCAAAATAACAAAGTTTGGCATCTTCAACACCTTTTCCAGTTCTATATGCAAATTCAAGAGTATCCAACATATTTTCAGTCTTGGATAGAATGAACTGTTTGATTATTTTCACGAATGTTTTCATCACAAGAGAAGTGAGGGCAACAGGATGGATATCGTTTTGCTGTTTTGGATTGCTTCGTTTGGAATTTGAATAACTGTTGAGGTTTCCCATAAGGCCGGAATAGAAGCATTATTTAATGAAAGTTGAAATAGTGTTGAAGTACGCTGCTCAGTTGATCGGCACACAATTTAAGCGTGCTGCCATATATACCATCAGGACCTGGACTTTCCTCACATTGATCGTTCTCAACGACTTAGCCACTCGATCCTTACTGATAATTATGTTGTTTTCCAACTGCAAAGAAGCTTTTATACTATTTACCTCAGCTGAGAAACTATGTGACTCAAAACGAGTAAAGAAGCCGTTGAAAACGTTCGGTAAGGTCAGTTCCGTTTCACCAACAAGACTAACAATTGAGTGATTACGTTCTGTGGCAGTATTGGCCGCTGCCATCTTCTTGATACCCTGCCAGGCTTTGCGAAAATTACATTGTTCAAATGTGGATTCAATTTTTCTCTTATATGTCAATTTCGCTTGCCTAATCGCTGCCCGAACCTCCTTGTTTCCTTGTTTATTTTCTATCTGACTACCCTGGAAAAACACCCTTTTTTCTTATTAAGGACCAACTTAACATCTTTAGTAACCCATGGCTTGTTATTGGGGAAGTTTTGAACTGTTTAATAGGTATGATAGAGTCAACACAGAAATAAATATACGAAGATATAACATCTACAAGTTTGTTCAAGTCCTTGCTAGATTCATAAAATATCTGCCAGTCTGTACATTCAAAGCATCCCCGTAAGCTCTTTGTACTATCTGCAGTCCAGTTCTTGACACGTTCCACTATGCTTTCAACATGCTGTACGACTTGTCTGTAGATTGTTGCAAGAAGGGGTGGATTGTGGTCTGATGAACCAATAGGAGGAAGCGGTATTGATTTGTACGCACCTGGAACTGTGCCAAAACACAAATCAATTGTTCTATTCAGGCGTGTCGGGCAGGTGATGTACTGATGGTATGATTTCAGAATTCTGTCATGTGCACAATGGTTGAAATCACCGAGAATGAATTTTGGAGCGTCTGGGGAAATAGATTCCAATTTCTGAATATTATTTTCGATATGTTCAATGGCTCTTGACGTATTAGCGCGGGGGTGGATGTACACCACAGTGAAAAACAGCTGAGGAAATTCCCTTGGCATGTAAATTGGACGCAAGGAAATCGACAGAAGTTCAATGTCAGCTGTACAAAATGCTTCACGGACAATCACTGTGTTACAAAATTGCTTATTCACATAAAAACATACACCGCCACCGTGTAGTTTTCCTGTAGTTTCTTCATCTCTGTCCAGACGAAAAGGAGTCCCGAACCCTTCAATAAAAAGATCTTGATCACAACTCTCTGAATTTAACCAAGTCTCAGTGAACACAAGAAGAGAAGCTTTTCTGTATTCATGCGTATTTTACATTAGTTTGAAGCTCGTCAGTTTTTGAGCGAGGAGAGCGAACGTTTGCTAACACAACAGTTTGAAGTGGTGTTCGGCAACTTTTCTCCTTTTCAACCTCTGTCTAACACCACCTTTCTTACGCCTTTTCCTTTTCCGAATCTCGTCCTTCTTCCCCAAAAAATTCGCATTATGTACATTTTGAGGCTCTGGTATAATTTCTGCTGGGAAGGAGTCATTCAGTGTAAATGACGACACCTGTTCAGATGGCTGGCGTAGGCTCAGTAGAAATTCCCTTGTGTAGGTGGTAAATCCAACATGGCCGGTATTGCGTACGGCACACACTGTATAACCAAGATGAGAGAGTCCAAGCAGCAAAACCAGGAGTACAAGAAACGACTTAGAAACGTTCAAATACATAGACATCTAACGTATGTGCATAGGGCCTCGCACAAAAATCAGTCCAAAGATTTATACTACCAACCTTTCTTTGCAGCTTTGGTGTCTTTGTCGTATTTTATCACTGGTTTTGTAACGATTTCTTTTCCTCCTTCGCCGTGCAATGTATTTGTCCTTTGACAATCTTGACTTTAGCGAAGTTTTGTCACTGTGTTGCGTCTATTATCTGACCAGTTTGATTGCCTAATTCACCAAGTCAAGCAAGGGTAGTAATTTAGTCTATTATCTGATGAGTTTGAGTGCCTAATTTGCCAAAGTAAGCAAGGGTAAATTACTAATCTGTGGACGCTGTCACCAGATTATCACCGGATTAACTTTGACAAAGTCAACAACGAACGCACCAGCAAGGTATAACTGAAGAAAGGGGCGAAACTCTCAAAAGCCGTGTCCAGATGTGGTCCGTAAAACTAGTGGACACTTTATATTCATGTATTCAGAAACAATCAGAAGGCAAAACAAACTTGAATATTCATTTGTAAACGAACAGGTCGGAAAGGAGGACCTCCCAGGAATGCGTGGTATGTGTTCAACACACCTTGCTAACGTATCGGAGATGTGTTTTTCTACTCTTCCGGCTGGCCCGGCAAAAACCACGTAGGTCGACGTTCCTAACACCGCATCGAACTGAATCAGAGTCCAACAATTCCGTGTAAATCAAGAACAGGAACGGAAAAGGCTTTATTAACTTGATGTTCGCGCTCGCCTCCAACTTGTTCAGCTCATTAACTGTGTTTTTGCAATACATACACTTTCGTATCAGTCTTTTTTATAACAAAACAAGACACGTCTTACATACGACCGGCTGTGCTTTACAATAAGCTTACAAGCAGGGTTGTCGGTTGGTGACTGCGACCGTGCCTGCAGATTTTATACACCGCTGTATTTTGCTTTGAATTTTTCAATTGACCCTATGTGCTAAGTTAAAACAAAAACAAGAAGAGTCGAGTGTTCTCTCTGCAAATCAAGAAGCATTTCGAACACGAACGATTCGGATATCTTGACCTCAACATTACTAGCTACGCAGCTCGAAAGTTATTCTCGGAAACAGGACGGGAACATTAGTCAAAGCCGGATTTAGCGTGGTAACTAAGGAAACCGGCTTTTCTTTCTCAGAAAGCATGCAATGTACTGCATACTGCTTATGCTCCCTTCGCCCCTCTGAGCCATAACCGCCAGTGAGCTACCAAGAACATGATAGTTCAGTCGCGTGAATCTGTGTATATTTTGATACATTATTTTATCAATCCTTATACTCAACTACCTAACGTATCAAACAAGGGTCGTAGTCAGGTTTTTAGGGTGTTCCCGAGGACACATAATTGATAAATAAGTGCCACAGAATGATTTTCACCAGGTTTGAGAATTAACAAATCATATCAAAAGCATGTCAATTCGACAAGTGTAATTGTAACTTGAAAGTTTACATCGTTCACTGTAAAGTTGTTTTTATACAAAACACATTTCGGGAAAGCTGACATGTAAGGGAAAGACATAGCACGGTCCCTCCACCATGGACATAGCGACTGAGTCCGACGGAGGCGCAAAAAACAGTGCATCCACATTTGTGTCCGATGTACACATCTCTGTGATAATCCAGTTTCTCAATCGACGAACTCTGCGTCAAATTGTAGTGAACTCCGAGCATAGTCCCGCATATAAAGGCGAGCCAGTGGCCAGATGATGATGGATTGCATAAACGTCGAAGTCTAACATCCTTCACTGTAAAGCTGGGGTTTTTATACAAAAACACATTTTGGGAAAGCAAACGTGGAAAGACACCGCAATCGCGCGACTTAGTCCGACAGCGGCACGAGAAGTGTTTCCCCGACAGTCATTTTTAAAGCGTGGCCAAACATTGACAAAAAAGATGTGTCCAAAAGGTTTTGTTTATAGATAGTTATTATATTGTTACGCAGGGTTTCACGAGGGTTCATAACTGACATAAAAAAGATATGTCCTAAAAATTCGTTTTATTCATCTGACTGATTTATTGTCTTTGTTATGGCCTAAACATTCCCGTTTTCGTTCGACAAGACTGTGACTCCCAGGTTGAGTATTACTGTGCTTCCAATGTGTCTTCGCAGTTTTACAAAATATCTCGTCTTGAAACGAATGAGGATATTAGGCATGAAAATACTTTTGCCGACTAGTCAGTTTTTATGCAACAAGCGGGCAGTTTCTTCCCTGAAACAATGACCGGCTGTCGTCAAAAGCACATAGATTGTTTAAAAATACCTATGAGCTTGACCCTCGAATCACACATCCCAAAGCATCTTGGGTATTTTGTTTACCCGTGTCGATCATGTAAGCTTAAATTCAACAATCTCAAGGTCAAAGGTTTCTAGTTCCGGCTTCCAGTCTGACGGACCACATCGGGACACTGACTCCACGGCTTCGATTAGCGTTCTACAGCTCAATGAAGCAACCGACGAAGTCATAAATGGGCCTGTCCCCGTTTGAACATGTCAGAAAACTGTTGGCGTTCATAAAATTGGGAAGTGATTGTTATAAAATAGGTTTCTGTGGACACGGCTTTTGAGAGTTTCTCCCCTTCCTTCAGTTATACCTTGCTGGTGCGTTCGTTGTTGACTTTGTCAAAGTTAATCCGGTGATAATCTGGTGACAGCGTCCACAGATTAGTAATTTACCCTTGCTTACTTTGGCAAATTAGGCACTCAAACTCACCAGATAATAGACTAAATTACTACCTTGCTTGCTTGGCGAATTAGGCAATCAAACTGGTCAGATAATAGACGCAACACAGTGACAAAACTTCGCTTAAGTCAAGATTGTCAAAGGACAAATACGTTGCACGGCGAAGGAGGAAAAGAAATCGTTACAAAACCAGTGCTAAAATAAGACAAAGACACCAAAGCTGCAAAGAAAGGTTGGTAGTATAAATCTTTATTGGCAATATATCATAGTCAAACGAATTAAAATAAAAAAAAACAGCAATAAGATCCTTGTGCTTAGACACCCCTACCCCCATCCCTATCCCTGGGGACAGATTTTTGTGCGAGGCCCTATGGTATGTGTAGGAAAAGTCGAGTGAGGTAAACACACCAACGACGAACGGAAAAACACGCAAAAACAGGAGCAAGTGTCCGCCACGTCGCCACTAGTGCAGCGCTGCCGCCTGTGGAACAACGAAAGACCAGATATCGTTTAACTCAAGAATTTATTTGACATATACTCTAAAATGAACGTCAGTGAAAATTCATCGATCAAAATGTCACAATGACGGGCGAGTGAAACAGGACGGAACATTACTCTGTCACATTATTACCGAGGACAGATTGCTATCGTGTATATTTCAAAAAAGCCGTCTACTTTGGAACATTATTCACACAACACTGTTTTCCAAATTCTTCATGAACCTTTGAAAATTTCAACAGTTCGTATCATGATATTACCAACTGTATTGTTTTTAATATTTTACGAATAAAACCTGATGCAATTAACATGGTGTGCGGCTCGAATTTAAAAAAAAAGTCAGTACGAATATCAGGAAGCTCGAAAGTTCGACGACAAGGCAATTTGGGAAATTGGATGCATATGCAAAATACATTTAATTGACATTTCAAGTTCACTGAAATCCTACAATCTATCATCGCTTTAAGAGAACAAAACAGCATTTCTTCTTATACGTCTGTAGTCGGGAGACGTATCTTCGCTGCTGTATGAAATGACAAACACTCTGAGCTTTCTGGGCTCGACACGTTGACTGCTACTAGATGCCCTGGCAATGCTGATCGTGATATTAAATTTGCAGCCTGTGAAGGTTGCTCCTGAAAAGATCCCCGCTGCTGCAACTGTCACGGTACTCTGTCTTTGGGCAAAGTCGACGCTCCTTATCATGTTGTTGGTGGGCATTGACAGATGCTTGACGGCAGCAGGAGACAATCATCGCGGTAGTAGCATCAGTTGATTTCCAGAGTTTGCACCGCCCGTCAAAATATCAGACATTACTTCCTGTTGATTAAGAGAGTTTACTGCCTTCGAATTAGTAGACCTGACAAATCTAAGGCCAGAAAGTTGCATTATTTTGTGGAGAGGAATACTATGCTCACTTACTTTCTAGATCATAGTCTTTCGTGCACTGTGGTTTGTTTTGTCCCTTTATTGCAGCTCATCCGGTGATAGTTTTAACGATACTTTCCAGTTCTGGGTGGTCGGGTTGTAATTAAAGGTCAGGTAGAATGGGGAATGTAATTCGTACCTGTCATCTGAGCGATGATGTTTATATATTTTGTAGGTTTCAACAGGATAGATACTCTTGTCTTCAACAGCCACCAGTTTCGGTGCGTATGGGCACACGTTACCATATTGACCACTCGAGGTTTTGTTGCCAGCTTCGGAGAACTCAAGAAACTTGCGACCCACTGTAGTTGTTTTCAGAAGTATTTCGCCCCAACACAATTTTCTGTTTTCGTCACAGGCTCAAAAACCAAGGAGCCTGCTGTTATTCCACCATACAGTGTATAAGATTTATTCTGGGCTGAAGTTACAGAGTATTTTCAGTCAGTGGCTCGGCGGCTCGAGATCTGTTTCCTTTGCCCTTCGACTGAAGATGGCAACACTTTGCTCTGAGTGCATCTTGAGACATCTTAAAAACCGTATCTCTACAGATTGAATACCGGTAGCCTTTCTCTGAAAGATAAAGTACGATGCCTCATTGGTAGCTTGTTAGGGTATCGGGATCGTACTCACTGTCATCACTCTGTCGCGCTCCAAAGAAAAACTTCGGAAGATGTTGATCCAGAATTTCTGTCGGCAACAAATAAAATTCGACTTGACCACGCTCAGTAGCCTGCAGAATGCTTACTAACTGCTTGACTGATGTGTTTGTGGCTTTAACTGTGCTTTTTCAGCGTTGATTTGCGATGAATCGGTCAATTTCTTCGCCTCTGACATTTACGTGACGCTTCTCCGTTGCCGATATTTTGCGGTGTCTACCTGCTCGTCAAAAACTGACAGCAGACTACAATTTTTCCGCCCGCACATTAATTGTTGTTAATTCTACAACCAGCAGTATTTTCTATTTTATTCATTTATTTTAATGCTGGGGAGGCTAAATATCTAGGTCACAAGTTTTCCTGCCATGGTGTGCCCACAGATCTAAATAAAATTTCAGCTATTCAAAATTGGCTTACTGCAAAGTCATTAGTTGAAGTTCGAAGCTTCTACGAGCTAGCAACCAACTATCGTAGATTTATCAGGGGTTTGTCGCAATAGCTATGCCATTAACTGATCTCACAAAGAAGAATGCCTTATTTCAATGGACCGATACATGCAAGGTGGCCTTTGACAATTTAAATATGTTCCTAACTACACCCCCCCCTCCCCCGTTAGCTTTTTTTATCAGAGAAGGCAGGGTTCATATTCTATATTGATGCATCTATCTCACAGATTGGTTGTGTATTGAGCCAGGTTCAAGGTGATGTTTAGCGACCCATTAGTTATGCTGGAGCTTTATGACTAAACAGGAAAGAATAACTGCATGACAAGAAGAGAGCTCCTTTCAGTAGTACAGTTTGTCAAATACTTCAAAGATTACTGCTGCTTAGAAAATTCACTGTTCAGACAGGTCGATCATCATTTGAGTGGTTCACCAATTTTAAGAACACAAAAAGTCAATTAGCCTGATGCTTAGACATTTTAAGTCCTTCTGACTTTGACATTGTGCATAGACCTAGAAACAAGCATTAGAAAGTGGACGGTTTTGTCGTAGGTCATAGAACATTAAGTGTAAACAAAGTGGACAAAATTAAGAGGTAGGAGATTGTACAGATCAAGATAGTACACAAGTTGAACGCACCAGTAAGTCGTGTAGATGTGTAGGTAATGAAACAGTGGAGTTCCAAAATGCTTTGTGTGCCAAAAAAAGACATTTTCTCCAAAGGGGCATGGAGTGCCGGAAGGTAGCCAATCGATGAGAGGACACTTCCACTAACACATTAGCATGCGCCGGTATTGCCCAAAGTCAGCGGCAGGATGATATTGCAAGTAATCAGAAACAAGAAACAGTATGGGACCTTGAAATCCTTTGGTTATGGGCAGAACTTAGAGCATAACAGCTTATGAATCCCAATATATCACTTAAAGAAACAGGTAAGGAAAGGTTGCCATGGGTCCAGGTTCCCTAGAAGTTCCTGCCTTAGAGTCTCATTTGTCTCATTCCAATGGCTAAGGGTGCGTAAATTGTTTTTAGGTCTTTTTTAGATTTCAGAAAATCAGTTTGTGCGTTAGCAAAACATTATCTCAATGACATTTATCGAGTAAGTATAAGGTGTAGTCTATGACTTTAAGGTCCGAGCTCACAAGGGGATGGGTATACATAAGCTAGGGTTTGTCTGAGATACCATTGGTAAGGGATGTCATCAGACATCATAGCTTATATTAGGACACGTGACATTTATGGCAGAAATAAACCCTCAAAACTGAGTAAAAGAGCTCCCATGCGGCATACTTGCATGGTGCCACAAAGGAATGCATTGCTATAAATGTGCTTGGGCATTTTCCAGAGTAAGCAAAGGCTAGCCACAAAGTATTGGAGGACGGTGATTATTTCAACAAGTGGATGGAGGCGTATCCACTCCCAAGTGAGGAGGCGAGAACTGTAGCAGAAGTGTTGTTCAGTAATTTACTATCTTGATTCAGATTTCCTCTTGAATGTAACAGTAATGAAGATAGAAATTATGTCACGAATATTTTCAAGGTAGTGTGTGATTTACTGGGTGTGCATAAACACTTATACAACCCCTAAAACCGACAGACAGATGGTCTTATTTAGAGATACAATTTGTCGATAGTCAGTTAAATGAAAACTTAGGACCTGGTCAGTTATAGCTACGTTGTACTTCTGCTACAATAACATAATCTATGAGAGGGTGGACAATTGACAACCAGTTCCAGTGGTGAACGATGCGCTCTGAGCACACACATACACTGTAAAGCATACATACACTATACCTATACCTAATCTTAGACTATACATATACTAATACCGATATACATGCTGCCAAACCTTAGATGATATAATATACTAAAGGAAAGTGATTAATCCCGGCTGTAATATAGGCGGTTTTGGAAGGTTTTGGAGTCCCCTGAGAAAATTAAAACTTTTTAAACAAAGGATATTAGAAAAACCTTACAAGATGACAATCTGTCTTCATTGTCAAGGAACTAAAAAGTAGTTATCTCTGCTTTATCTCAAAAAAACTATTTGTCTGGTTTCTGTGTGTTGACGGTAAGGCTGACAGAAACTGACAGTCAGTGGATATCTTACTGGCATGTTAAGGATGCTGATATGTTTTTGGTCCTTCATTTGGTCAGAAAATTAAAACTTTTTTAAACAAGGATATTAGGAAAAACTGACGAGATGACAATCTGTCTTCATTGTCAAGGAATAAAAAGTAGTTATCTCTACTTTTTCTCAACAAAAACCATTTTGACTGGTTTCTGTGTTTTGACGGTAAGACTGACAGAGACTGACAGACAGTGGATATCTTACGGGCATGATAAGGATGCTGATATGTTTTTGGTCCTTCAATTTGGGGTGGCTGTTCTACAAATGTTGTATTTCAGGATTTTTTAATGCTTGGAAATCGTTGGCTTACTGTTGAGATGTGTCTTAGAACTCGTTTGTTTGATAATGGTTTATTCCGTATTGGTGTTGTGTGCAGCTAGAGGTGCACACAACACAAATGTAACACGTGTAATGCATATTTGAATATGCATTACACGTGTATCTTGCTCTTGCCTGTGAATCGTTGTGAAGAATGGACAGCCATGCTTTCACCAAAGGACTGAAATCTGTCTTGGCATGCTGGAAATAATCTTTAAAGGACTTTGGATACATCGATTCTAGACCGTATATTTGCTCAACTCTCAGAATTTATTTTGATGCCAATCGTCAGGAAGCTTAGTTGATTTGCGACAACTTCTGTCACTATGTGTTCGACAAGCTTGCCATCGTAAAACCACCAATCAATCACCACGACAAGGTAAATGATGGTGGGCTTTTTTGCCAGAGTCATACTGACCTTTTACCAAATATAGTAGTGTTGTCTAACTTAGAAATTAATGTCAACTGGTAAGCAGCGGCAGTATACAGTTTGGTTGATCTAAGCCTTCAGTTATGGACAAAAAGTGCAGTTTATTTGTTTGGCGCATCTCCATCCCAATATGGCGGCACTCTATAAGGGTAGAGCTGTATACGGTAAGAGTGGAAGTTGATTTCTTGTTCACAAAATGCTCTGAACAGGTCACTTCTTGGCCGCCACTTGATATTGCAATATATTGTAATGGCAGCAGTAGGTTGTGTCTTAAAATCTCTTCCTTCGAATAGGGCAGACTTGAGATATATCAATTCCGAACCAACTGTTTGCTCATCACCCAGGATTTATTTTGATGCCAAACGTCGGGAAGCTTATCTGATTTGCCACAACTTTCAGTCAATATGTGTCGGACTAGAAAATAATCGGGAATCAATTGACCAATCGCATAGACAACAGACTTTTTATCAGTGACCCACTCATCATGTTACCAAGTACAAAATTGTAGCCTTGTTCAGAAATCAATGTCAATACAAACATTCATACGCGCATGCAAGAATGGATGCATGCATACTTACGTGCATATATACATACATACATACATACATACATACATACATACATACATACATACATACATACATACATACATACATACATACATACATACATACATACATACATACATACATACATACATACATACATACATACATACATACATACATACATACATACATACATACATACATACATACATACATACATACATACATACACACACACATACATACATACATACATACATACATACATACATACATACATACATACATACATACATACACACACACATACATACATACATACATACATACATACATACATACATACATACATACATACATACATACATACATACATACATACATACATACATACATACATACATACATACATACATACATACATACATACATACATACATACATACATACATACATACATACATACATACATACATACATATACTACATACATACATACATACATACATACATACATACATACATACATACATACATACATACATACATACATACATACATACTACATACATACATACATACATACATACATACATACATACATACATACATACATCAAACATACATACATACATACATACGTACATACGTACATGCGTACATACATACATACATACATACATACATACATACATACATACATACATACATACATACATACATACATACATACATACATACATACATACATACATACATACATACATACATACATACACACACCCACACACACACATACATACATACATACATACATACATACATACATACATACATACATACATACATACACACATACATACATGCGTACATACATACATACATACATACATACATACATACATACATACACACACACACACACACACACACACACACATACATACATACATACATACATACATACATACATACATACATACATGCATGCATGCATGCATGCATGCGTGCGTGCGTGCGTGCGTGCGTGCGTGCGTGCATGCATGCATACATACATACATACATACATACATACATACATACATACATACATACATACATACATACATACATACATACATACATACATACATACATACATACATACATACATACATACATACATACATACATACATACATACATACATACATACATACATACATACATACATACATACATACATACATACATACTTAATTACATACATACATACATACATACATACATACATACATACATACATACATACATACATACATACATACATACATACATACATACATACATACATACATAACATACATACATACATACATACATACATACATACATACATACATACATACATACGTAAATACGTAAATACGTACATACGTACATACGTACATACATACATACAGACAGACAGACAGACAGACAGACAGACAGACAGACAGACAGACATACATACATACATACATACATACATACATACATACATACATACATACATACATACATACATACATACATACATACATACATACATACATACATACATACATACATACAATACGTACATACATATATACATACATACGTACATACGTACATACGTACATACATACATACATACAGACAGACAGACAGACAGACAGACAGACAGACAGACAGACAGACAGACAGACAACAGACATACATACATACATACATACATACATACATACATACATACATACATACATACATACATACATACATACATACATACATACATACATACATACATACATACATACATACATACATACATACATACATACATACATACATACATACATACATACGTACATACGTACATACATACATACGTACATACATACATACATACATACATACATACATACATACATACATACATACATACATACATACATACATACATACATACATACATACATACATACATACATACATACATACATACATACATACATACATACATACATACATACACACACACACACACATACATACATACATACATACATACCGTACCCTCCGAGCTGTAAGGATGATACAAATTTTGAGTAACTTTAAGGAGACCAACAGAAGAAGCAAGCACACCCTTAAAGCAGCACTTTTCAATCCCTGGTTCTCGCACTAGTGGAGTTCTCCTCCCAGTCAAACACATGGCCAGTATGATGTTTGATTTCTATAACATTAATTACACAAACTCATCTCAACCTTTTGTCACATGTTGCTAATCTTGCAAACAGAGTTTATGCAAGCTTTTGATTGACGGTCAGTTCAAATAGTCAACGGTCATTGATTCCCCACCACAAACGCTCGAATTTCCTAAAACATTGTCTTCCAGTCGCGTTAGACTTTGAATATAACCACAGAGTTCGATCAGCAGCAACGTCACGCTGACCGCTTGGCAGTCTGTCTGGGTTTTTGCGGCCGGGGAAAACTAAAAAGTTGTATTTTCTGGAGCGAGTGCCCGCGTGTTGCCTGTTTTGTGTCCACTTACACAGTGAACGCCGCCATACCTTGGCGTCCTTTTAAAGGGAGGCTCCGTCTTTAAAGACGTCCCTATGTTTTGTCTGAAATATTGATGATATAGGCCTACAGTTTGACTTTTTGATTCAAAACAAAATTTTCTTTCAAATTATGATGAGGCTCCCATCAGAGAGCGATGTTTACAAACAACGTGTTCATTTAAAATATTCGTTTTTTTTCTAATTAGGCTTCTTTTCTCATTACATACAAGATCTGCAAAGTGACGAAGCTGCAAAAGTCCCGGATGAAAACCCACAACAGAATGTACAAAACTTAGGACAGGAAACTGATGATCAGAATGCTGGCCATGATATATCAGGTAATGTTGTTAAGGTAGAATGCGCCTGGGAGAAAGACTCTCAACTTTTTGCAACACCTTTCTTATATTCTACTTGCGGGGGCTCATTTTAAACCTTTTCAACTGACAAAAAATAATGTTTATTTTATTTGTTACGAAAAATTATTTTTTTCGAATTTCCCCTGTTCAGTAAACACAGAAATGTCAACTATTTTCTTTTTTCAAATACTGGTAATGCAAATAATTTATTTCTTGAGTACCAACCTATGTAAGATGACCCCTGATTTTTATTCTTGACTTGGCAGGAGAACTGTTGAAAATTTTATTAT